>NC_050573.1:105052444-105427444 GCF_011100635.1 Trichosurus vulpecula
TTGGCCTCAACTTTGGGTTAACCAGCTAGGGGGCACAGTAGAAAGAGAGGGGTTGTTGTGAGGATCATGATGAGATAGTAATTTGTAAAGCACTTAGCACGATGTTTGGCATGTAGTAAAACTAACATAAATGTTAGCTATAATGATGATGATCCCCATTTTATAGATGAGAAAACTGAGGCAGATGGAGGTTAGATGACTTGCCCAGAGTCACATAGCTAGGAAGTGTCTGATGCTGGATTTGCCTGACAACCCTGTCTACTGTGCTACCTAGCTGCCCCAATAATAGCGCCTATTTCATAGAGTTGCCATTAGGATCAAACACAACTATATTTGTAAAGCACCTGGAACATAGGAGGCTTTATAATAATGAATTCTTATTCCCTTCCCCCTTCCTTCCACCCAGGATTGTTGTGACAATGAAATGAAATCATACGTGTAAAGCACTTTCCAACACTTAAAATTCTGTATAGTTGCTAGCTATTATTACTTTTATTGTTTCTTCACCTCAGCATAGTAGGACTCTTAGTTCTTTGATAATCTTCCAGACCTTAATATAACTTTAAGAATAACTTTATTCTTAACATTTCTTGCTTGGCTCACTTTGTTCTGAACTTTAGTATTCTGGACACAATGAATGGACTATGACTCTATTTTGTATTCACTCTTGGTTACTTGCCCTTTCTTCTATAGTCTGCATATATCCTTTTAAAATTCATCTTGGTGAATGAATTCCCTATGCATCCACATAAGTCTCTTTAGACTGCTTCCTCTTTACTTTCCCTCTGGAAGTATTCATGTTTATGTTGTCAGAATTTCCTTCTTGAGAGTTTCATTATCCTCTTGGCACAACTTCCTTTCTTCTTTCTCATGTTGTAAAAAAATCTGTAACTTTCACCTAATTGGCCCTTGTTCTCCCATGTGGGAATAGGCAGAGTACATTTAATCCCTCTCCCACAGCCTTTCAAATACTTGAAAACAACTATTAGGTTCTCACTAAATCTCTGCTTCCTCTATTCCTCACCAATCAGGATCCCTAAAGTTATAGGCAGGCAGGATTCATGGGCTATTAGAGATAAATATAAAACTCAAAATTTCATTTCCAAAAAAAAAATCATATAACCAAGTAAAGGATGGGAAAATGTGGCTAAATAGCAGTTTGGAATATAGCTGGACACTGAAAACTTAAAATGAGTCAAGAATATAACTGTACTTCTGACTCTGGATTTTCTACCATGTTTCCAAGCAGTACTTTTTTCCCTTTCCCCACACGCTCCCCAAGTCTTCCTCTATTAGAATGTAAGCTCTTCAAAGACAGGGATTATCTTTTTTCTTGCTTGTATTTGTATCCCTAGTGTTTAGCAGACACATAGTAAGTGCTTGATAAATGTTTGTTGCCTGTGGCTTGCCTGTTGCCTGGCATGCCATTCCCCAAAGATCACTTGGTCTTAACCTGCATTAAGAAGGCCGGAGTGCACAAAACACAGGAGGCAAATAATAGCAGACTGGTTAGGGCTGTCATGTAGAAGAAGGATTAGATGTTTTAGCTTGGTCTAAGAGAATATACCTAGGAAGAATGGGGCAGGGGACAGAGTTGGAGAGAGGTAAATTAAGGCTTGCTCATAAAGAAAACCTTCCTAACCTTTACAAGTAAAATGGATGCCTTCAGAGGTACCCTTCATTGGAAGTCTCGAGGCAGAGGCTGGACGACCTTAACAGTAGGAACTAGCTACCTTTTCTATTTTTATTCCTAGCACTCAATGTGGTCCTTGACACATAGTTAACAATAAATGTTTTTTCATGCATTGCATTCATTCTTTCCATCCTTCATTTATTCATTCTTTCACATATAGTAGGTTAGTCATCAAGGCTTCAGATACTTTCAATATCCCTGGGATGAAGTAAAGCTAGGCTAGCAGAATAGAATACTATGAGGCATAGGAAATGTTTCATTTTTTCTTTGTATTCACAGTGCTTAGCATATATATGTGTCACAAAATAAAGCATCCAATTAATAATTGTTGGATTGAATCCACTGACTACTCTCTTCCCATCCCCCCATTTCCTTTGTCTATCATTTTCCTCATATCCCCCTTTAGTCCTACCCTTTTCCCAGATTATCGTCCTTTGTAGACAAAAGGAGACAAAACAGGAATTCATCCTTGTTTCATCTTGCATAATCTATCCCAGACAATAGGCTTTCCCTTTTTCTTCTTCTTGCTTCCAACAAAACTTAAAAGACCTTTTTGCAAACCTTGGGTTTTGTTTTGTTTTTCGAGCCTTAGGTGATGGATCCTATGTATGTAGCTTTTTAAGGTTTGCAATGCTTCAAATACTTGTTTGATAATGTATTAGGGATACAAAAAGAGGAAAAAGACAGTGAAGGCCAAAATAACTAGGGAGGAATTTATGTTATTTTATTCCAGATGATGCTGGGGTTATTTAGCAAGAACTGACATCTCTCTCTTGAGCTCTGGAACTGCATCTCTAATTGCCTACTGGATATTTCCACCTGTTTGTGCTCTTGGCATATTGGACCCAAGATTTTTAAAACTGAAGTCATCTTCTATTCACTTGAATTAGGTTCTTTTCTTGACTTCCTTATTTCTGTTGGTGGCATCATCTTCAAAGTCCCCCAAGCTCAAAACCTCACTATCTTCTTCATCTTCTCTAATTTTCTCATGCCCATACTTCCAAAGGGTCACAATATTCTATTTTTTTGTTGTTGTTTCTTTATTTGAACTTCTTTTGCCTCTATAAATTTACACATTTTCATTCTCAAGGGTCCAGTCCATCACCTGTAATTCACTCTTTCAAGTCATCTAACTTTTGGAAGCTTTGTCTTTATTTGAAGCTCAGCTCATGAGACACTTCTTACAGGGAGCCTTTAGTAACTCCCCTGGCTATTACTTCTCTGGCCCTTTGCAGATTGTAATGCATATGCTGATATTTACATATTGTATCCCTACAATAGAATGTTAGCTTCTGGAGCTCAAGGGCCATTTTTTTCCATCTTTTTGTCCTAAATATTTAACACAATGCTTTGCAGATCATGGGTACTTAATGAATGCTGGCTGGATTGGACTGGATTGGGCATCTAAATGTTCATGGAATTTGAAAGTTAAAAGCAGTAGAATAGGAAAGAAACTGATTTCGTATGATTTTTGTCATGATGAGGAATTCCATCCATGATCATAAGTTACAACCATTCTATAATCCTAAGTCTTAGGAAATTGTCTCAGGCACACAGACACATAGAGAGTGTGACTTGGTAGCTCAGTAAGGGTCAAATGTGGTATATAAGTGCATTTTTAAGATTCCACACCTACAATTCTATCTTCTATATCATCATGCCTCATGAGTGAGTAATAAAGAATGATGCAAGGTATAAATATCAATTTAATACCAAAAAAAAAGTTTTGGAGGGGTGGGGAGGAAGAGTGGGATGATCTGTAATTTCATCAATATGGAGGATTATCAGTGAGGAAACTTCATCCATTGATACAGTGATTTAATTTAGAGATACTATGATAACAGTTGTCTATAACAGGGATGTCCAAAATGTGGCTCCACAGTGTGATTTATGCGATTGCCTACAAGCATAGAAATTTACATAAATGCTTTAGTAAAAAAGCCGAGCCACTGCAGAGCTCTCAGTAAAATGGCAAATCAAAATATATTGTCTATTGTGTCAATAAAAACCTAAGGTTGGATAGCCCTGGGCTATAACATACGGATACATCTGTGAGAACTAGGAGGTTATTTGATGTTACCCTTGATAACAAAGCAGGTAGAATTTGCACTCAGATCTTCCTAACTCCAATATCAACTCTTTCTCCACCATGCTACACTGAACTGTCAGAGATGTTATGATAATTATTACCCATATTTTATCCTACTGCATATTTTACAAAGTACTTTGGCCCTGTGTGGGAGGTGGGACCCTAGTGTATAGATAAGGAAACTGAGGATTAAAGAACTTAAGCCAGTTATCTAACATCACAGAGCAAGTTAAATGACCATGATAGGATCTGATTCCAAGTACTACACTTTCTCCAGTAGTGCCCACTTGAACAATACAGACAATAAGTGTTTTTACTGTAAGGTAGAAGGCATTAGAGGATAGAGAAATCACTAAAGGCTGGGGTAGTTCTGAAGTTCTTTAAGGTTATGATAAAAGTCAATTCAGTTAAAGACATATTTATTAAGCAGCTGTCTTATGTACAATATTGAGAAATTTGAGCTATTGTAAACTTTGGAGAACTGGGAAAATTTGGATGGATAAAAGAAGTGAATGCAGCTACAGCCACATTCTGTATTGAAGGAGGTATTATTTTTGAGAGTAAATAGCTGTCCCAATGCAATAGACAAGCTGAGATGATTTGACACTAGGCTTGATTTAGGGTCAGACAGAATAATAAAGGATCTTGCCCTATTTCTGACGAAGGAGAAAAAGAGGAAACAATTTCTGTCATCATTGAACCAATAGCCTTTTAGATCATGCGTATCTTTGATTTTGATGGACTACAATGGGTCTGTACGATGAGAACTATTTTAGGTCACTATATGTCAAAATTTTTCCATCTGTGACTCAGCTTTCTGATGCATTTGGCATCTCAATCAATAGCTATTAAAATGAAAACTTCCGCTCTCTCAGAGATTTTTTTTTCTCATGTGGACACATACTACCTGTGAAGCACAATGTTGTATGAAGAGTCCATTGAGTTTGTGTGTTCACAGCCCAATTTTGGATTCCTCAAAGCAACGTTATCTTTGCTCTGTGAGGATGTTTCTTTCCTGTTCTGTACCTTCTCTTCAGACAGATTGATGAACAAGTTTTCCTGGCCTTCTGGGCTGCAAAGAATGTACAGAAATACTATTCTGTTATGAACTCGACCTATTATTTCAAAACCTAGACTCATTGTTTCATTATCAAATGAACCCAGTCCAACCCCTTTAGAACTGAGTTTATGTCATTATATCCACCATTAGCGAGAAATGTCATTAAGAACATTTAGTATACACATTGTTGTTCAGTCATTTCAGGCATGTCTTACTCTTCATGACCCCATTTAGGGTTTTCTTGGCAAGGATACTGAAGTGGTTTGTGATTTACTTCTCCAGGTCATTTTATGGATGAGGAACTGAGGCAAATATGGTTAAGTGACTTGCCCAGGGTTACCCAGCTAGTAAATGTCTGAAGCCAGATTTGAACTCAAGAAAATGAGTCTTCCTGACTCCAGGCCCAGTGCTCTATGCACTGTACCACCTAGCTGCCCCAATTCAGGATGTAGAGATTTGCCAAAATCTTGTTACTAGACATTGCACAGAGTGAGCTTGACATAACCGTTGCCCTCTACATGTTTGCAGTTAAGATGAAAAGCAATAATGATTATGAAAAAGATACAGAGACAAATAATAAGGATTGAATCAATTCATGAGGATGTAAGAATAAATCGAGTATAGACAATGTTTTATAAAGGGGTGTTCCAAGGTTGGTGGAATGTGGTACATACCAATTGATCAATCAATAAACATGTCTTAAGTACCTACTATGTGCCAGGCACTATGCTAAGTGTTGAAAATACAAAAAAGAGGAAAAAAAACAGTCCCTGGCCTCAAGATGCTTACAATCTAATGATGGAGATAGCATGAAAACAAGTGTGTACAAAGCAAGTGATATTCAGGATTAATAGGAAACAGGAGATGGCACTGCAATTGAGAGGAACTGAGGAAGGCTTCCTATAGAAGGTGGAATTTTAGTTGGATCTTAAAAGAAGCCAGGTAGATCAGTAGTCTGAGACATTCTTGTCCAGGAGGACCATCAGAGAAAATGCCTGGGGCTGAGAGATGGAATGTCTTACTTGTGGAATGGTCAGCAAGCCAGCATCACTAAATCAAAGAGTAGGTGTAGGAGGAGTAAAGTGTAGGAAGACTGACAAGATAAGAAGGGCTAGGTTACGAAGGGCTTTGAACACCAGACTGTATTTGATCCTGGAGGTGATAGGAAACCACTGGAGATTATTGAATGGTGGGAGTATGAGGGGGACATTATCAGACCCACCCCTTAGGAAAATCACTTTAGTGGCTGAATGGAGGATAGATTGGCAGGCAGAACCACCAACCAGCTATTGCCATAATTCGGGCATGAGGTGATGAGGGTCTGTACTAGGGTGGTGGTAGTGTCAGAGGTGAGAAAAGTAGCATATTCAAGAAATATTGCAGAGGTAAAATCAACAGGCCTTGGCAGCAACTTGGATATGGGAAGTAAGATATAAGGAAGAATCCAGAATGACTCCTAGGCCACAAGCTTGAGAGACTGGGAGGATGGTTTTACCCTCTATAGTAATAGGGAAGGTAGGAGTGGGGGAACATTTAGGGGAAAAGATAATGTTTGTTGTAGAGGGGAAAAGTGAGGTGTTAACTTAGAGAAAGTATGTTAAGATAGCATGAACTCTCTTCTTATTTCCTGTGGAAGTTATCAGCCACGTGCCTGCCTCTTGGATTCACTATCCCCAAATAGGAAGTAGTGTTGGCCACCAATAAGTCATTATCAGTGAGTATCACAGATAAAAAAAAAACATAAATAGATAAATAGAAACATAAATTTAGTGAAAAGGCTTGGAAAACACATTTTGCTACGGCACTAATCCTTGGGAATGATCAGTGAGAACAGCAGAGAGGATTTGAGATTCAGGAGGAATGGAAAGTGAAAGACTTGTTTCAGGCATTCACAAGATTATTCTCTATCTTACTTCCCAAGGCCTGAGAAGTGTGGTAGTGAGGTAGGTATCTTGGCAAGAAGTAATTCACATGTTTAAGAGAACAGTCCTTTGGCACCTATTTCTATACACATGCCAAAGCTTGAACTCTATAGAAAAATATTTGATATAGTTATGTGTCTAGAAGTTTCTTGATGAAATGCAAATACTTGCAGTCAGCAAGTCAAGCCAACAAGGATTTATTAAGCACTTACTATGTGTCAAGCACTGAGCTAAGTGTTGTGAATACAAATATGAACAAAAAGAAAGACAGTCCCTGACGTCAAGGAGCTTATATTCAAGTTGAGGAAGCTGTTGAGTCATTTTTTGTCATGTCTGTCTCTTTGTGAGCCCCATTGGGGATTTTCTTGGCACAGATACCAGAGTGGTTTGCCATTTACTTCTCCAACTCATTTTATGATGAGAAAACTGAGATGAATAGGGTTAAGTGACTTGCCTAGGATCACACATCTAGTAAGTGTCTGAGGCTAGAATTGAATTAAGAAAGATGAGTCTTCCTGATTCCAAGTTTGGCACTCCATCCAATGTGTCACCTAGATGCTCGTAAAAAAGAGCTAAAGGAGTGAGCACTGGGCTAGCCTAGGCACTTCCTCAAAATAGAGATTGCAGGAGAAACTCACTAATCAGATAACAAGTCTTCAGGGGTAGAGGGATCTTCCAGGATAGGAAGGGTACTGGGATATGGGGGAAGAAGTCCAGAGATTCAACAGCAAAGCCAAGGAAAAGAATGAAGGAGTATCCACATGATTCAGCTAAATGAGACTGGAGTAGTTGTAGAATGAATATTTGACTATGACTGGGAGTCAACATAATTGGGTTATCTTTCATTAATATAATTAATAAAATAATGTAGCTTTCATTTATATGGCTCTTTTGGAAGGAAGCCTGGTGTAATGTGTACAAAGCTATATTGGGGTCAGGAAGAACTAGGTACAAGTTTTGCCTCTGATAAATACTGATTGTGTGACACTGGATGAATCACTTAATCTCTCAGTGTCCTAAGCAGCTCTGCAGAGAATGTGCTAAACTGTTTTGGAGAAGAAGTTCCTCTCCAGAAATTCACCATACCTATGAAATTGAAGGGAAGTCTGACTTTAAAAGTGAGTATGCATTTGTTGGGGGCAGGTGGAGGGGTATGAAAAGTGTTTTACAAACATTATTTCAATTGATCCTTACAACAAGTCAAAACAATTGCTCAGATAAATGTCTGAAGTGGAATTTGAACCAGATCTTCCTGATTACATCACTACATCAACTATGGCATACTGGCTTAATCAAATCAAACTGCGCTGAGGTTCCCCATCCTCAGAAATGAAGTGAGAAGGTTGAACTGGATGATCTCTAAGTTGCTTTATGGTTTTTACTTTACACAGCTCTAAGATTCTTTACCATTCTAGTGAAGATATTACTGTTCTCGAGGAGTACAATGTAATATAATGGCTTCATTCATTTTCAGAAATTCATTTCAACAAATATACATTAATTTCTTATGCTAGGCACTGGTGAACCAATAATGGAATAACAGATATTGGTCCTGTCCTCAACAATATTACAGTCTTAGTGTGGGGGTGGGCAGGGGTGGGGGATGGGATAAGATTGTAGACCAACACAGCAACAACAACTATAATAACTTTCATTTACCAGCTTATATTACAAAAATGTGTATTTGATTAAGAAGAGCTTTAATTAGTGACTCCTAGTGGTGGCATGTTGGGAGAGACACTTCTGGTCAAGGATGGCTTTTAAATAACCTGATTTAGATTGCTGTTAAAAGTATACCTGGCATATTTACTCATGTTCTCTCCTAATTATACTGCATGGCATCATAGTTTCTTTCATAAACATTTTTTTAATTTCCCATTTTTTTCAATGGACTATCATATTTTCTTTTGGACCCTTGATTCCCAGGTGTTGACCCAAAGGACACTCAGCAGTCCTAGAAGTCTGGCAGATAACCTCTGTGCAAACCTTCACACATATCAGCTTGGATGAGGAAAGAAACACATGCATTTGTCAGAATACATAGATTGGATTCTTTTATTAAACCACTCTGATAGAGAAGTATTAATCCTTTGTAATCCGTTATAGCTTTTAGTCTGTGTCCTTCCCACTTGAAAAAGAAAGAAGAGATGGCAAGAAAAGAATAGAGAAGAGAAAGGAAGGAAAGGAAGGAGATAGGGAAGAATTTAAAGGGAGAAGAGAAAGGAAGTGGAGAATATGGGAGAGGAAGAAACAAAAGGGGAAGGGCGTGGAAAGGGGGGGTAAGGAAGGGAAAAAGAAGGCGAAAGAAGGAAAAGGATTAAGAGAGAAGGAAAAAGGAGGTAGGAGAGAAAGAAGAAAAGAAAAGGGGAAAGGGACAGAAGAGAAGAGGAGGAGAGAAGAGGGAAGGGAAAAAATGGGAAGGCTCTTGTCCTGTCTACTGGCTGCTCTCCTAGTGACTATATACAGCTCCAAGAAGTTGTATGATGCTCAGCAGCTACCTCCCAGTAAAAGTGTCTCAGCCAATGGGCTAAACCAGTTCAAGGGTAACTGACAAGCTTCCAACCTGTTGGTGAGTTAAGGGGATGTCTGCTCCAAGTATGTGAAGACTTTTCCTGGTACAATGGACAGATGAGAATAATTTGTTCCAACACGAATAAAGGCAGCTGAAAGAGGGACTGTGGAGCACTTAGGGCTTGGTTAGACGTCAACGATGCCAAGGTCAAGCACATCAACCTGGGCCAAACCAATCATCCTGACTTTTGTCTTCCCACTAGATTTTTTTGACTCTGGAAGAAGGAGTGAGGCTGCAATTCTGCCTCACTTAAATCCAATGTTAATCCAATGCACAAGTCAAGACATTACCCCATGATGTCATTGGTCCTTTTCAAAACCAAAGTATGACTGACTATAAACTCACTATGAATATGCCCATGCTTCCCCCATATTTAACAAATTCTTATTTTATTTGTTCATTCTCACAAGTTATCATCCCACATCTCTCATCCCTTTTGTTGTTATTCTCCTTGAGAAAAAAGCCAAAAGTTTATGCCTCTTTATTCTCCTTTTAATTCTTGTTAATTTTCTATACTCTGGTTTCTGAACTCATCATTCAACTGAAACTATTCTCTCCAAAGTTACTAAATATCTCTTAAAAACCAATCTAATGGTCTTTTGCCAATCTTTATCCTTCTTGACCTCTCTACACCTTTGGACACAGTCACCCTTTTCTCCCTGGTATACTCTTCCCTCTAGGCTTCTGTAGCACTCTTCTATCCTGGTTCTCCTATTTGTCAAATCATTCTTTCTTAGTCACCTTTGCTAGATCTTCATGCAGATCATGCCCTGAACCATGGATGTCTTCCAGGGCTCTGTCTTGGACTCACTTCTCCTTTTATCCTATTTCATTTGGTGATCTCATCAGCTCCCATGAATTCAATTATCATCTCTATTTTAGATTTTTTTTTTTAGATTACTTTTATTTTTATGATTGTTACTATTAAAGGGTCTTGCACATCGTAGGCTTTGAATAAATGCTTGTATCAGTAAGGCAAGGTTCATGACCTCGAGGATGACCATGAACATGCCTGTATGGTTCAGAATCACAAAGTATGCAAAACTCTCTAGGTAGAAGGCAGAGGAAGTATAACATTTATTTGGACATCAGAGGATCAAACCCCAAGGCTAATAACTCCAATTTGATAATTATATTCCAAAACCAGTAATCCCACCTCAATGTAGCAACAAGGAAATTATAACAAAGTATTCTAGCAAGGAATCAAGTCATCCTGTAATCTTACCCCCTGCTGGAGCCTCCCAGTAAAAACTTATGAATCCTAACTATTTGCTTGCCTGTGTTCTCTCCCCATTCAGGTCTCTGGTCTCCACAGCTCCCTGGTTTCCCCTCTCCCCTCCACACTCTTTCTGCAGCTCTGTCATCTCAGAGTTCTTACTTCTCCTCCTTGGGCTGGATTCTGAATTCTTGCTTCTGAATTCTGAATTGTCAGTTTTCAATGGCTATATATTGGGTGTATATACTCCTTTTAGGGATCCAGGGCTTCAAGCCCAATCAGCAAAAGCATATGGACTTGAAGCTTAGCATCTACTTAGCAAAAGTGTGTGGGAAAGATCCTTAATCACTGATTGGAATCACAAAGGTATAGGCCAGCCTCTAATCAGGCCTCCTTTAACTGGCCCCATCTGAGGCCTATTGAATGGACCAGGAAGATCTTTAATCACATTATCACCACAATGCTTTACTTGAATTAGATTGACTCAACTACCTCCATACTAGTTCCCAACAATGTGTTCAGGGAGGACTAGCACCTCTGGTGTGAGGGTTTCTGAGGCCTTTTCAGGGCTGCTCATTCACCTTTGGTGTCCCCCTTTCACCCAACTCTCCCCTGTGGCTCTAAGAAGCTGTAGCATGCCCACTGGCCATACCCCAGTAAAATCCCCTCAGAAGATGGGCTAAACCAGGTTGAGGATAACTGACAGACCTCAAACCTCACAGTGAGGTAGTCAGGGGGATGTCTACCCCAAACACGTGAAGATTTTCCATGATGGCATGGGCCGATGAGAACAATTTGTTCCAACAGCCATGAAGGCAGCTAAAGCAGGTGCTGTGGAGCACTTAAAGCTTGGTCAGACATTGAAGATGCCAAAGTCATCCACTGTATCCTAGGTCATCAGCAGCTAACCTGACTTTTGTCTTGCCACTGGACTTCAAAGACTCTAGAAGAGAGTGAGGCTGAAGACTTTGTGCAGCTCTGCTTTACTTCAAATTTTCACCCAAGTCAAGACCAGGATGTCATTGGTCCTCTTCAACAACAAAGGACCATCACCACCACCAACTGTTAACAACACAGACCAGGAGAGCCCTACAAATGTGCCTTACATTTCCAAGTATACAGAAGACACACTAATCCTATCTTGTGTTAGTGGCAGTTGCTTCTGTGTTAGAACAGGGCATATATAATTTATCATACCAGGGATTAAAGACCAGATTAGCAGATGTTGTGAGAGCAGAGATGTTTGGAAATCAGTTAAGGATTTGCTTATGGAATATCTGACAGATTACCAAAAATGAATGGCTATAGGTTCAAGTATTAGAGGACTCACAGTTCTCTATAGTTATTGACTGCCTTTCCCCCCCCCCCTTAAAAAAAACCCTATAAAACAAATTTTCCTAATACTAATCACATGGCTTCTTTAAGTTTTTTGGGGGGGTACATCCCCGAAATAGTCTGAGTAGCTACAGACTGATGGGTAGAGATATGATAAGAAATACAAGGCATTTTCTAAATCCAGGTCAGCTAGTTGGCAGGAAGCAATTTCTTCAAGGGTTGTCAAAGAAGAGTTAAACAAAGGACCCAAATTCAATTCTAGCCTGAAGGCTTCTTCTCTTTTTGCTAGCTGAGCCTGGCTAGGTATTGTTGTCTTGGCCTTTAGAGTTATGCAAACAAAAAAAGTTCTCCCATACAAGAGAGAAACTTATAAATGGTTGTGCTTGAGGAGATGGTAACAAAGAATAGATAGAAAGAAATTAAATAGCTGAATAACAGCAGATGGTAGCAGTGAGAAGCTCAGTGAACACCCTTCAAAGTCAATGAGACACTTAGCAGAGAGGAGATAGTGGCGATGCAGCATTCACCAAAGATAGACTGCTCAGTCTGGAAATGTTACACAGTGCCTAAGAGAGAGAAGCTTGATGGCTTTACTAGAGGATGCATGTATTTGTCACTCTGCGGTGTTACAGGTATGACTTTCTCTGGCTTTGTATGCCCTTGGACTATGAATTTCCCTCCAATATGTGCCACACGTGTTCTCTGGGTGTATTACCTACATGCATATTCCCTGATCATATGTGTTCCTTACATGTGTCCACTCCTCCACTGGTTATATGAAAACATGGGATAGTATGATCACTGTGTTTTCTTGTCATTTAATTTATTTTACTGTTCAGTTAAATGTAATTTACTTTGAATGAATGTGTCCCTTCTGGTTCACTTAATAAAAGTAAATATTTAAATGTCAGCTACTGAGCTATGATTTTGAATGAAATTTACAGAATGACTTGAACCTGGGGTAGCTTTCTGTTGGCTCACGTGTGCAGAGGACCCCATGTGCTACATTTTAACATTGAATTCTAGAGCTAGGAAATACCTCAGAGGTCATTTCATTCCTGATGATATATTTGAACCAAAATCACAATTGGAATTTTATTGATGTGTTCTCTGAGTAGAGAAATGTCACAGTTATTTGGCACAAGTATGGGTCAGGGGAAATGTAAAAATGACTTGCATACCTTTGTCAGAAGGAAACCATCAAGGCTTGAAAAACTAAGGAATGAATTGATTGACAGGTTTTGCCCATCTGACTTACCAGATAAAGGATTTATTTGTATAATTTCTCCCACTGTGGGCTGTCCGTTCTCTGACTTGTAAAGAAGAAATTGTGGGGGTTTTTCCTCTTGACAAATTCTCTGACTTTAAAACAGCAAGTAGAGGATTTTCTACCAAAACCTAAGAGTGAACTGTTATAATCTAGTACCACAGGAATAGAGAAGGATAAATGCCCTGACTTAAAAAAAAGAAAAGAAAGGACGGCATCTATAAGCTTTGGACCAGAGGCTTTAATTTCAATTTTCAGAAAAAAGTAGAATTTGTTATTAAAGGGATAGTTAGTAAACATCTAGAAGAGGAATCAAAAGAAAACAAAGAGTGAAGTCAACATGGTTTCAAGATCAGGTCATTAAAGATGAATTTCATTTCTTTCTTTCTTCTTTAAAGTGCAATTAGACTCATAAGGTTTGAAATATATTTGACCTAAATTTTATCAAAGCACTTGAAGTTGAGGGTATATGGACCATATGATCGAATAAGTAGGTACATTGAGAGTAGGTATTAATCATTCATTATCAATTTCGAAGGTGGTTTCTGGAGGAGTTCTCCAGGATTCTGTATTTGTCCCAAATCACTGTATCTATGTCTTGGATAAAAGGTAAGATTTGATAATATTATATCTTTTATGACATAAAGCTACCAGACATAGCATATTACGTAAGGCATCAGCCCCCCCACCCTCCCAAAGATCTGATAGACTAGAATATTGGATTGAATACTATGAAATGAAACTCAATATAGAAAAACATAAGGTCTTATATTTTAGTTCAAAGTATTAACTTCATAAATAAATGAGGAAGAAAGTATAGCTATATTAGCAGTTGGTCTGAAAAAAAATGTCTGTTATCTTTTATGAACTGCAAGGTCCATGAGTCAGTTGTGTAAGATAGTGGCCAAAAATACCCTTCTACTGAATTTTTAATCTTCCTGAAGACAGGTCAAGGACTAGGAAATGAGAGTCCTACTATTTTCTCCTCTGGATCACCTATACCTGATCAGATATACCAGGTTCAATTCTTAGCACCAAATTTTATAAAGAACACCAGTCATCTGAAAAGCATTCAGAGAAAGGCATTCAAAAGACGGATGGGCCTTTAGCCCATACCGTATGAAGGTTACTTGAAAAAAAGCACATATTTATCCTAGAGAGCAGAAGTTTCAGGGCAACTAGGTGGCACAGTGGATAGAGCACTGGGCTTGGAATCTGGAAGACTCATTTTCCTGAGTTTAAATCTTGTCCAAGACACTTACTTAGCCATGTGACCCTGGGTAAGTTACTTCACTCTGTTTGTGTTTCCTTTGTGAAATGAGCTGTAGAAGGAAATGGCAAACCATTCCAGTAATTTTGCCAAGAAAACCCAAAATAAAGTCGAAAAGAGTTGAATATAACTGAAAAGACTCAGCAACAACAGAGGAGATTCAACTCAACAAACATTTAAGTACCTTCTAGACAAAGTCATCATTTCCACCCCATGCCACAGATATGACAAGGGTTTGATTATTATATTACTATATGCATAATGCTGTATGGACAGTAAAGAATATGATAGTGCAGAAGGAGTGATTGATGTGGATTAGGGCAATCAGACTAGTCTTCAAGCAGGATTTGGGTGTTAAGGGATGAATAGCATTTAAATAGATGGAGAGGAGTGGGGGAGGCTCTATGGGGAGACAGATGATGTATGTTAACAGAGGTATAAAGACAAAAACAAAGAAGCCCTATGTACCCACATACATATATACACACACTATCTACATGCATATAATATTACTACATATGTGTATATATGTACTACATATGTGTATATGTGTGTATATACATTTACATGCACATATATGTAACATGATTAGAAAATATAGTATAAGCCAGGGTGGTTGAAGCATAGGGATTCTTTGGAAGAATACCATTAGGGTAAATAAAGTTAAGAAAGCAGAGTGCTAAGATATTTTGGACCCCCTTGAATATCTAAGAATGTTATAAATAAAAGATCCAACTAACATCTTAAATCCCTACTAGTGTGTCCAGTAAGGAGACAGTGTAGCATAATGTAAATAAACAGAACTTCAATTCAGCAATCCTGATATTTAGTCACAGTTTCACCACCAACTCACTACCTGACTTCAAACAAGTCATTTAAATAATGTGAGCTTCATTTTCTTCATCTGAAAAATGAGGCTAGTAATGCTCATTATTATAAAGTTCAAATATGAATAAAAAATTTATAAATCATGTATATATTATAATTATGATATATTTATGTTATTATATTATGATGTATTGTTATAATTATATAATATGTTAATAGAGAATAAATTATATGTACATAATTTTAAGGTATTAAAAATAAACTCTATTCCTGGACTCTTTGGAATAGCAGAGACTTTCAAAGTAATACAGCCCGACCTCTCACCCAGTGCAGGAAGTCCACATAGTGGTCTTCTAGTCTCTGCTTGAATACTTCATTCATTGACAAAAATCACAACAGATTCACATAAGTTTAGAGTCCATCTAGTCCAATTTATGCTAATTACCTCTCAAGGTATCCCATTTCATCACTGAATGATCAGACTGTTAGGAAATTCTTCCTAATGGTAAGGTACAATCTGCATCTCCATAACTTCTACCCACTGATTCTAGTTCTCCCCTTTAGGGTCACATTGAATATGTCTATTCCCTCTCCTCCACAATAGTCCTCTAGATTGGTGGTCTCCAAACTTTTTTGATCATACACCACTGTGAGTAAATTGGAGAACAAGCAAAAACAAGCACACGCTCCTTTCCCAAGGTTGTCTAGACAGGAACAAGTATAATGAGAGGGTGAGTCTGAGTTTTCCCAACTACATTTGTGAAATTTCTGCTATGAGCGCTACAGTTAGGTTGTAGCTACCCTGAGGAGCCAACACCTGGGACACATAGGGGCCTGAACAATGTAGGAGGAATTAAAGCAGGGGAGTGTTGGGCTATAACAGATGAAGATTTGGTTGAGTTGGAAACAAGTTGCAAGATTGGTTATTGGATGTGACTCATCTCCTTCCAATCAACCCTTCAAGTCATGATACAGATTGTTACCACTTTGGAGACCACCATGATAGATATACGAAATTACTTCTGGCCTTGACAAACACGGGACTAGAAAACTCACTAATGTGGATAGAGTCATGTACCTAAAGTACTTGCAGAAATAAAATGGAATTAAATTTAACTACAGAGGATCATCAAACATCCCAATTACTCCAGATATCCCAAATGTATTGCTTTTTAAGATTGTAATCAGAGAACATGTAGATTTGAATTGAACAGAGCAAAAAAAAAAAGGAATGAGAAAAAGAACATCAGCACCATAGAAATATAGGCAAATGAAAGTATAAAAGAGGGAAAAAAGCCCACCCACTTATTAAGTTTGATTTTTTTCCCATTCTTCTGGAATGTATCCTCTACAGAAGCAGAGTTTTTTTTTTCTCTTGCGTGAATGTGAAGCACTGTGCTCTGGTGCTGGGCTGTATAGTGCTACAGTGAATAGGAGGTTGAATAGCAGCTTTTCTCTCTCCCTCTCCCTCCCTCTCTCTCTGTGTCTCTCTCTCTCTTAAGGAAGAGGGCCTGTAAAATGGTGACACCAGCATATGTAGATATAGAAACGCACTTGGGATCTAGAGACAGGCAGTCTGGATGGTTCTGCCAGCTTTGGAAGTAAATGGCCATGTGACATTTGTTATTTACAGAATTTCAGATTTAGAATGGTCCTCACTGGCCATCTTGAAAGAGTCTCCTCTGCACCATAGCTGGCCAGTAGTCATGAAGTCGTCCAATGATGGGGAACTAAACAAGACAGAACATTCGACTCTGGGGTAAAAAAATTTTTGGTCATCTATGTCATCTATATTTATATATTTCTATAATATATATAAATATATACATCATCAATGATGTATATAGTACAAGTAATATATTTAATTTGTGTATGTATATATACACACATCTGCATTATATATGTGTGCATGCATATCCATTATGTGTGTACATATATATGTATACATGCATATTGTGGGTATATATCACATCTGTGAGCATATGTTTTTCCTTTTGTCAAGTGTAATCTATCACCTTGTATGCTCTACTTTAATCCTTGTTCTATCCTCTGGGGCCAAGCAGAACATGCCTAATCCCTTTTCCACTTAATAGCCTTTCAAATATTTAAAAATAGCTTTTATTTCTCTTCTAAGTCTTTTCTCCTCTAGTCTAAGCATTCTATGCTCATTTGACCTTATGGTATGAACTTGAGACTTCACCATCTTGGTTGCTTTCTTCTGCATGCTCTCCATCTAATCATCTTTCCCAAAAGAAAGCTCACAAAATTAAACACAGTAACCTGGATATACGATCTCCCAAGGGCAGAGCACAACAGGACCATTGGTGCATTATCCCTAAAGTCTGTGCCTAACTTAGTGCCACCTAAGCTTACATTATGTTTCTAGGCATATCATACTGACTCATAATGAGCTTGCAGTCTATTAAAACCCCTAAACCTTTTATTAAATTGCTATCTAACCATGCTTCTCCATCTTACACTTGTGAAGTTAATTTCCCCTTAAAACTCAAGGGTATGATTTTACACTTAACCCATTTTGATTTTCATATTATTCAATTTGGACCAATGTTCTAGCTAGCCCAGAACTTTAAGAATCTTGACTTTATCACCTACTGTGTTAACTCTTACTCTCTTGTGTGTCATCTCCTTGATAAAACATGTTAAAGATTATAAGACGAAGCACAGATTTTACTTCCTTTCTTCCTTCCTTCCCTTCCTTCTTTTTTCCTTTTTTTCCCTTCCTTCCTTTTTTTCCTTCCTTCCTTCTTTTTTCCTTTCTCCCTTCTTTCTTTTCTTCCAACTATGAACACAGGCAAAGCTTATTCTTCGCCACTTTAAATTTACTGCTTATCTTAACTAAGTTTTTTTTTAAACAAATAAAAAACCTTCATTTCCTATCCATTTTAAGTGTTATTTAGTTTGGTTACCAGTTTATTGTTGCTGTTATTATTTTAAGAAAAATAGGATCACCCCTAAGTGGAAAATTTAACATAAGTTGGTATCGAGTGGCCGTTATAGCAAGTTGCAGTGTAGTGCAAAGAAGGAAAAAAAAAAAGACATTTTCATAAGTCTGTATGGAAATCAAAAGATTTAGAATGGAGGCATATCCATAGAGATTATCTAATTTAACTCCTTTCTTTTACAGATTAGGAGAATGGAGCCCCCTTCTCTTATTTTGTGTAATGCATTGCATAAATAAACACACACACACATACACACACATACACTCACACACATACACTCACACACACGCACAAATGAAATAAAACATGGACACTGCTTTCTAGGTGATTATAGTCTAATTAAGGAGGTAAGAACTGCAAACAAATCGCTACAATACAAGGAAACCAGTGATTGTAAGGCCACAAGATCATTCATGCAGAAGCCCTCTGTGCCCTCTGTCTGTATGCAATGTATCTTCTACTAAGGTCAGAAAAAAGATATCACCCCAAGCTTATTATTCAGGGTTGGCCAAGAGATACAATGGGTGAAATCTTCCCAGTTCTCCTTTCTGTGAAAACAATTAAATGCAAAAGTCTTCAGTCACAGTCTGTTTGCTTTGGAAAAGATGGTCTAAAGATTTAGTCTGTGATGAGTATAGGGGTATTTGACCCAAGCCAAGGCAAATTGAGTCCGAGGTGTTAATCTTCACCAAATTTATCTTCATTTAAAACAAATAAACTTATGTAAAACATGCATGTTAGCAAAATCATGGGCCATGACCTAATTAATATGCTAATTATATTTAGTCAGACCCAAGATGAAAGCAAACACGAAACTTGTCGGGTAGAGCCTGAAGCCAAGGTCTTCAGCATACAGACTTTGTAGAGTTGAGAGAGACAGCTGGGCTCCAAGATGTCGAAAACAACTCTATGAGGGTGCAGAGCCCTTTCAGTCGCACTTTGATGGACGGTTGGCTTAAGCTGAGATGTGACAGATGTGTTTAGATACTGGAACCATTTGTTTCAGCTGTCAAATAGCTGTGACTATCAGACCCTCTTTGGCTGTTCGTGGTGGTGTACTTATTCCTCCCAAGGAATAACTTGTCTCAGCAGAACAGATACAGGATTGAGTCTTTGGAAGTAAGGCTACAGCTTAATTACCTATTTAACATAATAACCATCTTCCCTAGAAATGGTAACAATGGCACAGAGTTTGCCTTCTTTAAAGTAACAAGACAATGCATTTTCTATTAATTGTGCTAAAGCAAATGGGGAAAAAATCAGCTTCTCAAGTCATATGTAAATGGTCTATCTCATTTTCCAAATTCTCCTATTCGTCACTTCTCTTGCAATCTCTTAGAGACTTCTCTGTGGAGAAAACTGTAACATTTTCATACTATGCATTGTTAAGTGTTTTGGGGGTCAGTCTGAGTATGGGAAAAGGCTGTGTTTTCTCTAGTAGGTCTTAATAGCTATCAGGGACAGTGTTTAAGAATTACACTTTCAACTCAAGTCTAGTTTGTCTTGAGACTAATTCGAGACCGTGTTGTCTCACTGGCCATCACCCTTAGAATTTGATGCAATAAGACCAACTCACTCCTTCCTGCTTCCTACAGACAGTCACAAAACAGCAGGATCCAATAGTTTAAAGGAATATTCACAAAATTATGGAACAAAAGACAGAATTATTAATAAGCCATTGAAGTGCAAAGATTGGGCTTGCTATTTGTCATCTCTCTTTCCAATATAAAAAAAATACTCAGACAGTTGACTGTAGTCTGGTTGGACACTGGCTATACTGGAGGAGGGGACTGCAGAAGCTATGTGAGTCTGGAAGAAGAAGCCCATATGAAGAATTTCAAGGCAAAAAAGGAAAGAAAGAATTACTGAGATAACATGTTGGGGTATGTTGCGGTGGTGGTAGGGGTAGGTGAGGGGTGGATTCAACAAGCAACACTGCGTCTATTGCAATTAGCCTTCACAGCATCATTCTTGATATCTTGATAGTGAATAATAACTAGCATTTATGTACTGCTTAAAGGTTTACAAAGAATTTTACAAATATTGTCTCATTTAAGTTTCACGAAAACCCTGGAAGGCAGGTCCTGTTATAATTCCCATTGTAGAGTTGAGGAAACTAAGAAGTGACTTGACTAGGATCACATATCTACTATATATTTGAGGTTGGATTTGAACTCAGGTCTTTCTGACTACAGACCATTAGGCCACCTAGTTGTCTCATGTTGGCTGTCTCTGCTCACATATGGTTTTCCAAATTCAAAGCTTCCCCTTCTCTAGCTCTATGAATCTTCTGAATATCATGGAATCTAAATTCCTTCTTTATCCTCTAGAGAAGTGGTGTCAAACTCGAATAGAAATTGAAGCTAATAAAGTATACATAAAAATCCTTGTGGGTTGCATATTGATATAGGAAACTACATATTAACCTTATCTATGTTCTATACTTTTGGTTATTTTATTAAATATTTTCCAGTTACTTTCAATTGTGCTGCCCAGAAATTCCCAGCCACATTTTTGACACCTCTGCTTTAGAGGTCATTCTTTGCCCCACCAATGACCAGCTCCCCTTCCAACTCAATCAGCTGACATAATCTCAGTTTGTAAAGGGATGCCTGAATTACATAGAGGTTGACACTTGATTAGCATATTAGTACCTCTGTTATCTGTCATTATTTTTCCATGAATTTATCAGCTCACTATTATTCTAGAAGGTTTTATGTTTAAGCTGGCTTTTGCCAGAAGAAACCTTTGAGGTAGGTAGGACAATAGTATTAGAGATAAGGACACTCAGGTTTAAATAAGTCATGTAATTCATTTCACATCACTTAAAACTTCAAAATTTAGGAATAGAACCTTAGATTTAGAGATTAAAGGGATTTCAGAACCATCTAATTCAACTCTTCATTTAACAGTTGAGGAAACTGAGGTTTGGGAATTTAAGCTTTTAAGACTTTCATTAAGTCAAAAAGATAGCAAGTGTTCCTAGAAGCCAAATCCAAGGCTCTTTCCATTATATCTACCTACACAATTTCCTCTTTATTTGTAGGTCTGTTTGCAGCCTAACTTGGCTACAGCCCATGCAATCTATAACTTTTCTCAGTTGCATCACATAGCATCAGGATCTCTGTCCCAGAGTTGTAAGAGCCCAACAATTGGGAAGGTTCCAAACTGAGAGCTTGTGACATTTTCTTTTTTTTAAAGAGATAAGATACAGATTTTATTCCCTAACACTTGAAAGAAGAATGGATTAGGATTCAAGAAAATTGAGGTTTACTAACTTTCTATGTGATTTTGTTTTTTTTAATTAGTTAATTTATTTATTTTTAATTTTCAACATTCACTTCCATAAGTTTTAAATTTTTTCTCCCTCCCTCCCCTGTCCCTCCCCAAGATGGCCTGCAATCTGATATAAGCTCTACATATATATTCCTTTTAAACATTTTACATTAGCCATGTTGTGTAGAAGAATTATAACAAATAGGAGAACCCATGAGAAAGAAAAACAAAACAACAAAAAAAAAAGAATAGTCTGCTTCACTCTGTATTCAGGCCTCATAGTTCTTTATCTGGGTATGGATGGCATTTTCCATCATGAGTCCTTTGGAATTGTTTTAGGTCCTTGCATTATTGAGAAAGGCTAAGTCTATGCACACTGTGGCTGTTACTGTGTACAATGTTGTCCTGGTTCTGCTCACTTCACTCAACATCAGTTCATATAAGTCTTTCCAGGTTTTTCTGAACTACATGACTCCTTCTTTGCCAATTTTCCCAAACAGTCTATATAATTTAGGGATTAATTGTTCTTTAAATGTTTGATAGAATTTGCTTGTAAATCCATCTGGCTCTGGAGATTTTTTTCCTGGGGAATACATTGCTGGCTTGTTCAATTTTTTTTTCTGAGATGGGGTTAAGTATTTTACTTCCTCTTCTGTTAATGTGGGCAATTTATATTTTTGGAACTATTCATCCATTTCACTGAGGTTGTCAAATTTATGGGCATACATTTGGACAAAATAATTCCTAATTATTGTTTTAATTTCCTCTTCCTTTCATGGTACATTCACCCTTTTCATTTTTGATATTGCTAATTTAGTTTTCTTCTTTAAATCAAACTAACCAAACGTTTATCAATTTTATTGTTTTTTTTTTTCATAAAAAACAGCCTTTAGTTTTATTTATTTGTTCAATAGTTTTCTTCATTTTAATTTTATTAATATCTCCTTTGGTTTGTAGTATTTCTAATTTGGTATTTAATTGGGGATTTTAAATTTGTTCTTTTTCTAGCTTTTTCAGTTGCATGCCCATTTCATTGACCTCCTTTTTCCTCTATTTTATTCATGCAAGCATTCAGAGATGTAAAACTTTTCCTAAGAATGGTTTTCACTGCATCCCATAAGTTTTGGTATGTTGTCTCATTATTGCCATTCTCTTGGATGAAATTATTGATTGTTTCTTTAATTTGTTGTTTGATCCACTCATTCTTTAGGATTATACTATTTAGTTTCCAATTAATTTTTAGTCTATCTTTCCATGGCCCATAGTACATATAATTTTTATTGCATCATGATCTGAAAAGGATGCACTTAATATTTCTGCCTTTCTGCACTGTATTGTGAGGTTTTTATGCCCTAGTCCGTGGTCAGTTTTTGTGTATGTCCCATGTACTGCTGAGAAAAAGGCATATTTCTTTCTATCCGCACTCAGTTTTCTTTAGAGGTCTACCATATCTACTTTTTCTAAAATTCTATTTACCTCCTTAACTTCTTTCTTGTTTATTTTAAGGTTACATTTATCAAGTTCAGAGAAGGGGAGTTTGAGGTATCCCACTAGTATAGTTTTGCTCTCTGTTTCTTCCTATAACTCCCTTAACTTCTCTCAGAATTTGGATGCTATACTACTTGATGCATATATGTTTAGTAACGATATTACTTCATTGTCTATGGTGCCTTTTAGCAAGATATAGTTTCCTTCTGTATCTCTTGAAGAGATCTATTTTGGCTTTTGCTTTGTGTGAGATTAGGATTACTACCCCTACTTCTTTTCTATTTATTTCTGCTGAAGCATTATATATTCTACTCCAGCCTTTTACCATTACCTGAGTTCAAATCTGGCCTCAAATACTCATTAGTTGTGTGATCTGGGCAACTCATTTAATCCTGTTTGTCTCAGTTCTTCATCTGTAAAATGAGCTAAGGAAAGAAATTACAAACCATTCTAGTATCTTTGTACCAAAAAAATTCCACAATGAGGTCATAAAGAGTTGGACATGACTGAAATGAATTAACAACCATACCTATTTTATCTCACTTCATCCTCATAACAACTGTGTAGTAGGTATTGTTATCATTTTAGTGACAGAAATTTGACCCACAGGCAAGTGATCAGGGTATGAACTGTGGAATAAGAGTATGCCAATATTGTGACTTCATCCCCCAGAGCTCCAAACTAAGTCAACAAAACGAGGTAGCCCAGAGATGGTTAGGGATTCAGGCTCAGGACCAAGCTATCAGCACATGACCAGAATCTTGGACCTATCCCCTGAACAGAAATTTACCAGCAGTACCATCTTCCTTTAGATAGATCATAGACTCATGCCCTGGTATACAGCAATGCTAGATGAATAGCATAGTGGCTCTGATCTTGGTGAGCCTTCTAGCTTGTTTTCAAGGTTAGGACTGACTACTGTCTCTTGGAATGTCTTCAGGGAGAAAGTTTCCGGTTGTGATGCCCAAACACAAACTGGTGCCTGATGCCTTCAGCTCAGGAGGATAGCAAACAGAGTTTGCCCTTGATTTGACCATCTAGGGCCCACTGAAAGCTTGTAAATCCTTAGTTTATGCCACTTCTGTGATATCTGAAGACCATAGCATTCAATGCCTGAAGAACATAGTGTCAAGACCCCAGATAAGAAAGTCTAAGACCATTCAAGGCCATGACAGCTCCATCTGAAGTGTGCAGAGCTGTGCCCTAACACAAAATCCAATTCTAGGAGTCAAGGCCAGCATAATGAATAAACAACACAAGATAGAGATATATTATGATTCCAGTAATGCCCAAGATACAAAATCAAGGAAAAAATGGCTCTCAAATACTACAGTAAAAACCCCAAAGAAAAATAGATTTTGTCCATAAGATTATTTAGAATTCCTAGAAGAAATGATGCAAGAGTTTTAATAAAGAGCTAAAAACATGAAAAACACAACTAAATGCCTGATTTGGGGGGAAACCAAAGGTTAGGAAACAACACTCTAGAATAAAAGCCAGGATTAAGAGCTCATATACCAATCAGAATTCATAGATAGAATGGAACTGACCCAACAAAAAACTCTGAGTTCTTTTAGAGTTCTATCTCTGGGTTGCTATGGGATATTATAGGAGTAAATGAGGTTATCTTTATTCAACACTTGTGAGCCTCGGCAAGTTTTAGAGGCATCCAGGAGCAGAGTATAGAGAATGGGGTGGGGACTAGAGACACAACTGAAAACTGGGTACCAGGGAAGGAATTATGTGTGTCTCTTGAAAACTGGACCTAACAAAATGCAACATCCTTGTGTACAATAACAGTAATATTATTTTAAGAAAAAATTTGAGTGAATAGTCATTTTGACTATTATAAATACCCAAATTAACTACAAAGAATCTACGAAGGAAGACTATATCTACATTCAGAGAAAGAATTGATAAATAGATGTATAGAGTTATTTTACGTACATACACGTGTGTGTTTATACCTACATACATACACACATATTTGTGCTTGATGGTAGCCATCACTAGAAAGGGTAGAGGGGAAAAAAGAAATATAATAAATTTACATGATAAGTTTATAATATATTCAAAAGGAATAGCAAGTTGTACATAACAGATTTGCAGTTTCATGTGCAATTACCTTTTTATTATACTATAATATAATTATGAAAATTATGGAAATGCTTGTTTTATTCCATGAATTAAAAATAAAATAAAATTTTAAAATGTAATATCTTTGAGCCCAGAGATTATTTTGTTTTTGCTTTTGAACTTGTAGTGCTGAGTAGAGTGACTTTCATATAGTTAATGTTGTTGAATTGGAGTGAATTGAACTGAATTAGTTGGCTAGAAATAACATGGAAGTGCATGTCCCAAAGTCTTCTGATTAAAGATGAGCTAGGGCCTTCAAAACCTTATGGGGAGTTCAGTATCCTTAAGTATGGCCACGAAATGCAGGTGGAATAGTCAGGTAACCTTTAAAGCCCTCCTTTAATCCTTGTTATGAAGTCTGTAGTCATTCACAACTTTCCCCCTTGCACTTATTATAGCACTTTGTTTCAAACCTGTCTAATGGACTACTGTGATATTTTGTCCTATAGAAGCAAATCACAGAATTTCAGAATTAGAAGGGAGCATAGTGGTGAACTACTACAGTTTCTGCTTGAAAAAAAATCTCCAACTATGACAAGCTCAACAAGGGGTCATGCAATATTTTTCTTGAATAGTTCCCATGAGGCAGAACCTGCTTCCTGCTGAGGCTGTGCATTCCCTTCTGAATAGCTGTAATGGTTAGGAAGTTTCCCCTTAAATAAAGCCTAATGTGGCTCTTGGCAACTTCAACCCATTGTTCTAGTTCATTCCTCCAAGACCCATGGAACACAAGCCTAATCCCTCTTCCACATAGCAGTCAAGAAAGGTATCATATATGACAGATATTATAAAGGCAGAAGTGAGAAGACTTTGTAAGAGATTGGATATATGGAATAAGTGCTAGAGGGGAGTTGAGAATATACATCGTGAACCTAGGTGACTGGGAGAATGGTGGTGCCCTAGACAGTAAGAAATGAGTTTGAAGGAAGAGAGGGTTTTGGGGAAAAGATAATAAATTCGGTTTTGTGCTAGGGTCTTGACCAGCAAGTTGCCCTATCTCAGTACGCAATGATGAGGCGGGAGCCATGATGATTATAACTCCGATTTATTGGAAGCCATTATCCATATTTATAGGTTTTTGCACTACATAAGCAGAAGCAGGTGTTCAAGGGGATGAAAGCATGGGAAAAGAGATGTGTTTCAGTAATGTATTGTTGCACTTAGACTTCTATGTGCCAGATACTGTGATAAGTGTTGGGGATACAAAGAAAGGCTAAAAGTTAGTCCTGGCCCTTAAAGAACTCACAGTCTAGTAGGGAGAAAACCTGTATACAGCTATATGCAGACAAGACACATATGGGATGAATTGGAGATTATCAACAGAGGGAGGGCAGTAGCTTTAATGGAGAGTCAGGAAAGGTTTCCTATGGAATGTAAGATCTTATTTGGGACTTGAAGAAACTCAGAGGAGCCCGGAGGTAGAGAGGATGTAGAAGATTCAAGGGATAATGGGTGAACACTCATGGAGTCAGAAGATGGAATGTCTTGTTAGAGGAAAAGTGGGGAGGCAAGTGTCACTGGTTCACAGAATTTGTAAAAATGGGTATCATATCTCCCCCAAGCTTTCTCTCCAGTGGGCTAAACATCCCTCCTTTTACTTATTCTCATATGGAGTGAACTTGAGGCCTTTTACCATTCTGGTTTACCTTTTACTATGCTCTTAACAGTCTCAAATAAATTCATATCCTTCCTAAATTGTCATGCCCAGTACTGAACACAATCCTATGCATGTAGTCTAAGCAGGTAAAAGATAATAGGATTGCCTCTTTCAACAGGCAGCTATGAAGTTCTTAATGCATCTCAAAATCATATCAGCATTTTTTTGGCTTGTATATCACACATTAGACAGTGGAAAGAGAATTAGCTCTGGAGAAAGAGTACTCAGGTTCAAATTTCATTTCTGATGCTTATTACCTAGTTAATCTTGGGCAAGTCTAGGTGATGCAATGTATAGATATCTGGGTCAGGAGTCAGAAAGACTGAAGTTCAAATATTTTCTTCAGATGTTTACTACGTAGGTAGCCCTGGGCAAGTCATTTAACCTCTGTTTCTCTCAGTTTCCTCATCTGTAAAATGAGGATAATCATAGCACCTACCTCAAAGGGCTATTGTGAAGAAGAAATGAGAAAATAATTGTAAAGTACTTAGTAGAGTACCTGGCACATAGTAAGCTATACAAAAATGTTTAAAAAACCACAATTTATCCTCCCTAGGATTCAATTTCCTTAAATGAAGGGGGATGAACTAAATGGCCTCCGAGGTCCCTTCCAGCTCTTAAACTATGATACTGTAAAACATATTGAGCTTTAAGTCCACTAAAATCCTCACATATCTTTCAGACACAACTAGCTGTCTCATCGTTTCTCTCTTAGCTCATACTTGAAGGCAATTTTTGAATCCAGATTCACTATTTTATATTAATGCATATAAAATTTCATTTTATTGGATTCAGATCATTTTTCTGACCTATCAAAATTTTATCCCATCCTAACTGTCATCCGGTATGTTAGCTATCTCTTTTAGCTGTGTAATCTGAAAATTTGATAAGCATGGCATCTGTGCCTTATTATAGAAATCATCAATATGAATTTTAAGTGACACAAAGCCAAACAGATCTTTGGAGTACTCCATAGAAAAGTGCGGATCCCTCATGGGAATTGATAACTTTGTATGTTCTAGTGTAGTCCTCACTGCCACCTGTAGCAGCAACTGTGGCTTACTCAGGAGGATGAAGAACCATGGTTAGTTTCCCTGTTTGCTATTTGCAAAGGTCCATCAATTGTGTTAGTAACTACATAAAATCCGAGGAAAATAAACTCAATAATAGCTAATTATTTACTACATGTATTGCCTTTTTGTTGACTTCTCATTTCACTCTTGGACCTTCATTTAGCTTAAGTCAGTTTCAATACTTATTATTAGAATGTCTTCTATGCATAAAAGCAAACTTTTATCTTTATCTTTTTGACTCATGGTCCAATTTTTTTGGTTGTTTCTGGTCACCTAGCATGGTCAATAGGAACTTAGCTTGCCATTTTTACAAATTGAGACTGAACTCCTATGCAGGCTGGACAGGTTCTCCACCTAGGAGGTACCTCCTACAATAACAGGCATTGAGGCAGGAAAAAGTCTGGGAGGGGAGGCAGAGCTGATTAAGCATCCAACAATAATGACCACTAATGAAACCTGGCTTCAAGTTCATCTGCTAGATTTGTATCAGCATGCAGTTCCCTCATCTATACCTAATCATAGAGGGAAGAAATAGTCCCCTCACATTCAGTTGTTGAGAAATTTGACAGCTCACCAGATCTCTTTCCATTCTTAAGACCTCTTTTCAGTCAACTATTAACAAGTAGTGATATGATAAGTGACTGTGATTAGGTTAATGGTCTGAGTAATGACACTCAATTGTCTTAGGACACTATGATTATGCTCTGACACCAAAAACCATCTCCAGGGTTCCCAACCTACAAGCTGGGAAGCATTTGATCTCTGGCGCAAATGAAATGGAATCTATTATTGAGAAGCCAAGCTGTTCTTTCTTCTTGGTACATCATCCCCAGTAATCAAGAGGGTAAAACACAAGCTAACAATTTTGTCAATGATCAACAAGGCAGCAAGATTAGAAGGCAGCTTGTACTGCTTTAGTTATGTGACACTGCTTTTCATCAAAAACTTTGTAGTCACTACTGAAGACTGTGGACTCATTTAGGGGAGAAGTGATATGACCCAATAAGAATTAACAACAATGATATAATGATGATAGTGATGATAAATATTCACATAACCAAGGGGTTGGAGAAAGAAGAGCATTTCTGGCATGGGGGACAGCCAGTGAAAAGACATGCTATCAAGAGATTGAAAGTTACATGTGCGAAGCAGCAAGAAGACCTGTCACTGTACCATAAGAAGACTAGGAAAGGGGCAGATCATGAAGGGCTTTAAATGATAGACAGAGGATTTTATATTTGACTTTGCCATAAAAATTCAGTCATTGGAGTTTATTGAATGTGTATGTTAACCTGTACTTTAGGAAAACCACTTTGGCAATGGAGAAGAGGATGAGTTGGAGTAGAGAGAGGCTTGAGGCAAGAAGACTAACTGAAAGGTATATTGTAATAGTCAAATCATGAAATAACCAAGGCCTAGTGTAGTGTAAAAGTGTTGTAAGAGAAAGGAAGGTATCATATATGACAGATATTATGAAGGCAGAAGTGAGAAGACTTTGTAAGAGATTGGATATGTGGAATAAGTGCTAGAGGGGAGTTGAGAATATACATCGTGAACCTAGGTGACTGAGAGAATGGTGGTGCCCTAGACAGTAAGAAATGAGTTTGAAGGAAGAGAGGGTTTTGGGGAAAAGATAATAAATTTGGTTTTGTGCTAGGGTCTTGACCAGCAAGTTGCCCTATCTCAGTACGCAATGATGAGGCGGGAGCCATGATGATTATAACTCCGATTTATTGGAAGCCATTATCCATATTTATAGGTTTTTGCACTACATAAGCAGAAGCAGGTGTTCAAGGGGATGAAAGCATGGGAAAAGAGATGTGTTTCAGTAATGTATTGTTGCACTTAGATTAGTAGCGCTATCTGGTGGGAAGAATCTGGATTATTGTAAACTATGCTGCCTACAAGCATATGGGAAAACTAGGGCTGTGGTAAGGTGGTTTCCATAGGAGTATGGGAACAGGAGGGGAGTGCTATTCTACAGTGACAGGGAAGGCTGGGAACAGGAGGGGAGTGCTGTTCTACAGTATCTAAAGAGGCCTGGGAAGGCTCGGGCAGGATACAAACTGATTATCAGAACTGTATGAGCTATGTGAGGCACGGGGCAGGATGCCCTTGTAAAGTATCAAAGAAGTTCCCATTAATTAAAGCATGTTTGTGTTGGGCACTGGTTCAAGAGCATTCGGTAGTGGCCAGCTGTGTTCCTCCTACTGGGCTTGTGAGTCCCTGGTGGATGGACTCTGCCTGCATGAGAAAGGATGGCTATCAGAGCAAGAGGGGGGTGCTGTTAAGGGGAGCTGTTAAGGATGGAAGTCTTTCCTTCGGGCGCCTACCGTTCCAACTCCTACTAGGCCTGTCTGGTATTACCCAGGAAACAGGCCAAGTGCTAGGGTCCAAGCAGCCCCGGGGTCGGCACTAACTCCCTACAGTTTTGGATATGTTGAGTTTGACATACCTACAGGACATCCAGTTCAAGATGTTCAAAAGGTGGTTGTTGATATGAGAGCTCAGGAGATAAAGAGTAGTTCTGGATACACAGATCTGAGAATATAATCAGAGGACCCAATTTCAATTTCCACTGTATCACTAATTTCTTTTGTGATCTATGGTAAGTCACTTAACTTCTTAGATCTCCAGTTTCCTTATCTTTAAGTGAAGAACTTATGACTGTATGATTACAATAAAGGGAATTCCCACTCAAAAATAAATACAAAAAGCATAAAATATGTTAGTCAATCCACCAAAGACCATTCAAAACATATAAATATAATTATAAAATTCTTTAAGGAAATAAAGACTGAAAAATAATTGGAGACATATTCAGTACTCTTAGTTGATAATTTTTCAAAAGTAATTTAAATATTCAATGTTATATTAACCAAACTACCAAAAAGATACTTAATACAAGAAGACCAAAAAAAAAACCCATAATTTATATAAAACAAAAGGTCTATAATATCAAGGGAAATATTTTTTTAAAGTACAATGAAAGGAAAAAAGCACTTCCAGACTTTATATTAAATAATTAATATTATCAAATTATATAGAAATAGTCATCAAAAATTTGGTACTTATTTACAAAATAGAAGAATAGATCAATGAGCTAAAGGTAATAGTAGTTGTAGTAGTTATAAAATAGACAACAAAATCAATGAACTAAATTTATCAGACAAAATTAAAACAAAAATAGACCTAATTAAAAGGGACAAGAAAGAACATTACATCTTGCTAAAAGAAACCATAGACAATAAAGTAATAGCAATACTAATTATATATACACCAAGTGGAATTGCATCCAAATTCTAAATTCTAAAAGAAAAGTTAAATGAATTACAGGAGGAAATAGACAGTAAAACTACACTAGTGGGAGACCTCAACTTTACCCTCTCAGAGCTAGAACACTAATCACAAAATAAGAAAGAAAATTAAGGAGGTAAATAGAATCTTAGAAAACCTCCACCTTTGGAGAAAATTGAATGGGAACAGAAAGGAGCATACCTTTTTTTCTCAGTAGTACATAGGTACTTCATAAAAACCAATCATGCATTAGAGCTTAAACACCTCACACCCAAATGTAGAAAAGACTTAATATTGAGTACACCCCTTTCAGACCATAACAAAATAAAAATTACATTTAACAAAAGGCAAAGAACACATAGATTAAAAAATAATTGAAAACCAAATAATCTTATCCTAAAGAATGAGTAGGTCAAAGAACAAATCACAGAAACAATCAACAATTTTTATTCAAGAGAATGACAATGAGACAGAATTACAAAATTTGTGATATGCAAACAAAGCAGTACTTAGGGGAAAATTTATGTCTCTTTTAGTACATCAACAAAAGAGGGAAAAAAAAGATCAATGAACTGAATATGCAACTAAAAAACCTGGAAAAAGAACAAATTCAAAATCCCCAAGTAAAAACCAAGATGATAATCCTGAATATCAAAGGAGAAATTAAGAAATTGCAAGTTTTTAAAAAAGTAATTTAATTAATAAGTAAAACAAAGTGCCTACTTTATGAGGGAAAAGAAACAATACAATAGATAAATCATGGATGCCATACCAATAAACAATACCAAAAAATTTCATAGAGCTAGGAAAAACCATACAAAAATTCATTTGGAAGAACAAAATATGAAGAGAATCAATGAAAAAATGTGAAGGAAGGTTTTTCCACATTTTCCAGCTTTTAATCTTCCAAACTTTTCCAGATTGTAACCTATTTTACCAAGCAGAAATCGTAAGAGTAATTTTATGCTAGCTAAGCAATAGAATGGTGGATCAGTGGAATAAATTAAATACATAATACACAATAGTAAATGACCATAGTAATCTATGTTTGATAAACCCCTAAATCCAAGCTTTTTGGGTGAGAATTCACCATTTGACAAAAATTGCTGGGAAAACCAGAAAGCAGTTTGGTAGAACTAGATATAGACTGGCACCTCCCACTGTATACTAAGATAAGGTCAAAAATGAATAAATTATTTAGATGTAAAGGAAATTAGGACAGCATGGGAAAATGCACCTGCCACATAAGAGAAAAGAATGCCAAAACAAGAGATAGAGAGTCACAGGAAATAAAAAAAATAATTTTCATTAATTGAAATTAAAATGCCTTTGCACAAATAAAAATAGTGTGGACAAAATTATAAGGAAAACAGGAAATGGAAAAAGATGGCAAATTTCTCTGATAAAGCCTTCATTTCTTTAACATACAGGGAACAGAGCCAAACATATAAGCATAAGAGTCATTCCACAGTTGATAAATGGTCAAAGGACATGAATAGGCAGTTTTCAGAAGAAAAAAAAAATCAAAGCTATCAATAGTCATATGAAAAAAATGCTCTGCATCACTACTGATTAAAGAAATTCAAATTAAACACCACCTCATACCTATCAGATTGGCTAACAAGACAGAAAAGAAAAATAACAAATGCTGGAGGGGATGTGGTGGATGTAGTATGCATACTAATGCACTATTTGTAGATGTATGATCTAGTCCAACCATTTTGGAGAACAATTTAGAACTAAGCCCAAAGAGTTATAAATCTGTGCATACCCTTTCACTCAGAAATAACACTACTACATCCATATCCCAAAGAAATAAAAAACACAGAAAATAATCCATTTATACAAAAATATTTATAGCAATTCTTTTTGTGGTGGCAAAGAATTGGAAACCAGGGGAATAGCTAAACAAATTATGATATATGGTTGTGATGGAATACTATGGTGCTACCTGCTATATGAAATGATGAACAGAATGATTTCAGAAAAAAACCTTGGAAGACTTACATGAACTTAGGCAAATGAAATGGGTGGAACCTGGAGAACACTGGACACAGTAACAGCAATATTGTAAGGATGATCGAACTGTGAAAGACTTGGCTACTCCAATCAAGACAAGGATCCAAAACAAATCCAAATGTCCCATGAAGAAAAATGCTATCCACCTTCACAGACAGAACTGATAAACTCTAAGTACAGATTGCTTTTTGTGGGTTTTTTTTTTTGCAATATCACTAATATGGAAATATTTTTTGCATGACTTCATATGTATGACTGATATCAAATTGATTGATTAACTTCTCAAAGGGTGGTGGTGTCAGATGGGAGTGAGGGAGAGAATTTGGAACTCAGTTTTTAAAGATGATTTTTTAAATTTTCATGTGTAATTGAGAAACATGTAACAAAAAAATTAAATGTATTTAAAAGAAAAAATAAAAGAATGAAAAATGTTGACTTGGAAAAATTTCTTGTATCAAATATTTTGGAGAAGATCTAATATCTAAGATCCCTAGAAAGTTAATACAATCATATAAGACTGAATCATTCCCCAGTAAATAATTAATCAAAGGACATAAATAATCCTCAAAAGAAATACAAATTTTTAGCAACTATATTACAAAGTATCCCAAATCATTAGCTAGAAAAGAAATGAAAATCAAACTAACCATGAGGTTTTACCTCACACTAAGGAAATTGCCAAAGATGACAAAAGATGGAAATAAACAATCTTATCAGGGCTGCACAAAATAGGTACACTAATACATTGTTAACATAACTGTAATTTGGTTCAACTGTTGTGTAAGAAATTTTGGTAATGATTTGAAAGTGTTTAAAATGTTCATACCTTTTTTAACCAAGAAATCCTACTGTTATTAATATATCCCAAGGATATTAAAGAGAGAAAGAAAGTTCTCAGAAATACTTTTTGTGGTAGTCAATATTCTGGAAATAGAATAGATACCAATCACAGAAATGATAACCAAATTGTAGAATATTCATATCATGTAATATTATTGAATTTTATGGAATTATGAATATGAAGAATTAGATAAATAATGGAGAGATTTATATGAAATTGATGCAGAGTGAAGTAAGGAGAGCCAGGAAAATACCATACATAATGACTACAACAGGGTAAATAGAAATAATATTAACAATAACAAAAAAATAATCCTTCCCCCAACTGATTACTGCTGAATTCTAATGTTTAATGGCCAGCCTTGTCATTAGAAAAGAGATAAGACGTTGTACCTCTCATTTCTTTGGCAAGGTGAAAAACTATGGATACAGAACATTGCATATAATGTCATGCCCAGTTGATGTTTTGCTTAGTTTACTGGGTTGCTTACATTTTTTCTTTTTTTATTTTTATAATAGAGAAAGCTTGCTGGATATGTGTAACAGCAACTACACTGGCATACCCAGGATGGCTGCTATCACAGGTTCTTAAATCTGCTTTACTAAGATAGCTGTTTAAGGGGTCAACAATCTTTAATTACATTCACTAGTTCAGTGGAAAAGTCAGCACCCTGAACTTCAGAGAAAATACAAGCAGAGAAATAAACACCAACAGACAGGGCTCTACTGCCTGAATCAAAGCAATATTGCTATACACTTTACATACATCACTGAATCGAAAGAGCCTTTACCTCTGAGCAGTCAGGGAGCTCTGAACATACGGCCACGCAGAGTCTCAACCAGGGAATCACAAGATCCTTCTCATACGTGAACCCCCAAAGCAAAACCTCACCTCAGAGAATATATATACTTCTCAGAGCCAAAGGGCATCACAACCCTCATGACTCAGTGCTTAATTAGAAATTAGCAAAAGGTGTAAGTCTTCCTGCTAGCAAGCCTCCCCTAAGCAAGATTGCCTTAATGGGCTCCACTCGAGGCCTATTAATGAGTGAGGAAGATCTTCCCATTCCATTAACATTACAGTATGGGAGAAAGGAGGAAGGATATTTGGAAATGAAGATGTACAAACAAAATAAGATTTAAGAAACTAAAAACCAAGATAATGGATTTGTCCTAGATGACCTGTGTGATCCCTTCTAGCTCTAAAGTTTTGTGATTCTGTGGATTGATACTGGAGATTGATTAACTTGGTGAGGAAGATTAGATCAAGTAAAGAGACTTGTGAAGCTCACACCATTAATGGGGGCAGGGCATTTTACACATAAGTGTGTGTGTGGGTGGGTGTGTGCAATATGTCTACAAAACTGTCTTTAATTAATTTGAAGTTCATCAGTCTATTTGGATTATCAAAGAGGTTAAATTTTTTAAAATCTAGCACCTTTTATATAACCTTTGTCAGGATGTCTGAAAATTGCCTTCAGGTACCAAATATTTCTTTAGCATTTCTTTTATTTTTATTTTTAATCAAAACTCTTGTGTTACAGAAATGATTTGCACTTAATTGGGATCTGATGTGACTCAAGTATTAATTGAAAGATAGGAAGATCTCAGTGACAAACGTAAAAATGTCAAACTAAGAAGGGGATAAATACACTGTTTACAAGTAATAAAAATAAATGGCAAAGCCTATATCACCAACAGAAGTGTTTTGTGAATACAGTCATTTTACAATTTCAGTGGAAAAGCTATTTTAAAGCACAGGCTCTTCTGTAAAATCCTCCAATCCTATGAGAAGTCGAAGGGTTTTTTCTCTGAGACCCAACGAATTAGGCTGTCCAGAAATTGGCCAATTTATTTCTCCCTTTGCAAGCAGCCTACTGTAGAAATGATTGAATCAAACTACCTCGATCTCAAAATACTATATAGACATATCATCACTGGTATTTATCCTCTCCAATTTTGAAGCCTATATAACACCACTCATTATGTGCAAACATATGGGCTAAAGTGTCATATCCTTAGTGCAATTACAAAGGACAAGAATAACTCACTTTTACAGATCAAAGAAGATAATAGAGACTATTTAACCAAAAAGTCTCATTTTATGCACAAAGGTTCAGAGAAAATAAATCATTTATCTAAGGCCTTACCATCACAGAAAGTAGGATTAGAATTCAGGTCTTCTGAATGATGGTCAAGTACCATACCTCCAATGTTATACTACTCCCATATTGTCTGTCTACAAATATGAAAACTCCTATTGAAAAAAGACAGCTTATTGATTGAAGTCTGGACTGATGTATCCTGGCATTTGACATGTCTGCTCCTTTAAGAAACAGAAGGAAATGCATTGAGTATAGGATGACCCAGGTTAAGTGAACAAAGTGGTAGTAACTAAGCGTTTGCAATTTTACAGAATTTTACAGAATCATAGAGGCTCTGAATCTCTGAGCTGGAAGGGACTTAAAAATTCAGCTAGTCCTTACTGCGGCTGAACAAAAATCTCTCCTACAACGTAGGAGCCAAAAGGTGATCCAAATTTTGCATGAAGACATCTGGTAATAAAGAACCCACTGGAGCAGCTAGGTGGCACCATGAATAGAACACCAGCCCTGGAGTCAGGAGGACCTGAGTTCAAATCCAGCCTCAGACACTTGACACTTACTAGCTGTGTGACCTTGGGCAAGTCACTTAACCCCAATTGCCCTGTCTTCCTCCCTCCAAAATAACCAAAAAGAAAGAATAAAGAACCCATTGCTTTTTAAGACTAGCATTCCATCCACAGAATTACAAGGTTGGAAAGGGCTTTAGGTATTATCTAGTTCAGGGTTAGCTAAGTGGTACAGTGAGTAGGGCACTGGCCCTGGTGTCAGGAGGACCTGAGTTCAAATCCAGCCTCAAACATTTGACACACTTACTAGCTGTATGACCTTGGGCAAGCCACTTAAACCCAAATTGCCCTGCCTTCCCCCCTCCAAAAGAAAGGAATTATCTAGTTCAATCTCTACCCCCTTGCAGGAACTAGGTTTTCTATAATATTTCTTATAAGTGATCAGTTGGGGTCCTAGATTTTGAGTTAAAAGGTACATTGAATACAATAGTCCCATTTTGCAGATATGGAATCTAGAGAAGAAATGACAAGTCATTTGACAAGAGAAGAAATGACAAGGTCACGCGGTAGTAAGAAAGGAGTATAGATTTGATTATTCCTAATATAGCACTTGCTTGTACATAGGATTAGGATCATGAATTTGGAGCTAGAAGGGACCTTAAAGGCCATCTAATCCAACTACCTCAAGTTACAAAAGAGAAAACTGAGGCCTAGAGAAGGTCCATGACTTGCCCAAGGCCTCATAAGTAGTTAGTGACAAAGGCAAAATTTGAACCTTGATTCTCCTTTATAGAAGATAAAACCAGTGTTCAGAGAAATTAAACAAGTAAGCTTTTATTCATTCATTATTCTTGTATTCTCTGAATCCAGCACAGTATTTGGTACATAGCAGATATTTAATATGTACTTGATTGATTGCCCAAGGTCGCACAATAAATGCAGGCCATAATTCTTTCCTTGGACTCTAAATCTATTGCTCAATCAATAACCATAAAACATTCTATGGCACTTTTAAAAGTTAAGATTAGGGGGTGGAGCCAAGATAGCAGAGAGAAGCCAGGAAGTTGCCTGAGCTTTCCACAGTTTCCCTTGGAAACAACATTAAATGAAACCTCGAAAAGAATTCTGGAGTGATGAACCCACAAAAAGATGGAGTGAAACAATTTTCCAGTCAAACATTACTTAGAAGGACTTCAGGAAGTGTCTCTCTCATTTGGGTAAAAGGGGAACACAGCCCAGCATAGATGCTGTCCAGGCAAGCCAGCGGAAGGCTCTTAGCCACAGCATGGATCAGTAGCTGAGGCCCTTCGGCCCTGACTTGGCAGGCTAGCAGTACAACAGGCCATCTGTGAGGCCTCAAGCCTCAGTGCAAAAGACAAATTGCCTGCCCCAAAACTCCAGCACAACAGGTAAAACTAGGCTGGGCCACCTAAGATCAAGCCACAAGCACCTGAGGCCCTGGCTCAGAAAGCCAGTGACCAGGCTCCCGGTCCCCAAAACAAGAAACTTGGGACAATGGCCTCTGTGTCCCAGTAGCAGAGCTTACCTTTAAAAATGAGCAAAAAAAACCCAACCAAACAAAAAGAGCTCTAACCATAGAAAGCTACTATGGTGATAGGGAAGATCAAAAACAAACTCAGAAGATAACATTGTCAAAATGCCTACATGTGAAGACTGAAAGGGAAATATGAATTGATATCAAGCCCAAAAAATCCTCTTGGAAGAACTGAAAAAGGACTTAAAAATGAAGTAAGAGACACAGAAGAAAAATTGGGGAAAGAAATGAGTTATGAAGGAGAATAACGAAAAAAGAGTCAGCAGCTTGGAAAAGGAAGCACAAAAAATCCACTGAAGAAAACAACTTCTTTAAAAGTAGAATTACAAAATGGAAAAGTAGCTACAAAAGCTAACTGAAGAAAATAACCTCTATGAAACGTAAGAATCAGTCAAAACAAAATCAAAAGAATGAAAAAATAGAAAAAAAAATGTAAAATAGCTCATTGAAAAAACAACTGACCTAGAAAATAGATCCAGGAGAGAAACAATCTAAGAATTATTGGATTACCTGAAAGTCATGATAAAAAAAAAAAAAACAAAAAGAGCCTGGGCAGCATCTTTTTTTTAAAATTAATTTATTTTAAACTTAAATACTAAAACTTAAATACACACTAAGAAAAGAAACATATTATAAACTTAAATACTAAAACTTAAGCAAAGGAAAAAAATTGCCACGTGCATAGTAGGATGTAAGAGAGGATTCAAGATATGCAGCAATAAATTTTCATTTCAAGACAGCCTACATGATAAATACTGCACATTGTGTTCAGAGCTGTCCATTTTTTCTTTGCTTCCTTGTAAGGTATTTTTTGTTCTTTGCTGTGCACTATTTAATTTGCTCTTTTTTCCCCCTTCCTTCCCCCCTCCTACAACAAAGCTACAAGTAAGCCTATATGTATGTGTATGTATGTATAGTATACATTATGTATACATATACACATTCACGTATATGTCTATACATATGTGAATGTACACCTACATACACTTATATACATATACATATACCATATCTATAATTGTTCTCATACATAGACATATACATTCATATGCATCTATGTAAGACTGTATTATCCTTGTTTGTCCTCTGTCCTCCAAGGGTGGATAGCATCTTCCTTCATAAGTCCAAGACTTTCCATACTTTTCTTAGTTCACCAACTCATCATTTCATATAACACAGCATTACTCCAGCCTTATACTGTCTAGTTATTTTAAATAATTTAAAACAATAGTGATTAACATGACTGGTGTATAATGTAGTATCCCTATTTTCTCTTTTGATTAAATCTATTTTAGCTTTAACTTTGTCTGAGATTACAATTACTACCCCACTTTTTCCCCCTAATAATTTCTACTCCTGTACTTTATTTTATGTATCTCTTATTTCCTATCCCTCTTGACTCTTCTACTTTACTTCTACCCTCTACCTTGCCTTCCTATTACTTAACCTAGCTATCCTCCAAAGATGCCTCCCTCATCCTTTCCCACCAACCCTTTCCCCTTACCCCCTTGTTTCTATCTGAAATCGGAATACTTTTATAGCTTTCCAAATTTATATGTTATTCCCTCTCTTTCCCATTCATTCATTAATTTAGATACCTTTCTATATCTGCCCAACCCCCTTATCCTATTTCCTCACAACGGGTGATACCATAAGCAAAATAGGAGAGCAAGGAATAATTTATGTCTTAACTCTATGGAGAAGGAGAAATTTTGTGACCAAACAAGAGACAGAGAACAGTATGAAATGCAAAATAGGTAATTTGGATTACATTAAATTATGAAGTCTTTGCACAAACAAAACCAATGCAACCAAGATTAGAAGGAAAGCAGAAAGCTGGGAAACAATTTTTACTGCCAGGATTTCTGATAAAGACCTCATTTCTAAAATATAAAGAGAACTGAGTCAAACTTTTAAGAATACAACTCATTTCCCATTTGATAAATGGTCAAAGGATATGAACAGGCAGTTTTCAGAGGAAGAAATCAAAGCTATCTCTAATATAAAAAATGCTCTAAATCACTACTGACTAGAGAAATGTAAATGAAAACAACTGTGAGGTACCACCCCACAGCTATCCAATTGGCTAATATGACAAAAAAAAAGGAAACTTATAAACGTTGGAGAAGATGTGGGAGAACTGGAACACTAATGCATTGTTGGTGGAGTTGTAAACTGATGCAAATATTCTGGAAAACAATTTTGAACTATGCTCAAAGGGCTATAAAACTATGCATACCCTTTGATCCAGCAATACTACTATTAGGTCTGTATCCCAAAGTGATTATTAAAAAAAGGGAAGAGTACTCACATGTACAAAAATATTAGAGCAGCTCTTTTGTGGTGGCCAAGATTTGGAAATTGAGGGTATGCCCATGCATTGGGGAATGTTGTGGCATATGTTGTGGTATATGAAGAAGTTGTGATATGTGAATGTAATGGAATACTGTTGTTCTATAAGAAATGATGAGTAGGCAGATTTCAGAAAAAGTCTGGAAAGGCTTACATGAACTGATGCTGAATAAAGTGAGCAGGACCAAGAGAACACTGTTGACCATAAAATTAACGTTGTGCAATGATAAACAATAATAGACTTAGCTCTTCTCAGCAACACATTTATCAAAGACAATTTTAAAAGACTCATGATGGAAAACGCTATCCACATTCAGAGAAAGAACTATGGTGTCTGAATGCAAATCCAAAAATACTACTTTCACTTTTTTGTGTGTTTTTCTTTCTTGTATTTTTCCCTTTTGTTCTGATTCTTCTTTCTTTTTTTCTGATTCTTCTTTCACAACACGACTAATGTGCAAATATGTTTAACATGATTGTACATGTATAACCTATATCAGATTGTTTGCTGTCTTGTGGAGAGAAGGGAAGAAGGGAGAAAAATTTGGTACGTAAAATCTTACAAAAATAAATGTTGAAAACTACTTTTACATGTAATTGGAAAAATAAAATACTATTAAGTGGGGAAAAGTTAAGATTAAAAATATGAGTCATATTGTGCCTGCTCAATATGTAGGAGTAGGAGTAGGAAAAGAAACCCTTCAGATAACATGTCAAATAGCTATAATTGGGAGGAAGGACTTGAGAGAAGGGATGTAAAGAGTTCCATCTTATGTCTCTAGTAGAAAATGTTGACCAAGGGATTGAGGGGGGAATAAATAGAGAGATGACAAGGGTGATTAGATTAAAGTACAGGATGGAGAGTAGAGAATGGAGGGCTGAGCAGATACTACTCTAAGTGACAGAGAAAAGATCAATTAGACTAGAACTTATGAAAATGGTTAAGGCATTTAGTCCCTAGTAAACTGCAAAACTTTGTTCAAGTCATATTTAATATTTAGTTTATTAACAACTATGCTTTAGTTGGGACAACTGAGAGAGCCATGACAAATGAGCAAATAGTTTAAAACTGAGATTGGAGTTATTTTTTTTTTCTTGTTTCCACTGGCTTTATCTAGTTTTCTATTTAATGGATGTAATAAGGAGGGAATAAATATGGAGAATAGGGGAATATGATCTTTTTAAAATTGTTCATAATAACTTTTTGTGAACTAGCTGTATTCTCATACAACTAGAGACATTTTGTTCTCCCTTTCCCATAGATCTATATGGTTTCGAGCCTCTACCCCAGAGACGATGCTCATTCTTCTTTTTTCTAAGCATTTTTAAACTCATGGCTCAGGTGTTTTGTTTTTGGTTTGCTTTTTTGTTTTCCTGAACCATGCCATTAGGATTTAGGAAGGCTATATTTCCCTTTCTATATTCATTTTTAATGACTGCTTGCATTTGGTGCTATCATTTCTGCATATAAATAAGCTATCTGGTAGATTGGCATCTTTACTTTTGAGCTAAAATAATTGATTAAATTATTAAATATGTTCAGTTTTATGAAGTTGATATCAACCTCTATTTTCAAGGTAAATATGTGTGGGTGCATGCATACATATGGGTATTAATTATTAATTGTTGGCATATATTGTTGCTGATGGTGCATAGGTTCTTGAGTTTTAAAAGACTTGTTCTAGAAAACGATAGATTCGCAAAATCTTGGAACTGGAAAGTGCCTAAGAGGCCAAATAGCCTCATCCATACCTAAACAAGAATCCTGCATACAACACACTCCATAATTGATCATTAAATCATTTCTTGCAGACCTCCACTGAAGGAGAATGCATTGCCTCCTGAGGAAATTCAGATAATTAAAATTGTTAGATTTTTTTTCATAAGCCTACATGTACCTCTTCACACTTTCTACCTATTTTTGGTCACTCCCCCCCCCACAGAATTCTTTAACCTCATGGATAATGTTTACTTTGATTCATAAAGTTGAAAAATCTATCAGCATTCCTAAAAAGGGGTAATCATCTTTTATCTCCTTCATATCTTCTTCTGTGTGTGAATGAATGCTTAGATTTGTAGGGAACATTTCTCTTAGTACTTTGTTTTGGTTCATACTATTGCTCTCTTTTTTAAAAAAGATTGATGTTCCTTTTTGTCCTTTCTTTTTCTCCATCTCTCTACTTCTCTCCCCCTTCCTTCCCTTTCTTTCCTTCTCATTCCCTCCCCTCTTCTCCCCTTCCCTTGTCTGCTGTTCCCTTTCCTTCCCTTCCATTTTCTCTACCCTCCCCCTTGCCCTCCTCCCTCTCTCTCTCTCTCTCTCTCTCTCTCTCTCTCTCTCTCTCTCTCTCTCTCATCCAAGTGGGAAGTGCAGTGGGAACAACTCCTTGGTCCAATCACACTGATTAATAAACTCAGAAGCTTTAATATATTCTGTTTCCACCCCTCCACTTCCCACTTTGCTCTTCCTTCAGAAGTCTTATGCTGCCCTGCTTTGTGTGTGTGTGTGTGTGTGTGTGTGTGTGTGTGTGTGTGTAATGTCACAATAATTAGTTTGGCACCCACAATACTAGTATCAAACAGTACAGACACTCAATAGGCTTTACTTCTATTACAACTCAAAACTCTTAAGCTCAATAATCTATTACCCTCAATCTTCCCAATAGCCAAGATTTTCACCTACATCAGGGGTGGTCCCCCCTAATTCGTTCTAGTTAGAAGTCCTTCCAACTGAGAAATACTGTTATTTGGTAACACCTGGGTTCTAGTTCAGGTTCTTATCAATTCACTGTTAAGGAAGTTACTTCCTTCTCTGAGCCTTAGTTTTCTTAACTGTAAAACTAGAAGGTTTGATCAAACAGTCTGTAAAATCCCTTTCATCTCCAAGATTTTGTGATCTCAATCTTCCTCATTCAGCAAGCCAGCCCATAGCAAACTATGAGTACATTCTGGGATGCTTTTGTGAAGGGAAGATTTCCATGGAATAAATTATATTGTAATGAGTAGGCGGGTAGTTTGTGCCCCAGCTACTAATGCCCATACAAATATGTTTGTGAATATGCAAACTTCACATTAGGTCTTTACAAGTCCACAATTGTCTTCTGGCAGCACTGATGACTAAAGCAACTTACTTCAAATTGTAATGAGCAAAAATATGTTATCACAGGGTACTTATTTTCTCAAACCATTGTACTCATACAGTCTGTCTCCTCTCTCTCTCTCTCTCTCTCTCTCTCTCTCTCTCTCTCTCTCTCTCTCTCTCTCTCTCTCATAGAAAAACAATAAAAACTAGCAGATGGAAAGTTTAAACAAAACCAACCAATCAGAGAGAAGAGGGAAAATAGAAGGAGGTAGGAGCAAGACAAGTATCATAATGATTGACAGAGATCTAATTCCCCTTCATGTAACTTTGAAGCCAAAAATATACCCAGCATCAGCTCTAGATGGAGCAAGAATAGTCTGTTTGCCATCTGTGGAGATAAAACAGAGCAGCCAAGCTTCAATTCAAAGGCTAAAGTCACCAGAAATAGAATTAAATAACGTATGTTGTCATGAAGGGATTAGGTCCAAAAGCCTCTACTGGAGACCTTGGGGTTTCTCCAGTGGGTGTTCATGGTTCAAAAAGGAAAGTGAAATCCTCTGAGAACAAGCAAATAAACATGGGGAATACTGAAGAGCAGTAAATAAAGAGCTTTCAGGAAAGTCACACATTGCAAAGCCAAGAGACATTTGCCCTGAAACAAACAGTGACAGTTTTCCCCAACTAAATTCCTACTCTTTAACTGAATAAAATGACTTTCCATTAGTTGTAAAACATTTCTTTTTCTTTAGAGGGTTAAAAAGGCCAGGAAGAACAAGTCTCTTCCTTGAATAATAGCTGTTGTGGAGCTTTCTTTTCTCTGTGGTGAGATAAATGGAAGTCCTCCCCTGGAGCAGGTGGGAGAAGGGCGGCTTTCCTTTGCAGCTAATGTTCTTTTTCAGGAAGTCACTATATGATGACAATAAGCCTGGAAAATGGGGTAGAAGTTTTCCCTGGAGATGGTGGATGGAGAGGCTAATTGTATATATGTAGATAGATAGATATAGATATAGATATAGCTGTAGATAGATATAGATAGATGTAGATATATAAATATATAGATATATAGACATATATATATATGAGCCCCTCAGCTTCTTGAGCCCCATCTCTCAAAGCTACATGACTGCTTCTTTATCTTTTACCTTTGCTCTGCAGATTCATACTAGAGAGGACTTCTTTCTTCTCAATCTATAGTTCCTTAGGAATAGAGACAGGAGCCCTCAGAGACTCACTCTCAAGTTCAAGTGTACTTAGCCTTATTTGCAGCCATAATTTATCAACAACTGCTTCCCTAAGCAATTTGACCAGCTTAGGTGAAACCTTGCTACCTTTCTGTTACCCATAGCTAAACCCAGATCAGCAGAGATGTCACCAAGACTACCTTCTCCAAAATATGTATGGTATGCCATTCTGGAAATAAAAATTGAAGGATCATAGAGATAGAAAAATCTTTCAACATCAAGGAGTACAACGAACATTTTACATTTGAGGAAACAAGTCCAGATAGATTCCATGACTTGGCTAAGGTCACACAAATAGAAACTGTTAGAGCATAAAGTTGAACCCAAGTCCTATCACTCTTTCCAATGGGTCAGGAAAGGATCCAGGCAAAGGGCCTAAAGAGACCATAACATAGGATTTACAGTATCCCATAGTATAGAGTTTACAGACTTTGATGAACAGAGAGCTCCCAAGAATTTCAGTCTCACTTGAGAGGCAGAGTGTGATATATTGATAAGAGCATTTAAGCTAGACCTGAGCTCAAGCCCCACCTCTAACACTTACTACCCGTGTGATCATGGGCAAATCATTTAACCTCTCTGTCTCAGTTTTTTCTTCTGTAAAATGGGGATAATAATGGTTGTGAACTTCTATCTCATAGGGTGGTCATGAGGAAAATTTGTTTTTTGGTAATCCTTATAGTGCTATATAAATGTTAGTTATAGTTATTCATACAAAATGACAGTTTCCCTGAAGGAATAATTTGCACCTATGACAACATGGATGCATGTGAATAGATCAATGTCAGACACAATTTCAAAAATAGAGATTCTTAACATTGGATCCACAGCGATATTTCATGGTGGGGTGGTGGGAATGCTAGACAACTTTGATGGAAAAAAATCACATTTTTAATTTTCACTAACTTCCAAGTGAAATTTAGTATTTCTTTCAATTATGAAATTTAGCGAGAAAACTTTCTGAAGTTAAGAGGTCTACAGCACAAGGTTAAGAACCTCTGTTCTAGGACATCTCCAACATCGATCACTGAAAGCCTCTGGTTTCCATGTTCACTTTCCAATTCATTAAACCACCCAACTCTCATCCTACTGAATGCTCAGTAGAGCATTCCTGCTCTTACAGTCTCCACAACAGATGTCTAGTGCAATGCACACAATGAACTCAATCTGCATTTGATAGAGGAAGACAGTCTGGGGAGCAATGAGCCAACTGCCAAAGTCCCCATCTAATCACACTTCCATAATGGGTACAAGTACAAACTTACTTCCTTGTCAAATGTCTCCCAAAACAGGAAACCTGCACTGACTAAGATCTCTTTGTGACTTTCCAACTGACCAGTAAGAAATCTCTATTTTCAGATACATTTTGTTTCAAAAACAACACTAATCTATTATTCCAACATGATGTAAGAGAGTAAGGCAATTGTTTTCTAAAGAAATCTCAAAGCATTTCTCTGACCATGAGTCATCCTTATAAAGAGCATTGGGTATGGGATTCCCTTTATAAATATCCAGACAGAGGAAGTGGGATATAGAAGAAAGATTGCCAAACTTGGAATCAAAAACCCTGTTTTCAGATCTTAGTTCTGCACCTGAGCTCTCACTTTTACCCTTTTAGGTCCCATTTTACTTGTTTTTAAAATGAGGGATTTGCACTAAATGGTATTTAAAGTTCTTTCCTACTTAAAAATTTTGTGATTCTGTAATGTGGTGGTTCAACTTAGAAATAGTCATACTTACAGTCTGTAAATCATTACCATTTTATTACTTACAGATAGATCTTTTATCTGCAAACATGTGAACTGCTCATATAGCCAATCCTGACATAATATTGCAACATTAATATCTTCATTTCATGGATAAAGAAACTGAGGTTCAGAGAGTTTAAACAGCTAGTACAAACATCACATAACTAGCAGTTGATAGAGGGAGATTTTAGTCCAGATTCCTTTTAATTCCACATCAAGAAATCTTTTCACTATTATACGTTGACTCATTTTAATTCAGTAAACAGTTATTAGGGATCCATTAAAGGCAGGGCAGTTGGCTAAGGTCTGTGAAAGATAAAATATTTAAATAGTTCACAGAATTTAAAGCTTAGAGAGCACCCCCCAGATAAGACTGTGCCTCTTTATGAAGTTTTATAAATATTAAAGAATACTTCTGTGATCCCTTATTGTGCCATAGTGGCCACCCTGAGTTTTTGAGGTCCCTGAAAGCAGAAGTTCTTCCAGGATCTACAAAGTTGGAAAGTCTTTGAAGAGGGCAACACATTGTATCTGCTTTTGAAAGACTGGTCTAACTAAGAAAGGAATGATTTGCCACCAGTTAGTCTGACTACTCAGTGATAAAGTCTTTGTGTCCACTTATGTATGGATGGGTTTCAATCTGCATCAAGTAAATGAATTCTCACATTTATGAGATCAGTAAATAGTTATTGTATAAAAGAAGTGAATCAGGGTAGTTTCTGGTCAAATGTAACAAAAAATGCTGCTTGCTGCTACTGTGGCTATGTAAGGCCAATAACACGAGCACACAGAAAAGCTGCCAGCACAGGTGCTTTGATCTGCTTTTCTAAGGAAAGCAACTTTAAGGGGTTAACAATCTCACTTTAGTTAAACATACAAATACCATTCACTTAGTTGAGGGAGGAAAGCCAGTACCCTGAACTTCAGAGCAAATACAAACAGAAATTACAAACAGAGAAAATATAAACAGAACAAATAATACAAATCAACAGACAGGCTTCTAACTGTCTGACCAAAGCTATACATACATAGTTACCAGAGAGAGAAATGCCAACATCTGGGTTTTCAAAGCTGGGGGCTCCTTAACGGCTACCCAGAGTCTCCACACCAACACTCTTCCAATGAGTGAGCCCTCAACAAAATGTTAACCTCACAGTATATATACACTTCTTCAGGGTCAGAGCACTTCACAGCTCTCTAGGGTTTCACACCTCTTGTGACCTAATTAGCAAAAGGTTGTGGGCCTTTCTACAAACAAAGGCAAGACTCACTCAAAGGCATTCCTTTGCCTTAGTGCTAAGAAACACTACAAAACAAAAGACAACAAAAAGTCTCACTTTGCTTGCCCTTACATCAAATTAAAGGGTTTTCAGAAACAATCCAATAATTTATAAAGAATTTGCTGAACAATTTGACAACTGAGTGAATATAGCTTAATAACATTATAAGCCTTTGACATTTGATGAAGGAGACCATCTGAGTATGCCCCTGGTGACCTTTGAAAGGCAAGCTAATACCACCCTAAAAATAATTAAGAAAAGAGTCATCTATAGAAAAAGGAACAGGAGGAACACGTTAAGAGATTACTTTTTGTTTATGTAGTAGTCTTAATGGAATGGTGCCTCTTACCCTACTACTGACTCATTGACCAAATAGATTTCCCACATAAATACTCTTCCACTCTAAAAAGAAGTATCAAAGGATCTATAATTCCTTGTCTTTTTTTTTTAGCTCTGAGTCTCTAGCCAGAGACAGCATCTCTGTAAAAACAACTCATTGCTACATCTGTCTCTGTCTCTTTCCTGGAGCTGCTTTCTCCTCAGCTGCTTTCTCTAAATTGTATCCCCAATATGTGCAACCCAAACAGCCAGAGGTTAATGCTTTTTATAAAGATAAAGTAAACATTGGAAACAAACAAAGGTATAATCTATCATGTGCCTACAAAAAAGACTTTAGGCTCCGATGAAGACCCTAAGGAGAAGAAAGGAAAAGGGGGATGATCTATAGTCTTGGGGGTGGGGGTTGGAAGAGGTAAGGTTTAGCCACATTATTTCTGTTGCAACATACTTCATGCCCAGTTAGTCCAAGCAGCTCTGGCTTGAGAGTCTATGTTCCTAGGGTCCTTTCTTTATAATTACTGTCTTTTCTTGAACCAGATCATGAAGGACTTTAAATGCTGAAGAGAAGCATTTATCTTTGATCCCGGAAGTAAAAGGGACCCACTGGAGTTTACTAAGAAGAGAAGTGACATGGTCAGACGATCACTTTGCTAACTGTGTGGAGAATAGATTTTAGAAGGTAGAAAGTTGACATATGGAAAATGATTTGGATGCTACAGTCCAGATGAGGTGATGAAGGCCTAAACTAGGAGAATGACCCTGTTGGAATATTTGCATGAATTCCTGTCTAGTTTGGGCGATTAAAAAACATAATATCCTATCTTCCTGGCTACGTCCTTTAGGAGGCCTCTCCTTCTATTGTTGTTGTTCAATTCCTTCAGTCTTGAGTAATTCTTTTTTATGCCACTGGGGTTTTCTTGGCAAAGATACTGGAGTAGTTTACCATTTACTTCTCCAGATCATTTTACATATGAGAAAACTGAGGAAAACAGGGTTATATTATGGAAATTCTTGGGGCAGCTAGGTGGCGCTGTGAGTGGAGACACGACACACTTACTAGCTGTGTGACCTTGAGCAAGTCACAGAACCCCCATTGCCCTGCCTTCCCCCTTCCAAAAAAAAAAAATATTCTTGTTTTATTTCTTAAGTTCAGAGTAAAATAAATAAATAAATAACGAAAACAAAACAACAGATTTGCCCAGGAGTCACATAACTAGTAAGTGTCTGAGGCCAGATTAGAACTGGAAAATGAGCCTTCCTAACTCCAGGGCCAGCACTCTGTTCACTGTACTATCTAGCTGCCAGGCCTCTCTTATCCTAGATCATAGATTTGGAAGATGCATTAACCCAATTCTCCACTTTCTAGGAAAGAAAACTGAGGCCCAGAAAGGCTAATTAACTTCTTAAAGTTACACACGTAATTAATGACATATCCAGAATTCAAACACAGGTCCTCTGACTCCAAATCTATCACTTTTTCCATTGTACCACACTTTATCCACAGTTCTTTTCCTTGGGATCTCACGCATGGTTTACAAGAAAACATGACCACAGGTAGGACAGGAACCTAGCTAGATTCAAAAACCCTGGGATTTTTTTTTTCTTCTCTGATTTCTTTTTGGCCCATATTTGCCAGTCCTTCAAAATCATTAGGTTATGGTATTCTCTCTATCCTTCCATTTTTTTTCCTAAAAGCAGTTATCTAACCTAATAAGAAGAATTGTGAAGTGGAGAAAGTGCTGAGTTTGGAGTTAGAAGGACATATCCCAGTTGGATCCCAGTTCTGACCCCAGATATGTAATTTTGACTAAGGCACTTAAACTGTTATGAAATCATGCTACCCACCTCTTGAGAGACAAGTGATAAATGAAGGGGACAGAATGAGACATAGCTCTTCAGTATCAGAAATGCGGCAATTTGCTTGGCTTGGCTATAATCCTTTGTCACAATGGAGGGTTTTTATTTGAGGGCAATGGAGGTGAGTGGGTGTGTAATAATAGTGATCCAAGAAAAAGTAGAAAAGAAAGAAAAAATGTTAATGAAACTTTTTTTTAATGACTATGTAGGAAGCAGAAGGAAGTTGAAAGAGGACACAGACCAGAAGGCCAGTTTTTGTACCATTGTGTTAAATTTAATATACACTTTAATAGAACTCTATATAATAGAAATTCATAGCTTCCTATACAATCCCCTTTCTCCGACCTTTATATAATGACAAATTTGTTAGTTGGAATTTCAAAAGTTCATAATAAAAAAGAAAATTTCAAAAAGAGCCACTTCAACTTTCTGAGACTCAGTCTTCTCATTTGTAAAACTAGGAAAATAATTCCTGAAGAACTTATCTGACAGGTATATTATGAGGCTTCCAGTGAGAGAATATGTAAAGCACTTCACAAATCTTCAAGTACTATATAGAAATGAATTATTAGTAATAGTGTTAACCTAGATTGAATGTCTTTTTCTTTCCTCTTATCTCATCTGGGAAGGGAGCTTGGGTATTTCTAGCATTTGAGGGAAAGAAGATAAAATGAAATATACAATCATTCACGTGTTTCCTATTTATTTGTTATATGACTTCTACGTGCCCTTAATCCAATGCTCATTTCTAGGTTGAAAAGAGAAAAATCACCAAAGTTCCAGCCCTCAGGGTGCTTACAATCTAGGGGGAATATGTCAATAGCCAATAAATATTTATTAAATACCTACTATGTGGCAGGGCTATGCTGAGCTTTGGGGATTCAAATATGAAAAAGAAAGACAGTTCTGGCCCTCAATTAGCTTATAATCTGTTGTGGTTTGTTCTTTGTTCCTAGAGAAGACCATGACATCAGGAAAGTGATGCCAAAACTTGCAAGCAAATTAGATTTGAGGGAGGGTGGGTTGTGCAAAGCCACCAACCTCACTTTCTCCTTCCAAGACATCTGGGTCTAGTGGTAAGATACCTGTCAGGATGACTGGATATGGCCCCAGATGCAGTGGGAGACCTTAGCCTTTTTAAGCTAAAGTCTTTCCCAAGCTATGCCCATTCAATCTAGTGGGGAAGACAATACACAAAATAAAGCTGAAAAGCTGGGGTGGGACTGGTAGTTGGGGGATGGTCATGAGATGGGTAAAAGTACTTGGCTGAAGTAAAAAATAATATATCAGGTTAAACTTAGATTCTATGGATCCATCATATGAAAAAGGCAACAAAAGTTATATCTTAGTAGCAGAAGAAACTCCATACCATGAAAAAAGATGTACATAAACCACAAATCACACATGTACAAAGAAGTATCATATGAAGTAAATTTATTGAAAGCAAAAAGATCTGGACAAGGACGTTTGAAGAAGATGAAAGCACTTTTAGTTGAGGTAAACTTGGGGACAGTAGAACATGGAATGTTTTATGAGTGATATGTACCCAAGTTGATCATTGAAAGGATTAGAAAAAAAAAAATAAGGTGAAGACAAAAAAGGAATGAATTCTAATCTGGGGAATTGTCCAGGTGCAGACCACGTGAATCTTCTCTAGCCACAGAGGTTGGTTCAAAACTTCCTGGGTTTTCTTCTTGGCAACATTTGACAGCATTATACCTTACACCAGGGCCAACCCTTATATGTGGTCAACCACTGTCTTGCCATGAGAAAAGAAATCTTGAGTTCTCTCCCTACTGCCTACAGTAATGACTCCAAATTTGTAGGCTGCAAGTATATGGGGCACCAGATTATTGCAAGGAATCTTCAAGTTGTTGTGGATTCCATGCTAAGTTATTTTGCAATCTGCAAAGCAGTATCAGCCACTATCTCATTAAATGACTCTATAATAAATAAGCATGCGTAAGTTCTGCAGGCTGAATACATGTGTTTCACATGTATATATTTATATATTAAATACATATAGAAACATGATTAAAGTGAAAATATACTATGAGCCATATAGAATTCATAATAGCTTTTGGTCATGTGTTTTCTTAATCAATAGATACTAGTAATACAGAAACTCATTCTATTCAATAGAAACTAAACTCCTCAAAGATAAGTACTGTTTCCTTTTCATTTTTGTATGCCCATCAACCATGCATGGTGATTGATTAGAGTCTTCCCTGGAGATATGACTTAGAATCTTATTCCTGACATCTGCCTTTTTTCTCCCCATTGGGGTCGTAACAGGAACAGTGTCACCTAAAGGCAATGTGATAAAACCACTGGGCACCTTGACATCACCTCTGCGGCAGGATCCAAGTACCTAACTGAGAGTTAATTTGTATTTCCTTGGGAAAGAATGGATTCAGGGAGAAGTTAAGTACACCCTCAACAACTTAGGGGCTTATTTTTAGGGACTTCATACTACTTTACCAAAAACTGAAGAGGATATTTGGGTGGAGGTGGGGAAGAAAATCAGGGGAGAAGGAGGAGGAAGAGAAGAAAGAGGAAGAGCCGGGGGTGGTGATGGAGGAAGAACAGAAGGAGTAAGAAAAAAAAGCAAAGGGGCAAGTCAACACTGATGGATTACCCTCCTGTGCTGTGTAAATAATTTGGGTCATTGTTGATTGACAGCATAAAAGAACATGCCTAAAAATTGCATGGTGGATATCAGACAGTGAGAGTTTTGAGATTTTTTTTCACTATTTCTTAATATTACACATGGAATGCTTTGTTAGAGTTTAAAGAGACCAGTATTCATACATAAAAGTCACACACATGGATGCTGTGCTAAAATCTACCCTTTACAGGGCATATTTAAGAAAACGGAGAGGGAAAAAACTAGTTTGGTTGAAAGAGAATTTCAAAGTAGAATGGATGATGGGATAATGTTGGCAAGACCTGCACAGGACAAAGTGTAGAAGGGTCTTGAATACTAAAGAGCTACTTTGGGGAGAAAAATAATGCATTCGTTTGAGACCTGCTGAGTTTGTAGTGAGAGCAAGAAATCTGGGTGAAGATGTTTAGTAGGCTGTTGTAGTTTTAAGAGAAGAGTTCAAGAGATCTGATGCTAGAGTTAAAGATGCAAATTTTGGAAGTAATTCCATAGAAATGTGAACTGAAGCCTGAAAGTGTAATGAGATCACTAATCACTAAGGGAGACAGTTTAGAAAAGGTCTAGAAGAAAACCTAGGAATGAGCCAAATGAGCAGACTCACAATCACTCCATGCAAAGGTCTGAACTGTGGAAGTTTAATCAGGAGAATTAAATACTGACAAGGAACACGACACACTAGTCACATAAGCCAAACAGGAATTTGCCTTGCAAAGAAGGAAGGTGGTACTGGTTTGCTCTAAGCACTGGTTCCCACTGGGCCAAAGCATAAACACATATTAGGCTTCTGGGTGAGTGTAAACCCATCAACAAAGAAAATATCTACAATACTTTTGCAACAATTGGGCTAGCAGCTGCTGTGGGGGTGAAAGACCAACACAAGCTCAACAACAAGAATGCTGCCAGCACAAGTTCTTTTGAGCTGCTTTACTAAGGAAAGCAACATTAAAGGGTTAACAATCTTATTTCAATCCAACATACAAATATCATTCACTTAGTTCCGGGGAAAAAGCCAGCACCCTGAACTTCAGAGCAAATATAAACAAATTACAAACATACATTATAAACAGACCAAATACAATTGATGGTTACCAAGAAACCATCAACATCTGAGCTCTGGATCAGGGGAGCTCATAACAAAGGCTGGCCAGAGTCACGTGCCACTCCTCCCATGGCTGCCAGCCTCCAAGCAAATAGCTCTGTTATCTCTTTCTTTTTTTTTTTAGATTTTAAATTTAAATTTATTTATTTAACATATTTGGTTTTCAGCATTGATTTTCACAACAGTTTGAATTACAAATTTTCTCCCCATTTCTACCCTCCCCCCCACTCCAAGATGGCTTATATTCTGGTTGCCCTGTTCCCCAGTCAGCCCTCCCCTCTATCATCCCCCTCGACTCTCATCCCCTTTTCCCTTCCTTTCTTGTAGGGCAAGATAAATTTCTACGCCCCGTTGCCTGTGTATCTTATTTTTTAGTTGCATGCAAAAACTTTTTTTTTTGAACATCTTATTTTAAAACTTTGAGTTCCAAATTGTCTCCCCTCTTCCCTTCCTACCCACCCTCCCTAAGAAGTCGAGCAATTCAATCTAGGCCACACATGTATCATTATGTATAACCCTTCCACAATACTCATGTTGTGAAAGACTAACTACATTTTGCTCCTTTTCAACCGATCCCGCTTTATTGAATTTTCTCCCTTGACCCTGTCCCCTTTCCAAAGTGTTTCTTTTGATTACCTCCACCCCCATCTGCCCTCCCCTCCATCATCCCCCCCCCCTTTATTTTTTTTATCTTCCTCCCTCTTCTTTCCTGTGGGGTAAGAAACCCAACTGAGTATGTATGGTATTCCCTCCTCAGGCCGAATCTGCTGAGAGCAAGGTTCACTCATTCCCCCCTCACCTGCCCTCTCCCCTCCTCCCACAGAACTGCTTTCTCTTGCCACCTTTACTGAGATAATCCACCCCATTCTATCTCTCCCTATCTCCCTCTCTCAGTATGTTGCTCTCTCATCCCTTAATTTCATTTTATTTCTTTTAGATATCTTCCCTTCATCTTCAACTCACCCTGCGTCTGCTCTCTCTCTTTTTTCATATATATATATATATATATATATATATATATATATATATATATATATATATACATACATATATACACATATATATATAAACAGACATATATATATACACACACATACACATACATACATATACACATAGATATATACATACATACACATTCTCTTATATATATACATAAACATATACATATATATATATATGCATATTCCCTTCAACTACCCTAATACTGAGGTCTCATGAATCATACACATCATCTTTCCATGTAGGAATGCAAACAAAACAGCTCAACTTTAGTAAGTCCCTTGCAATTTCCGTTTCTTGATGACCTTTTCATGCTTCTCTTGATTCTTGTGTTTGAAAGTCAAATTTTCTATTCAGTTCTGGTCTTTTCATTGAGAAAGCTTGAAAGTCCTCTGTTTTATTGAAAATCCATATTTTGCCTTGGAACATGATACTCAGTTTTGCTGGGTAGGTGATTCTAAGTTTTAATCCTAGCTCCATTGACCTTCGGAATATCACATTCCAAGCCCTTCAATCTCTTAATGTAGAAGCTGCCAGGTCTTGGGTTATTCTGATTGGGTTTCCACAATACTCAAATTGTTTCTTTCTGGCTGCTTGCAGTATTTTCTCCTTGATCTGGGAGCTCTGGAATTTGGCTACAATATTCCTAGGAGATTTCTTTTTGGGATCTATTTGAGGAGGTGATCGATGAATTCTTTCAATTTCTATTTTGCCCTGTGGCTCTAGAATATCAGGGCAGCTCTCCTTGATAATTTCTTGAAAGATGGTATCTAGGCTCTTTTTTTGATCATGGCTTTCAGGTAGTCCAATAATTTTTAAATGATCTCTCCTGGATCGATTTTCCAGGTCAGTGGTTTTTCCAAGGAGATATTTCACATTGTCTTCCATTTTTTCATTCCTTTGGTTCTGTTTTATAATATCCTGATTCCTCATCAAGTCACTAGCTTCCACTTGCTCCAATCTAATTTTTAAAGTAGTATTTTCTTCAGTGGTCTTTTGGACCTCCTTTTCCATTTGGCTAATTCTGCCTTTCAAGGCATTCTTCTCCTCATTGGCTTTTTGGAGCTCTTTTGCCATTTGAGTTAGTCTGTTTTTTAAGGTGTTGTTTTCTTCAATGTATTTTTCAGTATTTTTGGGGGTCTCCTTTAGCAAGTCATTGACTTGTTTTTCATGGTTTTCTTGCATCCTTCTCATTTCTCTTCCCAATTTTTCCTCTACTTCTCTAACTTGCTTTTCCAAATCCTTTTTGAGTTCTTCTATGGCCTGGGGCCAGTTCATGTTTTTCTTGGAGGCTTTTGTTGTAGGCTCTATGACTTTGTTGTCTTCTTTAGGCTGTATGTTTTGGTCTTCTTTGTCACCAAAGAAAGAATCCAAAGTCTGAGACTGAATCTGCGCGCATTTTCACTGCCTGGTCATATTCCCAACCAACTAACTTGACCCTTGAGTTTTCCAGTGGGGTATGACTGCTTGTAGAATAACGAGTTCTGTGTTCCACGTTTGGGGGGGAGGTGCCAGCTCTGTCAGACCCGCACTGCTCCTTCCCCAAGAAGCCCCAACCCGAACTGGGCTTAGATCTTCGGCAGGCTGTGCACCCCTGCTCTGATCCGCCACTTAATTCCTCCCACCAGGTGGGCCTGGAGCAGGAAGTAACAACAGCTGTAGCTGCCCCACCTCCGCTGCCCCAGGGGCTGGAAGCCGAACCGGGAACTTTTTCTACTCCCGCAGCTTTTCCCACTAACCTTCTCCACAGTCTTTGGTGTTTGTGGGTCGAGGGGTCTGGTAACTGCCGCAGCTCACTGAATCAGGGTGCTAGGGCCCCCTCCGCCCGGTTTCTGGCCTGGATGGTCCCCGCCGCTCAGGCTGGGCTCTGCTCCACTCCGTTTCCAGCTCCCAGCTCCCAGCTCCGTGTGGAATAGACCTCACCCAGAGACCATCCAGGCTGTCCTGGGCTGGAGCCCTGCTTCCCTCTGCTGTTCTGTGGGTTCTGCCATTCTAGAATTGGTTCAGAGCCATTTTTTATAGGTTTTTGGAGGTACTCGGTAACGGAGCTCACTCTAGTTCCTGCTTACCAGCTGCCATCTTGGCTCCGCCCCTCTGTTCTCTCTTTCAATACACTCTTTAGCCATCATCAAACATCATCTGAGCAACCAGAACTTAGGCTCTGGTCTTAGCAACTCCCCTTAGGACCCTGAGGGCTTCATGCCCGCACAGGCTTAGCATCTAGTAGATAGGGGTTTGGGCTTGGGGCTTTGTACCTAGTAAGGCTCAATCAAAGACATTTAATTAATTTATCATTCTGAAACAGTAAAAAAGTCCCAACTTAATTGATATTACAATACCTACACTTTGCTCTTATTCAGCAACAGAAAAGAGAATCAGTTCCTGGAACGTTTTCTCCTTTAATTATTTCAACTTATATTGCTAACAAGTTCCTTTAGCTAATGCAGCTCTTTGTTCAACATGGAGACAGTCTTAATCTCCTTCTTTCAGACTTACAGGCAACCTGTATCTCAGTACTTAAGGGGTTATTACATAAACAAAGGGTTAGATTTGCAACCCAAGGAGAAGAAGCAAAGATTAGAAGATACAGACAGAAAGATTTTGGCTCAACCAAAGGAAAGGACATCTTGATAATTAGACTACTGTCCAAAAGTGGAATGGGTCATTTGAGCTACCCAACAAGAAAGGCCTTCAAGCAAAGACCCGATGCCCACCTGAACAGCCCTGAAATGGTTTAGAAAGGATTGCTGCTGAAGAATGGTTTGGATTAAATGAAATCTAATGTCCTTTCCACTCCGAGATTTTGCTTCTGTTTCTATGCTCATGGTAGGAAGACATCTCTATCCTACCCCAAGCTGAAACATACATAGTTGGAGGTCTCAGCTCCTACCAAAAATATAAATTCATAATTAATCAGTCCTACTTCAATGGCTCATCCTGGTATTGAGGTAATACCAAGTTATTGAAGGTTGTTCCAACGAATCAGGAGCTCTGGCAGTTCTTACCAGGTTGGAGACACTTCAAACCTGGTCCAGGACAGATCTGTTGTCTAAGGCCTAGGGTAGTGAAATTTGGACACTCTCACTTTCAGCTTGGCTACAGATGGATGGATTTTCTTACCTACCCAAATTCCTGAAGTTTGTCCTCTACAAGCTGCAACCATGAAGGGAAAACTTCTGCTAACGAGATTGCAGATGTGTAAAAGCATCAATTTACCAATGGCCTAAATTCAACGTTCAGCAAATCTTATTTATTTAGACTAGGCAATACTTTTCTATTTCTGAGGAATTGTTCTTCTACAGGCCTTTTAGGAGGAGGCTTCCTGCATATGTCAGATCTGTGATTTTGTCTGTTTTAGCCCACTTTGATTTTCCCTGGCATTTTCATGGGTCCCCTTTTGATTTCCTGCAGCATATTGTCCTCAGAGGTGATTAAATACTGTTATCGTGCCAAAGCATAGCCAGACCTCCCTTTTATCAGCATGAACAGCTGTCCTCTTAGGAGGACTGACAATATAGTCTCCAGATGGCTTTTCCAGTATCTTCCTTCATCAGATAACCATGCTTAACATCAGTTCATTCCCTGTGGCTATTCTGTCCTTGGTATTTGGATGGTTCCAAGGTCTTTCTGAATCCAGGAATCATTCAGAGCTGCCAGGAGCAAGCTCCTCCTCTTGCTCCCAGCCAAAGGATCACACAGTTTCCTAGTGAAGTCAAGCAACAAACTGTGTATTTGAATTATTTGGATTATTGCCTCAAACCTGCCCTCTGCTGTAGAAACCTAGATGAATGGGCTCATGTTTCATGTACTAAGAAGCCAGATATCAGATACATATGGCCAATTGTTGCTTTTTAATATGTGGTTTCTCACTTTAAAAAGATTAATCACTTGAAGAAATAGAAATTTCTTCCCATTTTCTTCATTCTATTTTCTCCCTTGCCAGCTAGGTGGTACAGTAGATGAAGCTCTGGGTTTGGAGTCAGGACCTAAGGTCAAATCCAGGGTCAGACACTTAACTAGGTATGTGATCCTGATCAAGTCACTTAACCTTATTTGCCTCAGTTTCCTCAACTGTAAAATGGGGATAATAGCACCTACCTTGCAGGGTTGTTGTGAGCATTAAACGAGATATTTGTAAAGTACTTACTTAGTAGTAGGTGTTATAGAATTGCTTCTTCCCTCCTTATTCATGTCACTTTTCATCCCTGTATTCCCATCCCAAGTACAATGTTTTGCACACAGTAAGTCATAAGGGAGAAGAAACATTTATTATGTGACTACTGTTTACTTGATACTTTACGAATATTATCTCATTTGATCTAAACAACAACCCCATGAGGCAAGTACTATTATCATCCCCATTTTTTTTATTCGGTCATTTCAGTCATGTCCAACTCTGACTCTATCTGGGGTTTTCTTGGCAAAGATACTGGAGTGGTTGGCCATTTCCTTCTCCAGTTCATTTTACAGATGAAGAATTAAGGCAATCAGAGTTAAATGACTTGCCTAGAGTTACACAGCTCGTAAGTATCAGGGGTCAGATTTGAACTCACAGAGATGAGTCTTCTGGATTCCAGGACTGGCACCCTATCTACTGCATCCCCTAGCAAACTAAAATAGACAGAGGATAGATAACTTACCCAAGGTAACAAATCTAGTAAGTATCTGAGGCCAGATTTGAACTCAGGTCTTCCTTACCCCAGACCCAATGCTCTATATTATATTGTGTCACCTAGCTGCCTATAGTAGGTGCTTAATAAGCATGTGTTGGATGGAATTCTTTAATCATAAATTGTAAATGCTGTCAGAATACAGCAGTAGTATTCATACTACTGAATGCTACCTAATAGCATTAAAATTATCCTGAAAAAATGCAAGGTCCCTTGGGCTGGTCATAACCTGAATGATTATGGATGATCCATAAAGTTATAACAACAACAATAAGAATGAAAAGCTTTCAAAATAGAGAGACTTGGGAGAAGAAATTAAAATTATAAAGGAAAAAGACAAAGTACCCGCAGTCCCTGGCATACTGTCAGCTAATAGAGCTGTACTGAGGATTACTTCAGGAAGACCAATATCCAAATCTTTTTCCTCAACTACAAAAAGGAATTATTTTAGCTATTTAGATAGTCTGTAACATCAAGGAAAAAAAGCGATGGTGGCAAGATAACTTCTCGCCTCAGGACAGTTTCCATATGAACTCCATCAAACAAGGTGAGAAGGATGATGCTTTGATAATCAAAATCATGATAAACTCCTCTAATTCTGTAGCATCCACAGTTTTGCATAAGGCTTTCTTCACAAGAGCCCTGTAAAAGAGAAGCACAAGTAATAGCTAATGATAATAATTATAGCTAACATTTATATCTGGACAGCTAGGTGACGCAGTGGATAGAACACCAGGCCTAGAGTTAGGAAGACCATCCTCCAAAAATCCAAATCCAGTCTCAGACATTACCAGCTGTGTGACCCTGGGAAAGTCATTTAACCCTTTTCCCCCTTAGTTCCCTCGTCTATTAAATGAGCTATAGAAGGGAAATGGCAAACCACTCCAGTATCTTTTCCAAGAAAATTCCAAATGGGGTCACAAAGAGTCTACCACTGAACTGATTGACTACCACCACCAAAATATTTATATGGTGCCTACTATGTGTCAGATACTGTGCTAAGAACTTTACAAATGTTATCTCATTTTATTGTCACAACAACTTTGGGAAGTAGCTGCTATTATTATACCCATTTTAGAGAGGAAGAAACTGAGGCAGATAGCACTTAAGTGACTCACCTAGGGTAGCATAGCTAGTAAGTATTTCAGGTTGGTTTTGAACTCAGGTCTTCCTGACTCTGGGTCCCGTCCTCTAGCCATTGTGTCACCTAGTTGCCTTGAGAGGTAGAATTGTTTTATTTTTTTCCCATTCCTCCCTTCCCCCCACCCCCATCTCTTTATCCCTCCTAAAGTTATAGGAAAAGACACAGAGAGCTGGACCTTGGAGTTTAAAAAAATCTGAGCTCCTCTGAAGCCTCTCACCCATATTTTCTTTGTAACCAATGGAAAAGGATGTGGAGGGTTTGAAAAGCTGGATAACACTAACACTAAAAACTTTGTTGGGAGGGCAGACTTTGAAATGGTTGTTAATTGGGTATATTTGGGCCTTCAGGGTGGTTAATTGGACTTTCTGACCCTAAAGACACAGCGAAGACAGATTTTTATCTTGGAGATCAAGATACACAGGTCTTAAAAAATGATTCAAACCTGAAAGCATTTATTATGAATGTGGGAGTACAGTTCTGTTCCGCCATCCAAAGAGCCTGGCACCTGAGGCGAGGAATCTCCTTCTGGAGAGAAAACTACCTTTTAGTCAAAACTCTGAAAAATACACCATTCTCTATTAGAAATGAGCCATCAAGGGTTTTTATCTCTCCCACCCAATTCAATGACTGAATATCTAAGGGCTTCTGCTCCCCTCCCCAAAAAAAACTAACTGCAGTAGAAAAATCTTTGAAGTTTTGAACTAAAACTGCATTGGCAAAACCCATTCCTCTATGGAAGAAATGAAAGCTCCCCAGCTAAAGATTTTCCATTATAAAATACTGGATATTTTTATGAGACATAGAATATCATAATGAACCTTTGGAGCTTCTAAGTGGAAGAAAAGAGACTCTCCACAACCACTTACCCAGTGGAACCACTTTTGGAAGTGACCATGAGACCATTAGAACCATGCTGAACAATGACCATGTGAGACTAGAAAGAAGCAACACCCAAAAAAGAACCCATGCTACGTGAAACCAGAAGGAAAAAAGCTCTGAAGGAATAGTGTGTGATGACTTAACCAAAAAACATGGGGAACTTTTCAACATCAGAATGTGAATTTTATCTTCATGTGTTTGTCCTAGCCACATGTGTGACCCTCTGGCCTACACTTATTCCTCACCCATGCTGTTTTCCACATATGACACCGACAGGGTACAGGCCCTGGGAACTGCCCCCTCTCCACTTTCCTTGAACTTTCACACTTGGCCAAGTCTCTGGTGTTGGCCTGAGGCATTGGCCAATAATCCTGCCCTTTTATTGTAACCCTCACTGTCTGCACCTTGCCCCACCCTAGACCTGCATCTCTTAGTTTCATCTAGACCGTTTCTCTGTTCCCAAAGTCTTCTGGTCTATCTTGCTTCCATTAAGGTGTTCAGATTCAATCTGGCCAGCTTAAAATTTGGCCAATAGGGCAGATTCTTAAAATGTCACCCACCCCAGCTGGTGTTCTAATAAACCTTGTCTCTGAAGGCTTGGGTCACATTCATTTGAGGCTGGACCCACATCTGAATTTTGGGCTCCCAGCACCCCTAGACCTCAATAATATGTTAACAGTTTCATTCTTTCTATTAATGACATTTTGTGAAACAGTGTTCCCCAAGTTTGTGAGAGAAAAGTCTTATTACTACTTATCTTACCATACTATTTTTTAATTAATTTTTTCAATTATCTCATATTTATTTTTTCCTTCCTACCTTACTCCCACTGGAAATAAGAAATTAAAAAAAATATAAGCAAGCAAAAAAAAAAGCTTTTATTAAATATACATAATTGAGCAAAATAAATTCCCACATTGGTCATTCCAAAAATGTGTGTCTGTGTCCATCACCTCGCTGATATGCAGAAGGCAACATCATTAGTCTTCTGGAATCACCGTTGACCATAGAGTTGATCAGTTCTTATGTTTTTTGAAATTATTTATTTCTACAGCATTGTTGATTTAGTATGAATTGCTCTAGTTCTGCTTACTTCATTCTGTCACTTGATACAATTCTTCCTAGGTTTCTCTGAATCCATCTCTTTTAACTTTCCTTAATAGCGCAAACATATTTCATTATTTTATATATCACAATTTGCCCAGCCCTTCACCAATTGTTGTATACTTTCTTAGTTTCTAGTTCTTTACCACTACAAAAAAATAGTTACTATAAATATTTTTGCATATATATATATGCACACACACTTTTTTTTCCTCTTACTTCTATCTCTTTGGAATATAGTTCCAACAGTGGTGTCATTTGGTCAAAAGCTTAGTATACTACTTCATTAAAAATTTTGGTTTTTAACTACTTATATTGTATTTGATAGACTGCATATCTTACCGAGCTATGGTTTTCATAAGAAATAGACCTGCTAGGCACCTTGACCTTTAAGGAGATTTATCTGAGGGACCTATAGTCATAATTGAAAGAGAATACTGCCTTTATGAGCCATGTGTAGATAAGAGAACTGATTTTGCATTTAATTTCTTATTATTATGATCCTGACAAACATTGATAGGCATTAACATTACCATATACAATGAAAAGTAGAAAAGGCCTATGTATGAAAATATGACTATTTCACATAGATTCATTTTGAAAGAGTGTGTTTAATTTAACATAGTATTTCAAACTCTACTCTGATTTTATATATATATAATATACACATATACATACATATACATATATGTGTGTGTATATATACATATATACATATGTGTATACACACACACACACACACACACACACACATATATATATATATATGCACACACACACACCTTGCATGGTTCATTTGAACTTCCCTCTATCCTATGCATTTTTAGAATGTTTCATTGATGCTTCTATTTATTTTCTCGCTTTTTTGACACCATTGTTACTACCCACCCTGTCTACCCCCAACCCCATTCCTCCCATTCCCCAAAATAAATAAAGCCCTCTCATGTAACAAATATGTATAGTTAATTCAAACAAATCTACAGATAGTCACTGCAAAAACATAGATCTCATCTTGTACTTCTAGTTCTGATGGTTTTCAAACAGTTAAAATATCCAATTCAATTCAAAGCAAGGAAGGAAGGGAACACACATTTATCAACCACTTACTATGTGCTAGGCTCTGTGCTAAGTATTTTACAAATTTTATGTTATTTGATCCTCACAACAATCCTGAGAAGTAGATGTATCACCCCCATTTTATAGTTGAGGAAACTGAGGCAAACAAAGGTTAAATAAACTACCCAGGGTGACACAGCTAGTAAGTATCTGAGGGCTGATTTAAATCTATCTGAGCTCTATCCACCAAGCCACCTAGCTGCCTCTGATTATACATTAATGTCTTACATTTAGAACTGAGCATCAAGTTCAGCTCTTTCATTTTACCAATCAGAAAACTGAGGCTGACAATGGTTAAATGGAGTCTCATCTGGCCAAATCACCAACGCTCTTCCAATGAGTGTACCCCACAAAAGCAAAATGCCAACCTCAGAGCTCATATACCCTATTCAGGGCCCTGAGGGCTCAGAGCCCTACTTAGCAAAAGGGGTGTGGGAAAGATCTTGAATCACTAGTACCACATCATATAGATTATTTCCAATCAATGACTCTTGATTCAAACAAAGACAAAACTCAAAGACACTCTATTGCTTCAGTGCTGAGAAGCACTCCAAAACAAAAGAAAACAAAAGGTCCCATTTTACTTGCCATTAAATTTGAAAGGCAAGACTTTTCAAAAGTAATTGATTACCTCAGTGCTGAGAAGCACACCAAAACAAAAGACAGATGGTCGCACTTTACCTGCTGGATTCAAACAAAGGCAAGACTCATTAAAGGCACTGGTTGCCTTAGCATTCCAAAAGAGAAAACAGTAAAAAAGTCCTGCCCTGCTTGGCATTACAAGTATATATATATATATATATACACACACATATATATATATATATGTATGTATGTATCCTCAATTCTTAGCACTGTGTCAGGCCCATGGTAGAAACTTGATAAATGTTTGTTGAAATGAAGTTCTTAGGGATGGGTATTCATATTTGTGTGTGTGTGTGTGTGTGTGTGTGTTTAAATACACGTATGCATTTAAAACTTTTATTTGAAAATTTTGCATACAAAAAGCAACTCATATTACATTTTTCTATAGGCCATTGAGACATAGCTTTCACATAATTAAGATTTTATTAAGTTTTACCATATCTATATTCCTTACAACGATTGGTAACCATACCCAAATCCAGAGGTAACTCCGCATCAGTCACAATTTCAGTAGGAAAAAAAACTGTGTAGGAATATCCACCCCTAAGAAATTCAGTTCAACAAACATTTATCAAGTTTCTACACTGTGCTAAGTACTAAGAATACAAGTAAAAATTAAAGTATATAGATGCATATATACTCCTTATTTCAATCTTTTTATTTCTTGGCATATAGTTTTTTGTGAGTCCCTGGTTGAAAAAACATATTCCCTCTTATCGACTATTTGGAGATTATCCTCTCCAAATTTAGGGAGGCCAATTCCAGGAAAAAAAGAATGTTGCCTGTCACCTAGCTAACCCTCAAAGATTTCCTGGTTTGGTAGGTCCCTTCAGAATTTGTACTGTATTCCTATAGTATTTGAGAATTCGAGGTCAGCACTGTGGCATAACAAGCCATTAGAATGGGGTGCTAGTGAAGGCAGGAAAGAAAATGGGCAGATAAAAATAGTAAATGAAGCAAGTGGGTTTGGAGTGATATACAAATCATGATGGTTCTTGGGCTCAGTTTTGTCATGTGTAAAATGGGGAAAATATGCACTGCCCACCTCATATGAAGAGAATTGTGGACTATAAAACAGTAGATAATGAAAGTGAAGATATCAGGTCAACTGTTCACACTTTAAACATGAGATGTGTGTTTGGTAGATGACAGTCTGACATACTGGACTTTGGGAGGAACTGAGTAGTCACATAATGGCAGTCTCACTCTAATAAAAACAATAGAAAAAAAAGAAAGAGGAAATTCTCCTTGGAGAGGCAAATAAAGGAACTAGCACTGCTGATTTTATCTTGTCACATAAGGGTCACAATAAAGTAGTTCATGGGCTCTGGATCATCTCATGTTGCCATGCTCCAGATACATACTTGCACAGAGACCACATAGAGACAATTATAGATTTTTTAGAATTCAGAGCAGTGCTTGGCAGATAGTGATGCTTAATAAATGATGATTGGTCAATTGATTGATAACAATTCCAACCCTTACTAAGTAGGTGGCCACAGGCAAGTCATTTATCCTATCAGAGCCTCAGTTTCATTGCCTGTAGAATATAAATAGTATTTGTACACTAAAACATTTTATGATGATCAAAGATTTAAAACTGGAAGGGGCAGTCCTTGCCTGGAATGTGTGCCAAGTCAAGTCAACAAACATTTTGTGAATTTCCTGTTACATACTGAGCACAAAAGAAAGGCAAAAACTAGTCCCTGTTCTCAAGGAGCTCACAGCCTAAGGAGGGAGACTAGAGGCAGACAATTATGGATAAACAAGATGTGCATAGGGTAAATTGGTTCTAGTCTCTGAGTGAAGGCACTAAGATTCAGGACTAGGAAAGGTCTCTTGCAGAAGGTGGAATTTTAGTTGAGAGGGGAAGGAAGCCAGGAGGCAGAGACAAAGAGGGAGACCATTCCAGGCATGGGGGAGAGCTAGTGAAAATGCATGATCAGGAAATGGCATTCTTGTGGGAATAACAAGAAGGAGACTAGAGTCTAGAGACTAGAGAGATCATAACATACGTGGAGGGTAGCAAGTATAAAAATCTGTGCTAGGTACTGTGCCAAAAACTAGAGATATAAATATAAAAAAGAGGAACAGTGCTTTCCCCTGAGTCTTTGAAAGCTCTTAAGAACTTAAAGTACTATATAAGTGCATTCTTCCTCTCCCTCCAGACAAAAGGTAATCCCTCTCAGGGGCTAGATTCCAGCTCTCAGATTGGAATCCTCTGAATTGAAACTCTCCCACCTCTAGCTTGGCTCACCTCTTGACTGGCTACTGTTTCTATACTTTGTCCCAGAGGCATATCTCATTCTTTCATTCAGCCTCCAAGATGTTTCCTTTGTGGCATCAGTTGCCTTCATCCAGTAGTCAAAGCCTATAGCCCTTTCCTATTAATTAAGGGTTTATTCACACCTTACTTAAAGGCCTTTTCAAACCATAATGTAAAACAGTAAGAAAATCCTTTAATAGCTTAAACTGTTGACTGATTTATTGATTCAAGAAAAGTGTCTGGGCTTTCTGTTATTACATTACGTGAGTGGCTTTGGAAACTGCACCCCTTTATAGAATCCTACTTCTCAATATATTTTATCATCCTCCTTAGATTTTACAAATAAATGTAGATTTTAATTGTATTACCATCAATTTCCATGTCTCTCTGCTTAGCCAGGTGAACAAATGTTGCCTGAATGAAGGAGTTCCTGGGTTTGTTTGTTTATTTTATTTCTTTTCTTTGTGGTGATTGATTGATATCAGTCAAACTCACTTAAGAATTATGTTGACATCTATTCTATTTCTCAATTTTCATTGTCAATAGCTTGTTTCCCTAGGTCAGATTTGCTCTACTTTACATGTGCACCATATCCTCCTCTCTTTTTTGTTCCTTCTAATTTGGTATCGATTTTGATCCTTCCTCTAATAAGTCGATGGTCTGACTATACATAGACCTCTGATTCACAAATGACTCCCACAACAGTAAACAATCATTTCCTGTCCATTAAGATAGAGCAATTTCATTCTATATGATTATTATCTTATACTTCCTATGTCTAGCATTACCCAAGTATTTTCTTGAAGATACAACTTATATAGATGTGAGTCTAATGTGAACCGTACAAAACTTACGTTCCTTCGGTTTCTTAGCCCTGAGCAATATTTTCTCACATTCTTCCTGTGCCTATGTTAGCAATGAATCCAGTGCAATAAAATGTGTGTGGATTTCATTTGGAGCATCCTATCAAGCGGTTGATAGGACCTGCTAAAGAGAGAATGGACCAGTAGCAGACAGTGTATCCAGCTGGAGAGACTGGACCAGTAGGAGATAATGCCTCTAGTCAGGAGTGAAAATCTCTGGAGCAAAGGCAATTTAAGGGATTGTGAACCCTCAGGGTTGAGAGAAGAACCAGTTATGGGGTCTCAGGGTCTAGCAGAGAGCTGTACTTAGAGAGGACTTCATGAAGATTCTACAAAGCAAGACCAGGACTAAGAGTTTTGAGTTATTCTTTGTCACAAGTGCTCTCTACTTTTGTGTCATACCACCTTGTGTTTTTAAGGTTGTGCCTACTGTCCTATCCTCATGGAACTGTGTGTATTTGTAGGGAAGTGTTCCTCATACTTTTTAGGAAAATGGGTTTTTTTTGTCATTTTACCATATTAGTGAATAGCTTTACTAAGAAGCTAATTTAGCACACCAGAGATGAGGTGAGGGCAAGTGATGAACAACATTACGAGAAAGTCAGACCCTCGGGTTACCTCTACAATCTCCCTCTTTGAACCCATCCTGCCAATGCAAATGGAGTTGCAGAAGTAGCCCCTGAAGGAGTACTATACTTCTTAGAAATAGGAAAAACCAATGAATTGAAAATATTATTGAAAGCTTAGAGAATGATACAAGTAAGTCAAATCATCCCAAGGGCATTTAAGGATGAAACCGAGAAAACAAACTAAAGATGAAAAGGGGAAAATAACTGTAACAAACAATTCCCTCCATAACAAAATGGTACCACATTTGAATTCCAACATCACACAGTCCCTGATGTAGAAATAGAAATAACATTAAAGAGGATAAAGATAGAAAGATCAGCTTAATAGAAGGAAATATTTGTAGGATTAAGCACTTACCTGGACACTGATTTGGGCACCTTTGGCTTCCTTACAAAAACTATGACAACTGGCTGTCCCTATGGCTATGGAAACCACTGTTATTAACAATTCAAGTGATGTTGGGCCAAGCAAAACTGTGACTTGTGGGTCTGGTGCTGATTAGAGAAGGTTTGGTAAGATTCTCCAACTATTTCTGTGATATAGTATCTCTCTTCTGACATATCAAGTTGGAGAAGGAAGCAGTCCTGGAGAGGAAGGATTTAGAACAGCCACTTTTTCCCCCTACATTCGGCAGTAATGGATAGAGAGCTAGACGAGGAAACAGGAAGATCTGAGTATAAAGCCTGCCTTAGACTCTTAATAGTAATGACAACAGCTAACATTTACACAGCATCAGTATGCCAGGCACTGCGCTAAACACTTTACAAATATTATCTCATTTAATGCTGACAACAGTCCTGGGAGGTAGATGCTATTGTCATACTGACTTTATAGCTGCGTTGTTTGTCCTTCATTCTTGAAGAGGACCATGACATTAGGAAGATGATGCCATGACTTGCAAGTGAATTGGATTTAAATGAGGGAAAGCTGTTCAAGGTCACCAGCATCACTTTCTTCTCTGGAACTATCTGGGTCCAGTGGCAAGATATAGATTAGAATGACTGGAGGGGATCCCTTATAGCTGAAAAAGCTAAGGCCAATAGGTTAAGTAACTTGCCCAGCTAATAAGTGTCTGAGACCAGATTTGAACTCAAAGACCTTAAATATTGTCAGGTCTTTCCTGACTCCAGGTCCAATGTTCTAGCTACTATGCCACCTAGCTGTCTTTCAAAGTTATTAGCGATATGATCCTGGGCAAGTCACTTAACATCTCTGCAGAAAATTCCTCATTTGTAAAAGAACACTTACCTTCTAGGGTTGTTGCCAGGACCAATCAGATAATATCTGTAAAGCTCTTTGAAAACCTTAAAAATATATGTAAATGCTAGCTATTATCATTACTTCCCATGGAATTGTGACTGGTCTTTCCCAAGGATACATGCACACATGTATGTGTATATATGTATGTATATACATATATGAAATGCACATATGCATATGTATACACATATCTGTGTGTATGAAACATTCAAGGGACTGAAGAAAGCTTAACTTCTTTACTCTCCCTATAATATATATACATACAGGAGGCTTCATTATTATTGCACTAAAATATTATTTTAAGGTAGCACACGCTAATTTTAAGGAAACGGTAAAAAAAATCTTATTTATTATCTGGCTTGTAAGCGAATGAGATTGTTTTGACAGGCAATGCTTTTCAACCAAAGGAATTCAAATTCAACAAATGTTTAGTTAAGTACTTTTCACATAGAAGAGCCTCTCTCTGCCATGAAGAAGCTTATAAGTCAATTCATTTTAGGAACCTTGCTATTGAAGACATATGTGACCTTGGGTAAGTAATTTCATCTCCATGGGACTGTTTTCTCATCTATCAGTTGTGGAGATTGAAGTAAATAATTTCTAAGGTCTCTTACTTAGAAATTCTATTATCTTAACTCCATCTTTAAAATATTTTCATTTTTATGGAATATTTTAGAGACCTTTATCCTGCAACTCTTAGTTATAGTTAAGTAGCTTCAAAAGTCATACATTAATAATCTCTTATATTTGTATAGTACTTTAAGTTCATAAGAGCTTTCAAAGGCTCAATGGAAAGCACTGTTTTTCTTTTACATATTTATACCTCTAGTTCTTGGCACAGTGCCTGGCACAGTTTTTTTTATACCTTGCTACCCTCCACATATACTGTGATCCGGTGACTTTGTCCTCCTTCTTGTTCTTCCCACAAGAATGCCATCTCCTGATCATGCATTTGCACTAGCTCTCCCCCATACCTGGAATGGTCTCCCTCTTTATCTCTGCCTCTTGGCTTCCTTCCCCTCTCAACTAAAACTCTACCTTCTGCAAGAGCCCTTGGGGCCCTGAACAGGGTATATGAGCTCTATCATTGGCATTTTTTTTGCTTTTGGTGGATCACTCATTGGAAGAGTGTTGGTGTGGAGACTCTGGATAACTGTTAAGGAGCCCCCCTCACCCCACTTTGAAAACCCAGCTGTTGGTGCTTCTCTCTCTGGTAACTATGTATATATTACTATGGTTGGACACAAACCTGTCTGTTGATGTGTTTGTATTGTCTCTGTTTGTAATTTCTGTTTGTATTTGCTCTGAAGTTCAGGATGCTGGTTTTTTCCCCTGAACTAAGTGAATGATATATGTATGTTTAATTAAAGTAAGATTGCTAAAGCTTTTAAAGCAACTTTTAAAGTTGCTTTCCTTAGGAATGCAGATTAAAGAACCTGTTCTAGTAGCCCTCCTGTGTGTTGGTGTTGTTGGTCTTACACCTCCACAGCTGCTACTAGCAACATTGTTGTTACAACGTTTCCCAGTCCTGAATCTTAGTGCCTTCACTCAGAGACTAGAACCAATTTACCCTACACACATTTTGTTTTTACATAACTGTCTGCCTGTTGTCTCTCTCATTAGACTGTGAACTCCTTGAGAGCAGAGACTGGTTTCTGTCTTTCTTTTGTGCTCAGCACATGACAGGGAATTCACAAAATGTTTGTTGACTTAACTTGGCACACATTCCAGGCAAGGGCTGCCCCTTCCAGTTTTAAATCTTTGATCCTTACAAAATGTTTTAGTCTACAAATATTATTTATATTTTACAGACAAAGAAACTGAGGCTTTGATAGAATAAGTGACTTGCCTGTGGCCACTTAGTAAGGATTGGAGCTGAATTTAACAATTAATCAATCAATATTTTATTAAGCATTATCCTATGCCAGGCACTGTTCTAAGCTCTAGGGATACAGAGAAAAAGGAAAAATTATCCCTGCTGTCACTGGACTTCCATGTTAATGGTAGGGAGATAATGTGTAGACAGATCAGCCTAGCCAGGATGCCTGGCCAATGAAGGCCAAATTCTTAGAGCATTCACACTATGTTCTGCCTGCTGCCGATACATTAGAATCTACTGAAAATGTTTGATGGAGGAACCTATGTGTGCTATATAATATAAGTGTAGCGTAGGTACACGGGGAACAGACGAAAAGTAACCTTAGAAGGGAAACCACTAAATACTTGTGGCTAGAGGGGAGTTGTCAAAAAAGGTCACTTGCAAAAGGTGGCATTTAAGCTGAGTACTAAAGTAAACCAGTGATTAAAGGAGGCAAAAGTGATGAGGAAGAACATTCTAGATATAGGGGACAGCTGGTACAAGAGGACAGAGATGGGGCAGAGAATTGTTTCTGAAGAACAGAAAGTAGTCCAGGATCACTAGAGCAGGGGGTGGAGAACCTGTGACCTCAAGGCCAAATGTGGTCCTCAAGTACTCAAGTGCTGCCCTTTGACTGAATCTAAACTTCAGGGAAGAAATCTCCTTAATAAAAAGATTTCTTCTGTAAAATTAGGACTCAGTCAAAAATCCACACCAAGGGCCTAGGAGGCTAAATGAAGCCTCAGGTTACCTACCCTTGCTGTAGAGTATATAAACAGGAGTTATATTTAAGGAGGCAAGAAACATAGGAAGGATCCAGGTTGTAAAGATATTTAAATTTTAAAGAGGAGTTTGTAGTTTATCCTGGTTGGTCAGTTGTTCTTCATTCTAGAAGGGGATCAAAATGATATCGCTATGCTAGAGCCAAGTTTTAGTGTGCGCAGCTATGGCTGATCAGACCAATACAAACTTGGAATGCCCTACCACAGGTTGGGCACAAATAATCCGTGTGAACATTTGGGGTGGATACTCTAAATTTAATATTTGGGGTAGATACTCTATATTTGTGCATTCTGCATTTCCTTTGAGCTGTTTCACTAGCTTATCCTAAAAGTAATAGGGAGCCACTGGAGCTTTTTGAGCATGGGGTGGGAGGGCAAGGGTGTCATGGTCAAACCTGTAATATGCCCAGTGTCATAGAGCTAGTAAGAGTATGAGGTTGGATTTGAACTCTGGACTCCAAGTCCCATGCTATATCTGCTGTGCCACCTAGAAGATTTATGCTCCTACTTGGCAGTCATGAAATGAATGATGATCCAAAAAACAGGATCAAAAAGTGGTCAAACAAGTAGGATAAGAACCAAGAGAATTCCTTATCGTTAAAACCCTAAAAGTTGAGAGTATCTGGGGGGAAAAGGAGGGCAGTGGTACAGCAGATAGAGCGTTGGGCCTGGAGTCAGGAAAATTCATCTTCCTGAGTTTAAATCTGGCCTCAGACGCTTACTGGCTGTGTGAACCTGGGCAAGTCACTTCACCTTATTTTTCTGTTTTCTCATCCACAAAATGAGCTGGAGAAGGAAATGGCAAAAAACTTCAGTATCTTTTCCAAGAAAACCCCAGATAAGATCATAGAGTCAGACACAACTGAAAAATAGCCGAAGAATGAAACATGTGGAGAAAAGAATGGACAAATGCTTCAGAAACTGATGATAGCAGTACTAATCTGTATAGATGAAAGGAAATAGGATGAAGGACACATGTATAGGGGTCATCCTTAGAAAGAAAGGACCATCCCTTCTGCATAGACTATAGCTAAGGAAGTAATAATAGGAAATGATATCAGAGAGATATGAGAGAAGAGAAGAGGGAACTTGACAGATTTTTCAGTGAAATATGAAGTGAGGGCCTCACCAGAGAGAATAGATGGAGAGGGAGCTAGGGGAGTCTTAAGGAAGGAAGACAAGGTTTAGAACAGATACTGAGATAAGTGGGAGAGAGAATCTATTAGGGGCAAATAGAAGGTTTGTGTTGCTGCAGAGAGGTGCCCAAAGAAGTCCCCTGGCCTCAAATCCAATTCCATTTCCACTGCTTAGGCACTCATAGACTCTTAATTTAGACCTTCAAAGTCACCTTTTTTGTCAATATGGGTGTTTCCTTCGTCATCTCAGAGCACAACACCTATAGGGTTTAACAGACTTTTTCAATTGCTGTGGTCCCAGATTTCATTATCTGGAAGTGATTCATTTGCTGTTGAGCTTTATCCAACTTAGACTGAAGCCTGTGTAGTAATAGCAGACACACAGTTCATCTCCTGGGCCATAGTTGAAGTCTTCTCTGCCTAAGCAGGATCGATGAGTGTTTGAGCTATGCTCCAATAGCCTGTGAGAGTCTAGGGTCAAAGTTATTTTTTGGAGAAGTACTTTAGTGGATACATGCATTTATCATGTACTATTTTTTATTATGGTTATTTGTGCATGTGTCACAAACTCCTCCTAGACTAAACTTCACCAAGGCAGGGTGAGAGTCTTATCTAAACATTATACTGTACATAGCAGAGTCTTGCTTACTTCACGTTCATTTAATTGAACTGAGACCAAGAAGAGGAAACAAATGGTAGGGGTTACCTAGGATAGGGGACTAGCAGTACAGAAAGAGCAGAATTTCAGGCAGGTAGAGTAAGGGCGAGTCAATTAGATTATATAGGGAGGCAACATCTCACCTCCACTCCCCTTTGGATGGCACTTGGAGGATTAAAAGTGATTTTCCTAGAGAAATCTAGTGAGATTAGCAGGAAAAAGACTATGAACCTCAGTTTGCAAATAATGAAAGTGAGGTTCAGAGTTTCAGTGTCATATATATCTGTATATATAGATAGGTAGAGATATAGATAGACAGATGGATAGAACTATAGAGAAAGAAATATATACATACATATACACTTATGTATACATATGTGTTTGTATATACAATAACAGCTTGATATGACCCTCCAAATTAAATGAATATATGCTAAAATATGTATTAATATATGTATATTGTATACATACAGAGGTATATGTATTCTATAGATATAGATGTGATTTTTAAAACTATTTTTTTCTTTATTGGTAAAGGAAAGTCCAGGTGAGTGAAGTCCTTCTACCAATGCATATCTGTACCAGCTCTGAAACTTAAAGTATTAAATAGTTTCCTGGAGCTATGAGAGATTAAGGTGCTTGCCCCCAATCACAGAGCCAGTATGTGTCATAGAGAGGATTTGAATTTGGTTATTTCCTGCTCTGAGACCAGTTCCCTATCTCCTATATCATGTTGCTTCTTATGCACTCAATAATCCAAGTCAATTCATTCAACATTTTTAGACCTACTGTGTGTTAGGTACTGAGGATATAAAGACAACTATGACAGTCCCTGCCCTTAAGGAGCTTACATTCTAGGGGTGCTGTTGGAAGAGGCTACAACACGGACACAAGAAAGTAAACAAAGAGGATTTACAAAGTAGTTTCAAGAGGGAGAGAGGGTTAATTTGTAGGACAATGATGAGATGTATTTAAGGGTTCTTCAAATGATGTTAGGTATTCTATGAGGCATAAGTGAGGAATGAGTCTCTTTCAGGCATGGAAAATCACTTGTGCAAAATTATGGCGGCAGGATACGGAATAATGTCTATAAGAACAATTAGTAGGCCAGTTTGAACAGGGAGGGATATTATATGAAAGGAAATAATAGAGAATAAGTTTAGAAGAGTGTTAGGAACCAAGATATGGAAGCCTTAAATGCCGGGTTGATTTTGTACTTTATTCTGGAAGCAATGGGGAGTTATTGAAAAATGTTTGAGTTGAGGGGATTGAGGAAGATTGGGAGGTCACCTCTGTGTTTTAAGGTTATTGATTTGGCATCTATGTGAACAATAAAACAAGGAAGGAGAGCACAGTGAAGAAACGATTTAAAGCATAGTCCTCTGTCTAGTACTCCTCTTACCCTTACCACACTGTCTCCATTACACTATACCTAGTATTTCTACGTTGTTTTATGACTTACAAAGCACTTTGTGTTTTACCTCATTTGATCCTCATGACTACTCTGAATGGTCAGTGCTATTATTATTTCCCCATTCTGTGGATGAGAAAACTGAGGCAGAAAGAGGTGAAGTGACTTATCCAGGGTCACACAGCTAGTAAAGTACTTGAGGCCCTATTTGAACACAGGTATTCTTGATTCCAAATCTAGTGCTCTAGCCACAGTGCCACTATGTGGTACACGATGTTCATTCAAAAAATAAAGATACTCTCAGTATTCTCAAGTCAGAGAGGAGATAACCCTGCCCTAATTATGGGGCTGCTGGGGACTGAAAGATGCTAGGGATCACAAAAGGTAGGGGCAAGGTAGGAACCCTTGATGAATATTGGTTTGGCGGTTGGTAGTGGAGTCATGAAAGTGTGTGGGGGCGGGGGGTGACAATCGCGGAGAATATGGAAGAGTCAGGACACTGTGGATCACAGTGATGATGAAAAGAAGTCAGCCAACAAGCGTTCATTAAGTTCGTACTGTGTTTTAAGCACTGTGCTAAGCACTTGGAATGCAAAATCAAAGCAAACAAGCAAGAACAACAGCAATAAACAGACCTTGTTCTCAAGGAAATCACAGTCTAATGCCGAGTAGGAAAATAGTGGAAGAGGTGGTCAGGCTGGTAGTTGCTATCCATCTGTATATTAATATTTGTTATCTTAACAGGGAACACTTTTAAATCATGTTTTCATTTCAGGTGTGTCTGTGCCTGGGGGCAGTTGAAGTCGTCAAAATGCTGAAACTGATTTGAGTTTACAGCAACATCCAACAGCTCTGTAATCCCCCTGACCCTTCTGGTTCATCCCTGGAAACATAGCCATAATCTCAGCAGAAATTTATTAGATAGCCACCATGAAGGTGGGAAATTAAAATCGCGATAAAACCTTAAATTTTCATAACCCCTAATGCAGCCAGAGTAAGTTCATGAGAAACTTGGAATAGGTACACTTTTTTCTCTTTGCAGGAAGTAATTTTACTACTTTCAAAATTTACTGTAGCTTTGGGTTGCAAATACCCAACTCACCTACCCCAAAGGGAACATAACTCCCCCTGAAATGTCAGAGAGTTTCATCTGCACCAAAGAATTGTGTTCAAATTATCCAGTGCAGACAGGAGTATAGATAGAAGACAACATACTTGCTTGTTCTGTGACATTCTATGCAGAATAAACTGCTTTTCCCTGTTCTTTCTGCAGCAATAAAACCATGGAAAGGTTATTAGCAGATGGCATGAAATGTGTATTCATTTAAATTATACAGCAAAATCCACAGAGTAGGTCTTTAAAGGCACATACTTATGTTTAATCCATGGCAATAACTTTGTGTGTTATTACCATAATGTGAAAAAAGAAAAAAAAGAACTTTCTTTCATTAGTACCATATCCTGTAATAACAGACTGATGAACCGTTCTTATCTGTTCTTAATGAAGTGATGCATCATATATACATGGACTGCATATAAAACAAAATAATTGTGTCCTCACTGGCTTGTAGTGGCATTTTTAATTAAGGTGTAGATAGAGTGCTATGATTTCCAAATAGGAAATCTAAAAGACAGGTGATAAAGAAAAATAGAATTAGAAACCCTTAATCAGAGAGCTGAAAAAAATAGATTTTAGCTCAGTGAACCCCAGGAGGGTCAAGGGATCTGTTCTGCCCCAAGGGCACTGAATGTGTTGTGGTCCTCACTAGGTGGATCCTTGTGCTTCAGACTGGATAAGGGCCAGTGGGTAATGCTGCTTGGATATGGAGCTGAAACCCAAGGCCATAAGTCAGTGGGGATGCTGGGAAATGAAGTCCCAAACCAAGTCAAGATCAAAGAATGCCAAGGATGATAAGTGGTTGTGGTTAGTTTTGGAAAGTATGAGAGATACTAGACCTCAGAACAGGTCTTCGTTAGGATATCATCCATGTGGGGGGTGGGGCGGGGACAGAAACTCTGGAGCTCTTCAAGGTCATTATTGGAGGTCACAACTGGAGGGAGCAGCAAAAGAAGAAAGGTTGGGGAGGAGCTGATCTGGAGTACATCTGGGGAGGGGGGGCGGGTAGGTAGGGAAAGAATAGGAGGAGAAAGCAGGCCATTTAGTAGTTTCCTACTTTTGCTAATTATTCTTTTTTCCCCTTTAAAGAAAATATTTAGAACTTTGTATTAATTTTACTTCCCAACTATATCTTTCCCCATAGATCTTTCCACAAAGCTATCTCTTGTAACTATAGCTAATTACTCTTTCCAGTTGAAAGATGAGCTCAATTTTTTCTGGCTACTCAAAGAATACTGAGACTCTTAGTGCTCTCAAGTCAAAGAGGTGATAGCCTGCCCTAGTGATGGGGCTGCTGAAGGTGCTAGGGATCACAAAAGGTAGAGGCAGGATGGGAATCCTACATGAATACTGATTTGACAGTTGGTAGAGTGATGGTAATGTAAAAGGGCTGGGCTTACTCAGCTTACCATTATGGCAGCTAATGGTAATTGTTAACCCTTCTTTAGAGATTTTTCTGATAAAAATGGGGTGAACTGCTAAGGGATGCTGAAGTGGGAAGTGTTTTTCAAGTCCAAGTTGGGATAGAAGAACACAGAAGTCCCTTTCAACTATGAAATTAATGAGCGAATGAATAATGAATGCAAAACTCTTTATTAAACATTTACTATGTGCCAGAAACTGTGATAAGATGGTTGGATAAGCTGTAGTCTATGGTCTGGTCTAGGGCTAGCTGGCTGTAATGGGCTAGCTCAGCTCCAGGGCAGGAGTACTAAAGCTTAGTGGATTGACTCCCTATGGAGTTAATTTTCTAGAGGTCTGTGGTTTCTGGAGATTTTGTGATTGTCTGAAGACCACATCACTAAAACTGCCCCCTTTCTTGGGCTATTGAACATTGGTATTTCTGTCATATCACAACCCTGTGGATTTGGTCCATATTTTTTTGTCTTGGATGTCCATTTCTTGGGTATTTACTATGTTGCTCCAGAAGGGACATGATATTTCTACTTGACTTGTAAAGCTCATAACTAGTAGTGATAGGCTAATGTTGAGTTTAAAAAAAGGCTCAACATAAGGTGATAGAGGTAGGTGATACAGGATAGAGATCTGGGCCTCAAATCAGGAAGACCTGAATTGAAATCTAGCCTCAGACACTTACTAGCTTTGTGACTCTGGACAAGTCACGTAACCTATTGACTCAGTATCCTTAACTGTAAAATAGTGACAATAATCACACCTACCTCTCAAGGTTATTATTAGGATCAAGTGACATAATTATTTGTGTAGCACTCAGCAGTGCCTGGCTCATAAAATGTATTTATAAATGCTTATTTTCTTCCTTCCTTCCTAATAATCTGAAATGCTCCAAACTAGAATAGAAAGGTAGAGGGTTTATCCAGCATTGGAGGTTATAGAAGTAGAGTTTGAATGGCCACTGGTCAGGGATAGATTAGAGAGGAATCCTTTTCAGATTCAGTTTAGAATATATGCCCTTTGACATTTCATCCACTTTGGAAATTCTGCGATTCTCCTATACTTGGTAATAGTCGGTTTGTTGAGTGTATCAAAGTAATAACCAAGTAAATAGTTGCTTGGTATTCTGAAAAGTGATAACACAGCTTTACCAGTGTGCCTCAATAGCTCCCTGGGAGTATCTGGGAAAATTTGGCTCAATTGCCACAGAACCGAAGGAAAACATAGATATATAATGCTTAATGATCTCCCTGTGCTCTTTAAATCATCTTTCAGAAATAATTTCTCTATTGGTGCCAAATTAACACTGCTCCAGACTACTTCAGCTAATAAATCTGAATTTCCTGCCAACAGAATTAGATCGATTTTTGGCTTTTCTTACTGCCTTTTTATGCCATGTGCTTATGCCCAGGATTGTTAATATTTACCAAAGTTCCCAGTGAGTAGAACATCAAATGCAGAGAGATTGTCCCAAGTTTTGAACTTCTGAAATCTGATTACAGTATAATCAGATGTACTGTTCCTATGGCCTATGGAAATTGTACTCATTCCACTTTCTTAGGGACATACATTTAGAGTTGGAAGGGCCCTCAGAAGTCATTTGCTCCTACTTTCTCATTGTGGAGAGCATAAAACTAGGGGCAAGGTAGATTAAGTGACTTTCCCAAAATCACAGAGCAAGGATTTAAGCCCAGTTGGCCTGCCACCAAATCCAGCACTCTATCTACATTCTGACCTTCAGTAACCACTGCTGGGCTCTCAAAGGCTAGGATTATTGCATCACAACCTCTTTTGCACCCAGATATGTGGTTTCGACTAGCTTTAGTCGCTGGAAGGCCTGGCTTCTAATTAGAGGGGGCTCCCTTTTTTTACAGTCTGGTTCATAAAACCCTTACTTTGACATTCCAAGAACAGTTTTACTTATAGTTCATGTCTACGGCCTCTCCTCAAAATGAGAAAGTGAAAATGCCCTCAATGTACAATAGGATTCAGGTAAAGGACAGGAAATTTCTTTCTACATGTGAGAGTAATGCTAAGTATAGGATGTATGTAATAAGGGGGCACTTGATAAAAAACAAAACAAAAACTTAAAACAAGATTGGGTATCTTAATATATAAGCACTATTAACAGTCTGCTAGGAGGCTTTTACTTAAACTTCAGCAGAATCTGTAGCAGTTTGTAGAACTGCAAATTGGGTATTTTACATTTCACCTTGGTTCAGCACTGTCCAAACTTCTTATGTATGTCTACTGGTTAAAAGCCAGGTTTGGGCCAATCCTTTCATTAGTAGCTTTCTTCTCTAATATGGAAGTTTTCCTTGCCACAAATCTGCTTTGGTTTCTACCACAACCAAGCATCTTCTCACTGGACCCAGCAGCTCTGGACCCATCAACCTCAACACATTGCCTCTAATCTTGGAAACAAGACTGGTTAGCCTGTGATCATGAAATAATGAATATAAAATAAGGCAGCCCAAACCTAGACTCATATTTGCTCACAGCTACATGGAGCCTAGGATAGAGGATAGGGTCAATTGTACCTTCCCTAAAGAGACTGGGTGCACATCCTGAAACAATCTTGCATGATTCAGAGCTGGAAAGGAAGAAAAAGGTGTAAGTGCTCCTTTGGATCCACAGCCAATAAGAACTATTCATCATTTCATAGCACGGGCCCCTTAGCAATGACCCATAAACGGCCAAAGCTCTGAAAGCTTCCCCACCTTCCTAAAACTTCAATGTGGTTGCTCAAAATCAAGAATTGTGACTTTGAGCATGGTCCATGAGGGTGGAGCCAATAATCCTTATTATGCAATGCTTTTTCACTATTATTTTATAGCCACTCTATTACTGATCCTTGAAGTAAGGTGAAAGGAGTCTTGTTAGAAGACAACTTTTAGAGAGAAAAGGCAAACACTAAAATTAATTAAAATGGTCTAATTTGAATATAACCAAAGAAATTGAAAACAAGGAAAAAACCAAAGACTAGTAGAAGCAAGGATTACCACAACCATTGCCGGTTCAATTGAAAGACACCAACAGTTCAAGTTGAGGAGATTCCATGGTGGAAGTCTCAGTTCTAGGAAGGCATAGCAGGTGTCACCCACTCTCCTTTGTGAAAACAGCTCCCAAGATCTTTATACGGTAGCTAAATATAGCCAGACTGTAGGATCACCATCATCATCATCATTCTGGCACTCATATAGTTTTACTGCTGTTAATTCATTTCAGTTGTGTCTGACTCTTCATGACCCCATTTGGGGTTTCCTTGGCAAAGATTTTGCAGCAGTTTGTTATTTCCTTTTCTAGCTCATTTTACAGATGAGAAACTGAGGTAAACAGTGTTAAATGACTTTCCCAGGATCACACTGCTAATAAGTGTCAGAGGCCAGATTTGAACTCAAGAGGATACCTCTTCCTGATTCCAAGTCAAGTGATTTCTGCACTGTGCCACTTAGCTGCCACACATAGAGCTTTATGTTTAAAAAAAAGGCCACTCAAATATCACATCAACTTGGCTTGAGGAAAAGGAAGAAATTGAATGAGAACTTGCAAGCCCATAGGCATTTGAGGAAAAAAAAATCCCCTTCATAAGAAATTGAAATCTGCCTCTATAATCTGCAACCACTGCCCCTGGTGTTATCCTCTAGGGCCAAAAGGGAACACACTCAATTTCTCTTTCACAGTCTTTCAAATATTTAAAGACAGCTTTTGTGAACCCCACCTTCATCTGAATAATCCTTGGGATTTATATTGTGCCTTAAATTTTGCAAAGAATTTTACAGACATTTATCTCATCTAGGCCTGTTCTAACAGTTCTCTCCAAGTTACCAATGATCTTTCAATTGCTAAATCTGATGGCTTTTCTCAATTCTCATCTTTTTTGACCAATTGGCAGCATTTTGTACTGTTGACCACCTTCTCCACCTGAGTACTTTCTCTGAGTTGTCATAATTCTCTTCTCTTTTTTTTAGAGGGGGGAAGGCAGGGCAATTGGGGTTAAGTGATTTGCCCAAGGTCACACAGCTAGTAAGTGTGTCAAGTGTCTGAGGGATTAGAACTCAGGTCCTCCTGACTTCAGGGCTGGTGCTCTACTCACTGTTCCACCTAGCTGCCCCCAGAATTCTCTTCTCTTGATTCTCTTCCTACTTGTCCTAACGCTTAATAGTCTTCTTTGAAAGATAATCTTATCACACCCCTAACAATGAATACATCCCAAGATTCTGTCCTAGGCCTATTTCTCTTCTTCCTCTTTACTTTCTCACTTAGTGTCCTTAGAAGCTTTCCTAGATTTATTTACCATCCCTATATTGATGATGCACAGATCTGTAAATCTAACCCTAACCTCTTTCCTGAGTTCCAGTCTCACATTACCAACTGCGCATTGGACATTTCAAATTAGTTGAGCGATCAGCAGCTCAAAATCAAAATGCCCAACAAGTTCATGATTAAAGCAGAACTTGTTATCTTTCCCCAGGGATGTCATGAAACTCAAATGAGATAATGGAGAATTTTCCAAACCATAAAGCACTATATAATTGCTAGTTTATTATTGTTATTAATATAATGATGCTGATGATCCTACAGTCTGGCTCCACCAGGCCATCAGTCTAGTGATGATTTCATTTCCTTCTATAGCACTCCTTCTGTGCTCAAGTAAAGTTTATAGAGCAATACAGGGTTATGTTTGTAAATGTTTAATAATCAGGCTCTCTGAAAAAAAGCTATCCAGAAAAAACAGATGTATACATACAAGCTTTTAGGTTTAATTTGAATTACTAATACCTTTTAAAGTCTAAACAATAAACCAAACCCAGATATTTAGTGATTGTTGATTTGTGTTGTATAAATACTCACATCAAAAACTTAATAATTAGCTCTGGCAAGTGGTTAGACCTGGCCCCAGTATACTCCTATCTTTCCCCCCATAACATACCCCTAGTCAAAAATTCCTGGTTTCTGTTGATGCCTTGACTTTCTTTCCAACCTGTCATGTTCAAAAATCTGAGGTCATCCTCAACTTCACACTCCATTTTACCCAACATACCCAATCAGCTGTCAAAAATCGTTTCTTCCTGTATGACATATTTCATATCTGTTCCCTTATCTTCACTTACACAGCTACCATCTTAGTTCGGTACTTCACCACCTCTAGTTTATACTATTGCAACACTTTTGTAATTGGTCTTCCAGTCTTAAGTGTCTCCCAACTCTATTCCATCTTCCTCATAGGTCTGACCAGGGCACCTCCCTATCCAGTGGATCCTTATCAGCTCTAAGATCAAATATAAATTTCTTGTTTTGGATTTTGAAATTTACAGTCTAGGTCTCTCTGACCAGACAAATTGACTTTCTTTCTGTTCCTCATAAAAAACACTTTCTCCAAAATCTGTCACCCATGTCTGGAATATACTATATGCTTCATTCTCACCTCTGCCTCCCAGAATTTTTTCAGGATTCAGCTCAAGAACCATCTTTTCCATGAAGCTTTTCTTCACCTTCTTCCCAGGTCCTACCGTCATCCTCCAAGTCACCTAACTCCCAGGCAGAGTCGAATATCAGAGTTTGGAATAGAAAATCTTCCACATAAAACATTAATTAGTGAATCAATGTCAACCTGGGTGGGGAGGAGAGGCATGGAAGAATGGTACAGTGCTTTTGGGATCTAGAAAAATGACATACCCTTCAAACTTTCAGATGACTAGAAATTGCAAAGAATAATTAATTCATGAGATGACAGAATTGGGATTCTAAAGCATCTCAATAGGCTGAAATTGTGAAATCAAGCTAAAAAGAAATTAAATTTAAGATGGATTAATGAAAAGCTATTCTCTGCTAAAATCTCCCCTCGGATGCTTGTGATTATAGAATCTTAGATTTAGTAACAGAAGATACTTTAGAGGCCAACATCCTCATTTTATAAGATGAGGGAACTGAACTACTCAGAAACCAAATGACTTGTCCAGGGTTATAAACTAGGAAGTTGTAAAACTAGGAAAGATAAAGTCAGGATTCAAACAGGACTCTTTTTCATTCTTGGTCCAGAATTCTATCCACTTTGATTCACTGCTTCTGCATGACAAGGAGCTGGTCCTGGGTTCTCAAAGGCTATGCCAGCAAAGCACAAGTGCTGGAAGATTTCATGAATCATGGCAGACTTCTAGTACAGGCCCAGTGCTAGTCTTTATGTCAGATAGCTTAGGACTAGTCTAGCTAAGTTAAGAGAAACACCATTAAATCATTAGGGATTCATTTTCTGGCCACAACACTGAAAGATTACATCCCTATGTTAGGTAAGACTGTGATTTATGACAGTGAAAACCATACTCAAAATGATGATTAAAAAAATAATAACTAGCATTTTTATAGCACTTCACCGTTTACAACATACTTTACATATATGATTTCTTTTGATCTTCACAATACCCCTGGAAGGTGGTTTGTATCATTATCTTCATTTCATAGAGAAGGAAACTGAGACAGACAGAGGTTCAATGACTTGCCTAAGTTAACACAGCTAGTCAATGTCTAAGGACACATTTGAACTCAGGTCTTCCTTACTCCAGGTTCAGAGATATAGCCATCATACCTCCCAGCTATATTCCTGAAGAACTCAAGTAAATGTGAAGTCATTGGACCATAATTATCATTGTGATAGCTTGCATTTATGTATCACTTAAAAGTTTACAAAGCACTTTCCAGATAAGATTTATTTGATTATCACAACAACCCGGGGAGTTAGGTGCTTTTATTATCCCTATTTTCTAGAAGAGGAAGCTGGGACAGGTAGAGGTTAAGTGACTTTATCAGGGTCACAGAGATAGTGTCTGAGTAAGTTTTCCTGACTCCAATTATAGCACTCTCTCCTTGGCATCACTTGGGTGCCAGATTATAAGATCATAAGTTTAAAGGGAGTAGGAAGCTTGTCCACGGTCCTCATTCACAAATGAGTAAATTGAGGCCTAGAGAAATTAAATGACTTTATATAGTTTTTGAACTTGGGTTAAAAAAAATAAGTGTACCTTGTTGGTGGAGTTATGAACTGATCCAACCATTCTGGAGAGCAATTTGGAACTATATACAAAGGGCAACCAAATAGTGTGTACCCTTTGAACCAGCAATACCGCTACTAAGTCTGTATCCCAAAGAGATCATTTTAAAAAAAGGAAAAAGAACTACATATACAAAAATATTTATATCAAGAAGAATTGGAAATATAGTGGTGAAGAATTGGAAATTGAGGGGCTGCCCATCAATTGGGGAACGACTGTAGCATATGAATGTAATGGAATACTATTGTGCCATAAGAAATGACGAGCAGGTAGATTTAAGAAAAACCTGGAAAGACTTACATGAACTGATGCTGAGTGAAGTGAGAAGAACCAGGAGAGCATTGTACACAGTAATAGTGACATTGCATAATGATCAACTGTGATTGACTTAGCTCTTCTCAGCAATACAATGATCCAAGACAATTCCAAAAGACTCATGATGGAAAATGCTATCCACATCCAGAGAAAAAACTGATAGAATTTGAATGCAGATTGAAACTTAATATTTTTACTTTTTTGTTGATTTTTGTTTTCATATTTTTTCTTGTGTTCTGTTTCTTTTTTCACAGCATGACTAATGTGGAAATATGTTTTACTTGATCACACATGTATAACCTATATCAAAATGTTTGTGGTCTTGGGGAGTGGGGAGGGAGAAAAATTTGGAACTCAATTTTTCAAAAAAATGAATGTTGAAAATCATCTTTATATGTAATTTAAAAATAAACTATTAAATCAAAATAGATAAAGAAATGCACCAACACAGGTTGGGAGAGACATAACCATTAAGCAGTTCATATGAAAAGACCTGTTAATTAGTAGGGAACTGATAAGGAAATAATAATCAGAAAAGTGGTTTGGTAGCCAATAATGCCGCCACCACCACCAAGAATAACACACCCTAAATGAACATAGATACATGCAAGTGATTTTCTTCTTCTCAGTTGCCCAGGCCAGACTACATCTTTGAGTGTTGTGTTAAGTTCTGGGCACTGCGTTTCAAAATTAACATTGACTAGTTCAAATATCCAGAGAATGGTCACCAGAGTAGTGAGGAGAGTCTCTGGCCAAGTCTTTTTACTTTAGAGATTCAATTTTCTCATTTTAAAAATAGAGGTAATATCAGCACATTCTATTCTACAGGGTTGTTGTGAACCAGCTGCTTTGTAAACTGTAAGTGCTTTAGAAATGGGATTTGCTGATGTCACCATAGTTTATGAAAGTGTATAGGGAGGCATCTTGCTAGGGTGAGAGGAAAACCAGGCCATCCACAGCCCAGGAGCCAGCTGATTCCTGGTCAAGATCTACTGTCTCTATACAGGCAGCATTTGTGTAAAGATCCCACTTCCAGGGAATTGCAATTCCACAGTGAGAAAATCATGTAAAAACTCCAAAGATTTAGTGCTTTTATCAATAATGCATAAGTTGCTGCATGCACTAAAGAGGAAAAAAAACTCTTATTTCTTGTGCTGCATATGACAAGGTAATGACCCAGAAACTTATTCACCAGGGAGGAGATTGAAGAGAATTTCAGAATGAGAAAGGACCTCAGAAAGTATATATTCTGAGTATTCTCATTTAGCACTTCAGGAACTCCTTGGGGCTTCTCTACAATGGTGCAGGGAGTTTGCACTAACAATCCTTTAATAGTCCCTTAAGCTATGTGACTCTGGGCAAATCACTGAACCCCATTTGTCTCAGTTTCTTTATCTGTAAAATGGGCTGGAGAAGGAAATAGCAAACCACTCCAATATCTTTGCCAAGAAAACCCAAAATGGTGTCATGTAGAGTTGGACACAACTAAAAACAATTGAACATATAGAAATAATAAATAATTGCTTATGAACATTATAAGTAATTTATTAAATTACCCTGGATGTCAATAACACATTTAATTGTTATCGACCTGGGTTCATGGAACAAAAAAAATGTTTGGGAACAACTGATCTATTTCAACCAGTTGCTATACAATGAATCTCCTCCTGAAGATCCTTGAGAAGTAGTCATCAAGGCTCTGCTTGCACATCACCAGTAAAAGAGAACTCATGACTTATGTTAAGGCAGCTCTGATCCTTAGGAAATTCTGTCTGAGTATGAGATTAGAAAAATTATTGTAAATTCAATCGATAGATTTTCATGCCAAAATGAATACTAACTCACAATTAAGCATATAATATTACATGTTGGAGTTTTGTGTCTAATTCTGAGCATCGCACTTTATTAAGAACACTGACAAGTTGAAACACATCTAGAGAAAAGGGATCAGGATGGCAGGGGGAGTAGTCAGGTGATCAGTGATCAGTCCCTGGGAAATAAGCTTGTGTTACAATGGCAGATAGGACTATACTTGGTTATTGTAACATCAATATTGGAGTGCAGAGGTTGGAATCAAAGGAAATAGCAATTGTATAATATACAGGTACTTTGAATCTCAGCCATAGAAAGGACATTTCTTCGGAAGCCACCTATTCCACATTGCACTTGAAAAGGAATCCTTACATGTCCTATGATATCTTAGACTAGGAAGAGGATAGAAGGAAACATTGTAAGTAAAGCATTTTGCTAAAATGTAAACTCTATGAGGGTAATGGTGGTGTAGAGGTTGGAGGAGGAGCTGACTTTAAGGTAAGGAAGATCTGGAAGAATGATGTACTAGAGCCAAATTATACTGGCTCTCAAGAGCCTTTTCTTAAATATTCAGTAGTGAACATGATGGGAGAGAATGCTACAAATCAGGGCTTAATTTATTGGTTTGTTTACTGTCTCTAGACTTAAAAAGCAATAGAGAAAATTTTAATAATGCAGATTAAATTTAAAAGTGTGTGATGCACATGTATGTGTGTGTATATGTATACACACGTATATACATATACATACGTGTGTATATATACATACATTCTCTCTCTCCTTCTATCTATATCTATATATTCCCAAAGAACCAGTTGTTAAACATTTATCAACATACCTCTGGCATGGAAGACATCTTGTCTAAACTCCATTTCCATCATCCTGGAACACAATAATTTACTGACAGTAAGAGGTGCTGAATAAACGTTTGTCGAAGAGGTATAGGAAAGTCAGGTGGGTAGTACAGTGGATAAAGTGCTTGAATTGGAGTCAGGAAAGACCTGTATTTGAATTCTGCTCAAATCCTTTTGTTGTTGTTGAGTCATTTCAGTCATGTCTGACCTTTTGTGACCCTATGTAGGGTTTCTTGGCAAAGATACTGAAATGTGGTTTGCCATTTTCTTCTCCAACTCATTTTATAGATGAAGAAACTGAGGCAAAAAGGGTTAAGTGACTTGCCCAGGGTATTTCAACAGTCTGGCTAGCAGCTGCTGTGGGGGGTGTAAAATCAACAACAATCAACTCACAGAACGCTGCAAAAGCCCAGGTTCTTTTGATCTGCTTTACTAAGGAAAGCAACGTTAAGGGGTTGACAAGCTTACTTTAGTTCAGCATACAAATACCATTCACTTAGTTCAGGGGAAAAAGCCAGCACTCTGAACTTCAGAGCAAATACAAACAAATTACAATCATTGACAGACAGGCCAAATACAATTCATAATTACCAACATCTAAGTTCAGCCAGCAGCTCATAACAAGGGCTGGCCCAGAGTCACTCCAGTCACCATTCTGTGGGTCAGAGCTGTGAAAAAGAGAAAGCCAACACCTGGTTTTATATCTTTTTCAGGGTCAAGGATGAGTCACACATGTGACTCATCCACGTGGCCTAAAATCGTCACAAAGATTCAACTTAAACCCACATGGTCTAAAAGCCTCTGTTGTCACAAACATGTCACTCAAACCCATGTAAACTAGGCTCTCCTTTGAGGCAAGGAGGTCATCAAGGACTCCCAATTTAATCAAGGAAATAAAGGCCAAACTCTTCAAGGGCGCTTGGTTGAACTAAGTGTTAAGAGCCCATTTTTATTGCCAACACACAGGGTCACATGGTAGTAAGTGTCTGAGGCCATGTTTGAATTCAGGAAAATGAGTCTTCCTGACTTCAAGGCCAGTACTCTATCTACTGTGTCCCCTAGCTGCACACTCAAACACTAGCTGAGTGGTAGCTGTAGAAGCCCCTTGCCCCTCCTCTCACTTTGAAAATACAGATGTTGGTGCCTCTCTCTCTGGTAACTATGTTCTGGTCAGACAGCTAGAGGCCTGTCTGTTGATTCCTGTGTGTTATTTGCTCTGTTTATATAATTTATGCTTGTAATTTCTGTTTGTGTTTTCCCTGTTGTTCAGGGTGCTGACTTTTTCCCTTGAACTAAGTGAATTTTATACACACACACACACACATATATACATATATATATATATATATGTATATATGTGTGTGTATATATATGTATATATGTATGTATATATGTGTATATATGTGTATGTGTGTGTTTAATTAAAGTGAGATTATAAACCCCTTAAAGTTGCTTTCTGTAGAAAAACAGATCAAAGAACCTATGCTAGCAGCCCTCCTGTGTGCTCTCGTTGGTCTTTTACCTCCACGGCAACTGCTAGCAACATTGTTGCTACACTTGTGTGTGCATATATTTATATACACATGTATATATGTATGTATATATGTATATGTGTGCATGTATCTGCCATGATTTCTTCCTCTTTAAAATGGATTAATAATGATTTATTGTTGTTCAGTTGTTTTCAGTTGTGGCCAACTCTTCATAATCCCATGTGGGGTTTTCCTGGAAAATATACTGGAGCGGTTTGCCATTTTTTTTCTCCAGCTCATTTTATAGATATGGAAACTGAGGCAAACAGGGTTAAGTGACTTGCCCACAGTCACACTGCTAAAAAGTGTCAGGCCAGATTTAAACTCAGGAAGATGAGTCTTCCTTACTTCAGGCCCTGCACTGCCCCACTGAGTCACCTAGCTGCCCATAATAACAGTACCTACCTCTCAAGGTTGTTGTGAGCATTAAATGAAGTAGTATTTATAAAGTACTTTGCAAATCTTAAAGTTTTATATAAATGCTAGCTATTATTATTATCTATGATTTCTTTATCATCTAAATATCTTTCTATACAACATGAAAGGAAGTTTGTTAACAATAGATTAGGGTACTAGAGGGCACAATGGAAGGGTAAGCTCGAGTGAAATTTGGATATGGAAGGGATGGGCCAAAATGAGGAAATGGAAGGGATGAGCCTGGCATAGATGAATAGTGTCATAGCCAGTAATAGGAGCTTCAGCTAATGCATCCTGGGATTTTGAATTCTGGATAGAATTAGGGAAGTAGATAATCATCCCCTTTACAATGTATATTACTCCAAGGAAATTTACAAAAATTAGAGCTCTTAAGGAACACACTTCTATCACTATTAGTGATATTTCAGAAAATAGTATTGTGGAGAAGTCAAGTATTTCATGGATTATTCACGTCCACATTGAAGCATGATCAGCCACACAGTAATTGAGAGAAAAATACATTTAAAAAAAACCAAATAACAACAAAAAACAAAGCCAGGAACTGACAAACCCTGCAAACCCTTCTAATTAATGTTTGGGAAATAAGTAAAGACTGGCTGAGGGACTAGGAAACTGGAGGGCTTGTTATTGATTTCTTTATAGTGTGGCTTAGACTTCTTGAAGTTGAAAGAATAGTAAGAAAACCAATAAGAAAAACACAATAAAATCAGGTTAACTGTTGGTATGAAGGAAAAAAATGTTTCTTGTGAACAAGACAATACAATGGCCGAAGTACTAATATGGGATGAAGGCAATTTTTATGCATGAAAATCAGTTTCATATTCAAAGCTATTCCCAAACCATTACTAGAAATCCAGGTGAGACTGTGAGATGTGAGTCTAATCCTCTAAAGGCAGCTAAATATTGCATTGGAAACAGCACTGGAATTGGGGTCTTGAACTGAGTTCAAATCTGGCCTCAGACACTTAATGGTTATGTGATCCTGGGTAAATCTCTTAACTTCTGCTTGCCTCAGTTTCCTCAAGAATAAAATGAGAATAATAACAGAATTTACCTACCTCCCAAGCTTGTTGTGAGGGCTAAATGAGATGACAATTACAAAATGCTTAGCACGGTACCTGACTTATAAATGGCACTTAATAAATGATTGTTTCCTTCCATATAAATATGTTTGTTTGTTTTTTACTTACAGTAGTCTTCAAAGTCTTGTCCCTAATGAAAGAATGATGATTTCTATTAAGGATATTGATTTTCTGAGAAGCAAGTATATTCTAGAATTGTCAAAATTCCCAAATGGAGATAAAAGATTAGAATATGACCTTGCATTACACTCCACATACCAAAAAGCTAAGAAACATTTCCTAAGAGATAGAAATAAATACCCTTTAATGGCCTAAGAGCCTACTTGATTTGGTTTGTTGGTCGGTTGGTTGGTTTTTGTTATTCATTCTCCAAGAGGACCAAAATGACATCACTATGCTAGAGTCAGGTTTCAGTGTGTCTGACTGTGGTTGATCAGAGCAATATGAGCTCAGAATGCTCTCACAGCATTTGTGCCCACAGGTTGGGAACAAATAGTTCGTGTGGACATTTGGGGTGGATTCTATAAACTTGTACATCCTGCTTTTCCTTTGAACTGTTTCAATTCTGCCCCATTGAAAACCAACAAGGAAATTTGTTTTGTTTGAATTTGCTTCCAGTGAGGTAGATGGGAGGGAAGAAAATTGCTTCATAGTTGAAAAAAAAGTACAATTATAAAAATGACAAAAAAGACGCTATGGTTTAAAATCAGGGCTGGTATTGGGAAAAAATGAACAAAGCTATGCTTAATAGCCAAAGTGACATGTGGTTTCATGATGGAGAGTTCAAATATGTATCAGCATCTTGTGAATTCAATACAAAATCATACTGATCAAGCAATTATAGCCAAAGGAGTATATGTGGCATATTAATTAAAAGACACAAAACGTTGTAAAGCTTATTATGTATCAACAAATGTAATTATTTTACTTTGTCTCAGCTAATTTATATGCCATTGTAGTTATTTTTTACTATGATATATTAGCCTCTAGGTCATTTTTTCTACTTTCTCAGGAGGATCAGTATTTTCTCATTTTCCTTCTCCACCTCTACTCTTGCTCTCTGACCTTGAATCCAATGACCTTGCCATTATACCATACCCTTTAAGCTATCAAAAATGATCAAAGCTTCTTTCCTTATATCACTTCCTTCTCTTTCCTAGAAGCAGGGAACAGTAAATAAAGGTGAATAAATTTAGTGGTAACCAGCACAGCAGATAAAGTCCTGGGACTGGAGTCAGAAATACTTATCTTCATTAGTTCAAATCTGGCTCTAGATACTTACTGGCTGTGTGACTCTGGACAAGTCTCTTAACTCTGTTTGCCTCAGTTTCCTCATCTGTACAATAAGCTGGAGATGGAAATGGCAAATCACACCAGTATCTTTGCCAAGAAAACCCCAAATGGAGTTACAAAGGGCAGCACACGACTGAAAAATAACAACAAATAACATTTATGCTCCCCAGTGAACTTCCCCCTTATTGGACATCTTCCAACAGAATCTGGGGTACTAACTATCAGGAATGCTGTAGAAGGAATTCCTGTATAGGTGCTAGGTGGACCAATTGACCTCTGAGATCCTGAGAGTACTGTTTAGTTACCTTTAATTAATTAGCTCTATCCACTTTTTAAGTCGTATACGTTCCTCCTATCTTCTTGCTCCTGAAGAAAAAGAAAGATGGAAAAACCAGAACATTAATTTCATTTTATAAGTCTCCATTTTACAAGTTGGCAAGGCCCTTAGTGAATGCTACTGGTTCATCTATATCTAGGATAAATTCCATGCCTTAGACAGTTACTCGTTATCACCTCAGACCCCCATTCAGAGTCAATCAATTACTTAATAGGAAGTCGGTGAAGTGAAAGGCAGTGGGAGTAGGACATGATAAAGTATGTTATCAAAAAATGTTCCTGACACAATAATCACCTTAGTGTCCTTGTTAAATAGTACTGGTTAATGGCACCTAGGAACTGGTAGAAATCTTCCAGGGATAAATCATCAGATAAAAATGTTAACATCAGTTAACAAAATGCTAATATAAAGGATGGATACTAGGACTATATCTCAGTTTTTCCCCATTCAATTCAATTGAACAATTCATTGTATACTGAATATATGCTAAGCCCTGAGTATATAAAAATAAATATGCCTTTGCCTTCAAAGAGCTTATAATCTACCAGGCAGAAGAGGAACAATGTGGTCATTGATGAATAAATACAAAATATTTCTCAGTTAATCTATCAAAAAGTTTTAATTAAGTGCCAACTACATGCCAGGCATCAGGCACAGTAGGGACACAAAGAGAAAAGTAAAATAAGGTCTGCTCTTGAAGAGTTTATGATCTAGCAAGGGAAGACAAGTCATAATATATAGATATACATGAAACAGATGCAATATAGGTACAAGATATTTTGGGGGAGGAGGATCCAATGGCTGAGGCAATTGGGAAAAGTTTTATTTAGAAGTAGCACTTAAAGGATGCTTGGAACCTCAGGAAGGAAAAGTGAGAAAAGAGAACAGACCAGACTTTGGGGACAGCCTGTGAAAAGATAGAAAGCCCTGAGATGGAATGCCTTGTATGGAGCATACTAAATACAGCTTGCTTGTAACTTATAGTAAACAAGGTAGAGTAATGTGAAATCAAGTGAGAAAGGTGGGAATTGGACATTTTTTTTTGTCAAATTTGCCAATCTGATGAGTATAACATAGTACCTCAGAGTTGTTTTTAACTTCCATTGTTTGTGCTTAGAAGATTTATTTTTCATATAGCTATAGATAGCTTAGATTTTGTCTTCTGAAAACTGCTATTCTTATCCTATGATCATTTTTCAATTGGAGAATGGCTCAAATTTTTATAAATTTAACTCAGTTCTCTCTATATATTTGGGAAATAAGAGCTTTATTGGAGAAATTTTTCTCCTATTTTTTTCTTTGCCCTGGAATATCCTTCTACCTGGATGGTAGATCTCAAGCATTCTGGTCTCTTCTATCATCAAATCAAGTCCATAAACATATTCTACAGCAATCATTCTCTATCTCTCCTCCACTGCCAAACTCCTGAGGGAGAAATTGTATCCTTCAACTACCTCACCTCTCACTGCCTTCTCATCCTCTTGTAATCTGGCTTTCAACTGTAATTACTATCTTTAATAGTTTTTTTTCTCAATCTCCATCCTTTTTGATAATGTTGACCATTTGTTGCTCCTAATAATTTTTTAACCATGCCTTATCTTTATCCTTGGCTAGATTTTAACTATGTAGTGCCTACTTTAGGTGAGTGTGCCTCATGCTTTTCACCTGGGCTCTCTTCTCTCTATGCTCTCTCTTCATAATCTCAGGAGCCCACAAGAATTCAAGTGTCATCTCTACACACAAAACTCCTCAGTTTACCTACGGAGACCTCTTTTCTCTCTTGAAGTCCGATCTCATTTCACTGCTAGACTTCTCCCTTTGGATGTCCCATTGATATTTCAAACTCAACATTTCCAAAAGAAATTCATTACACTCCCCTACCTCTAACTACTCCTTTCCCTCTAAGTAAGGTATTTCTACTGAGGTTACCAGCATCATTCTACTCACCAAGGCTTAAAGTGCCAGAGTCATCCTCAATCCCTCACTTTCCATCACCCCTCCCCAAAACCCAATCAGTTTCTAAGTACTCTAAGTTCTACCTACAGAATATTTTTCACATTTGTCCCCTTTTTTATTCACTTGCACGGCCACCAACCTGGTCCAGGTATTGTATTGTTTCACTTGGCCTATATGATAGCTTCCTGATTGGTCTCCCTGATGATAATCCCCTCCATCTCCAATACAAAGTTGTCATTCCCAAAGTTAAAGCCTATGGTGATATTCCTCTACTCAAGAACTATCAATGGCTTCCTGTTTATGATAGGACTCCACTGTCTAGCATTTAAAGCTTTTCACAATTTGGCTGTACTTTATGCCATCAGATTGTTTGTACAATGTTTCTTCCCATTCAATCTAAATTCTAACCAAACAGGCCTATTTGCTCTTTCCTGAACACAATAATCTACCTCTCTCTCCATGCTTTGGCACAGTTTGTTCCCCATCCTGGAATACTTCCCTCCTCATCTTCATTTCAGAGGATTCCCCAAATTCCTTTAATGCACAGCTCAAATGCCACCTCCTGCAGAAGGCTTTTCTTGATCTTGTGCTTTTCCTCTCACCCAAAGCTCATAGTGTTGCCTCCTTTGAAATTATTTTGAATATTTTCTGTATATTTTTTCCATACAATTATCTAAGTACATGGTATTGCCCCATGGCATAAGAAAAGCTCCATGAGGGAAGGGATTGATTCATTCTTTTGTGTGTGTATGTGTGTTGCCATAACATAGCATTGTACCTGGCACATGGCAGGAACACAATAAATGCTTGTTTAATTTGAACAATAGGTTGGGGTCAGATTGCGAAGGACTTTAAATGCAAAATCTGAGCATTCTGCAGTTTTCCTGGAGCCAAGATGGAGCCACTGAAGCTTCCTGAGAATGGTAGTCACATGGTCGAATCTGTACTTTAGAAATATCAATTTGGCAACAATGTGGAAGAAAATTTGGAGAGGAAAAAACTGGAGGCAGGAATATAATCATAGAAACACATATAACACTCTTTTAGAGAATCCCTCTCAACACAAAAGGTTAGCTATAATTATTTGGTCCTCTAGTACAGCATCCCCACTGTATGAACTGGGAACTTCAGTATCTGATTCAACCCATTTTATGTCATATAGCCATCAACTCCCCTTCAAAGCATACAGGTTTAAAAATTTGAAGCAAAACCAGATTTTTTTAAATTTATTTTTTTTGTTTTGAATTCTTGTTCTTTCATTTACCTTTCTTCACTTACTGAGAAAGCAGTAAAACAAAAAAAGTTAAAAAGATATATATGTGTATGTACATATGTAAGTACACACACATATATTTGTGTATATATGTGTATGTGTGTGTATGCAAAACAAATTCCCACTTAGCCATGTCCAAAGAAAATATGTTTTAATCTACATTCGGTCCATTAACTGTCCCTTAGCTCTCTGACTAGAGTTGGATAGAATGCTTTCTTGTAAGTCCTCTGGAATTATGGTTGGTTCTGTTGTGCTGATTAAAGTTCTTAAGTCTTTCAAATCTATCCTTACAATATTGTTATTGCATAAATTGTTCTCATGGTTCTGCTCATTTCACTTTACATCAGTTCATACAAGACTTTTGAAGTTTTTCTAAACCACCTCCCTCATTATTTCTTATAGCACAATAGCATTCCACCATAACATATTCAGTGATTCTCCACTTGATAGGCACCTCCTCAATTTCCAATTCTTTGTTGCTATGAAAAAACCTACTATAAATATATATTTTTTTTACATATTGGTCCTTTTCCTCCTTCTTTGATCTCTTTGGAGTAGAGACCTAGAAGTAATATTGCTGGATCAAAGGGTATGCACAGTTTAATAGTGCTTTGGGCATAGTTCCAAATTGCTTTCCAGAATAGCTGGACTATTTCACAGATCAACCAAGTGACTTAATATATCTTTTTCTACAACCCATCCAGAATTTGTCATTTTAGTTCTTTTTGTCAACTTTGCCAATCTGATGAGTATGATATAATACTTTAGAGTTGTTTTTAATTTGCACTATTTGTGATTTAGAATATTTATTTTTCATGTGGCTATCTATAGCTTAGATTTTGTCTTCTAAAAACTGCCTATTCTTATCCTTTGATCAGTTTTCAATTGGAGAATGGCTCAAATTTTTATAAATTTATCCTAGTTCTATCTATATATTTGAGAAATAAGACCTTTATCAGAGAAAGTTGTTTGAAATTTTCTCCTAGTTTCCTGCTTTTCTTCTGATTTTTGCTGTGTTGGTTTTGTTTGTGTGAAAACTTTAAAAAAATAATTTTGTAATCAAAGTTGTTCCTTTTACTCCCTGTAAACCCTTCAGTCTTTTGTTTGGTTATGAACTTTTCCCTATCAATAATCCGACAGGTAATTTCTTCCATGCTCCTCTAATTTATTTACAATGTAACCCTTTAAGTCTAAATCACATACATATCTGGAATTTGACTTTGTAGAAATTATAAGGAAAGGGGCTTGAAAGTACATCACATCATATGTAGTCTATACCTAATTTCTGCTAGACTGATCTCCAGTTTCCCAACAGTTTTTTGTAGAATAGTGAGCTATTTCCTCAATAACTGAGATCTTTGGACTTGTCAAACACTCAATAACTGCTTATTTGCTTCTATCTGTTGTGCACCCAATGTGTTCTACTGGACAGCTTCTCTATTTCTTAACCAGAACAAAATTGTTTTAATGACTACAGCTTGTAGTAGAGTTTGAGATCTGGTATTGCTTCATTAATTCCCTTGATATTCTTGACTGTTCTTCTAGATGAATTTTAATTTTTGTCTGTTCTCTAAAATGATCCTTTGGTGGTTTGATTTGTATGACACTGAATAAGTAAATTAATTTAAGCAGTACTTTCATTATTTATTATACTGGCTTGGCCCACCTATGAGCAATTAATATTTTTCCAAATGTTTAAATCTATATTTGTGTGAAGAATGCTTTGTAGTTGTGTTCATATAGTTCTTGTATCTGTCTTGGCAGGTACACTCCCAAGTATTTTATACTTTCTGTAGTTATTTTAAGTGGAATTTATATTTCTGTCTCTTCCTTCTGGATTGCATTGATATACAAAAATTCTGATGATTTGTGTGGATTTATTTTCTATCCTGAAGCTTTGCTGAAGTTATTAATTACTTCAATTAGTTGCTGTTCTTTTTTTAGTTGACTCCCTAGGGTACTCTAAGTAAGCCATCATATCATCTGCAAAAAAAGTAATAATTTCGTTTTCTCTTTGCTTATACTCATGAACAGATTTGTTTATAAGGTATGGGAAATAAATAGACCTCTCCATCTGCTATCAACCACCTATCAGTTTCCCAGTATGCCAAATGGAATTGTATGTACCTACACTTTATAGTATATACCTATACTATTTGCTTTAAGAGATTACTTAGAGGGACAAATGTAATAATGTACGTGTTTTGAACAAGTTATTACTATCACCATCAGTAAAGTACTTTGAAAACCTTAAAGCAAAACTATCTATTATTTTTATTCCCCTGTTGGTCAGATCAGCTGCTATCCTTCATCCAGGAACACAGAAGCCTGGATCTGGAAGTCTCATTTCTTCCATCAAGGGGCAAAAGCACAGCTAAAGCTGGGAAGCTCCTGGTAATCTATCCATACCAGCTGAGGTTCACTTATATCCTTCTCTGATGACATCTTTTTAGGCTGCTTCTCCTGTGTGATTCTTCATTGTAAATATGACGTATCCACTTACACTTATCATGTGCCCTTCTATTGCCTTTTGGCAGTACAGTGTAGTAGATAGGAGTAGCCTTGGAGTCAGGAGGACCTGGGTCTAATTCCACCTCTAAAGTGTATTATCTACACAACACCAAGGGCAAATTACTGAACACTTTATGGGCTTGAGTTTCCTTACCAAAAAATATGTGGTAAATAATCCCTGTCTAGGCCTCATCAAGAGTGGTTGTAGGGACCAAATGAGATGATGGATAAACAACCTTCAAGCCTGATGTACATGTCAACTATCTAGATGAAACTCTCTGGAAAACTCTGGGGAAAACATTACATGAATATTTGGAATCTTACAAGCCTCAGCTCCCTCTGCCTCCTTCAGTAGGATAAATTATAATGGAAAAAAGCAAAGAAATAGATTTTCTCTGTTGATTTGGCCTATCTGCGACATGCCTCACTCCTGCATTGATAGACATGAGAAAGCATCTCAGAGGCAATAAATTTCAGGATGCACAGAACTTTTTCACTCTCTGAAACCTGTGATTTTTTTTTGTTTCCAGAGGCTAGTGGAGCATTACTGCTACAGTTGTGCTTTCTAGTTTTATTTCCCCAATGCTTCTCCATTTATTTTTCTAATTTGTTGGAGTTAATATCTTGTCACTAGTGAATGTCTCCCTACGTATTATTCATTTTTCATGGCAAGGAAACATGGCATATTACTCCCCCATCTTAATAGAAATGATACAGAACATTATCACTTAACTTGTTTTTAATTACTTCAGAGGGGACTGATCATTAATAGCTTTGTAGCTTATTACTCTTCATCACCAAGTTGGATGACATTGCATCTTAGCTAGCAAGTGTAGATGGGGTGAAATCTCGCAGGATGTACAAAACCCACTGTTCCAAGATGGGCCCTGCCACAAGCTGTGTTTCTGTGAATCATTTAGAAAGGATCACCTCCAGAAAGTTTGATGACAGGTATTGAATTTTTGTGGCCAAAACAACTCGCATAGACCATGTATTAGTTATAGAAAAGTCTTCATCTGTAATGATACTGTGAGCATTTAGCATATAGTGGATGCTTAATAAAAGTTTGTTGAATTAATGAATAGATGAATAGGTTGTTTCTTTATCACTAATGATGGTCTTTGAGGTATATATAAGGAAACAAACCAAGATTTAGGGCATATCCTTTGGTTACTGAGTAACCATGATAAGGCACCCAAGATAGAGTTGAAGCCATATCTAGATCTCATTAGTAACAATTGAGTCAATAACACTAGGTGGTATTTACTTAGTTCTTTAACACTTAAAAACATTATTTACTTACATAATCCCATTTGATTGTCAATTGACTACTATTATGAAATTGTCCTCTCCTCCCCTTTCCACTCTTACACTTGACTCCCTCCATACAAGCCATAGAGCCTTTACTTACCAATCTTCACACAGCTTCCATCTTCTTGCTTTTACAGCAAATATACTCCATGTCTAGAATGATCCCTGTCCTTGCCTCCACATCTTATATTCTCCGACTTCTTTCAAGACTCAATTAAAATCCTCTTGCCAGAAGCCTTTCATGATTTCTCCACCTCTCTCTTCACCACAGATGCTAGATGACGAAACCTAGATGCAGAAATGTTAAGTGCACTGACTATGGCCAGGCATTCAGTAACTGTTGAAGGCAGGATTAAACCCACATCTCTTTTGACTCCAAGAACTATCCCTGCCCCACCCCACCCCCACTATAACCTTCTGCCTTAGTAATGTATCACAGACATAAAGACAAGCATTTTATTCTATTCTAGTGGATTTATTCATAAATCCTGGTTTCCATGGCAGGACAATTCAATGAATGCATGGGGTTTTTTTTGTTGTTGTTGTTATGGGTAAACCACTTTTCAGTACAGACCATAATCCCTCCATTGCTTCTCATCTTGTATAATTCTTATACACTTCTTCCTGTAAATACTTCAAAGGGAAAAATAATAGCTCACATAGATAGAGTACTTTAAGGTTCCCAAGCTTTTTTTCTTTTCATTTAAACTTTATAACAACTCCATGAGGTAAGTTCTTTAGGTATTATTGGCACTTTTTACAGACAAGAAAACTGTGGTTCATAAATTTACCCATGATAACACAACCAGGAAGTGTCAGAATGTAAGCACAACAGATTTCTCCTGTCTTCTGAAGTTCAGCACATTTCCTTTCTCATTGCCTACCCTACTTCTCCAAGGAGTGCCGGAGATCTCCAACATCTGTATGATGCTCTGCAAGTCTTTCTCTACAATGTCTTCCAACCCACGGACTATAGACCAGAGAGGGGCTCTATGGTTATTTCAAAGGATCTGCAAATATATAGATAAGTAAGAATATATTCTGTAGCCAGAATATCAATCAACAAGCATTTATTAGGTTTCTACTAAATGCCAAATATTTCACTCAGCACTGGGGATAAAAAGAAGTAAAAAAAAACAAACAAACAAAACAAGGGTTCTTGTCCTAAGGAGCTTACATTCTCGTGGGAGAGATAACATATGCATGACCTGGTGTGTACAAATAGTGGATGGAAAGTGTTGCTGTTTGTTGGCTCAGAGTGAATGTAAATAGCAACTGTTTCTGCTCTGGCCAGAAACTCTGAGGGTGTTCACTTTCAAGACTGATTCTTTCATGAAGTGAAACTATACCACCTTTTGCCTCAATCTTTACCTAGCCTTTAATTATTGAATGGGCACTGCCTCAGACAAACTGAGACCTGGAAAAGACCTTAACTTAAAAAGGCCAAAGTCGACATGGGTGAGAGGGGGTGGAGCCAAGATGGCGGCAGGTAAGCAGGGACTAGAGTGAGCTCTGTACCGAGTCCCTCCAAAAACCTATAAAAAATGGCTCTGAACCAATTCTAGAATGGCAGAACCCACAGAACAGCAGAGGGAAGCAGGGCTCCAGCCCAGGACAGCCTGGATGGTCTCTGGGTGAGGTGTATTCCGCACGGAGCTGGGAGCTGGGAGCTGGGAACGGAGTGGAGCAGAGCCCAGCCTGAGTGGCGTGGAAAAACCAAACTTGGAGTCGGGTGGATGGGGCCCCTAACGCCCTGAATATGTGAGCTGCGGCAGTTACCAGACCCCTCAACCCACAAACACCAAAGACTGCGGAGAAGGTTAGTGGGAAAAACTGCGAGAGTGGAAGGAGTTCGCCGTTCGGCTTCCAGCCCCGGGAGCAGCAGAGGTGGGGCAGCTACAGCTGTTGTTACTTCCGGCTCCAGGCCCACCTGGTGGGAGGAATTAAGTGGCAGATCAGAGCAGGAGTGCACAGCCTGCCAAAGATCTAAGCCCAGTCCGGGTTGGGGGTTGGGGAAGGAGCAGTGCTGGTATGGCAGAGCTGACACCTCCCCCCCAAACGTGGAACATAGAACTCGTTAGTCTACAAGCAGTCATACCCCACTGAAAAACTCAAGGGTCAAGTTAGTTGGTTGGGAATATGGCCAGGCAGCGAAAGCACACCCAGATTCAGTCTCAGACTTTGGATTCTTTCTTTGGTGACAAAGAAGACCAAAACATACAGCCTAAAGAAGATAACAAAGTCATAGAGCCTACAACAAAAGCCTCCAAGAAAAACATGAACTGGCCCCAGGCCATAGAAGAAAACTCAAAAAGGAGTTGGAAAAGCAAGTTAGAGAAGTAGAGGAAAAATTGGGAAGAGAAATGAGAAGGATGCGAGAAAACCATGAAAAACAAGTCAATGACTTGCTAAAGGAGACCCAAAAAAATACTGAAAAATACACTGAAGAAAACAACACCTTAAAAAACAGACTAACTCAAATGGCAAAAGAGCTCCAAAAAGCCAATGAGGAGAAGAAGGCCTTGAAAGGCAGAATTAGCCAAATGGAAAAGGAGGTCCAAAAGACCACTGAAGAAAATACTACTTTAAAAATTAGATTGGAGCAAGTAGAAGCTAGTGACTTTATGAGAAATCAAGATATTATAAAACAGAACCAAAGGAATGAAAAAATGGAAGACAATGTGAAATATCTCCTTGGAAAAACCACTGACCTGGAAAATAGATCCAGGAGAGATAATTTAAAAATTATTGGACTACCTGAAAGCCATGATCAAAAAAAGAGCCTAGATACCATCTTTCAAGAAATTATCAAGGAGAACTGCCCTGATATTCTAGAGCCACAGGGCAAAAGAGAAATTGAAAGAATTCATCGATCGCCTCCTCAAATAGATCCCAAAAAGAAATCTCCTAGGAATATTGTTGCCAAATTCCAGAGCTCCCAGATCAAGGAGAAAATACTGCAAGCAGCCAGAAGGAAACAATTTGAGTATTGTGGAAACCCAATCAGAATAACCCAAGATCGGGCAGCTTCTACATTAAGAGATCGAAGGGCTTGGAATGCGATATTCCGGAGGTCAATGGAGCTAGGATTAAAACCTAGAATCACCTACCCAGCAAAACTGAGTATCATGTTCCAAGGCAAAATATGGATTTTCAATAAAATAGAGGACTTTCAAGCTTTCTCAATGAAAAGACCAGAACTGAATAGAAAATTTGACTTTCAAACACAAGAATCAAGAGAAGCATGAAAAGGTAATCAAGAAACGGAAATTGCAAGGGACTTACTAAAGGTGAACTGTTTTGTTGACATTCCTACATGGAAAGATGACGTGTATGATTCATGAGACCTCAGTATTAGGGTAGTTGAAGGGAATATGCATATATATATATATATATGTTTATGTATATATATAAGTGAATGTGTATTTATGTATATATCTATGTGTATATGTATGTATGTGTATGTATGTGTATATATATGTGTGTGTGTTATTATATATATATATATATACATATATATATATATATGTAAAAGAGAGAGAGCAGACACAGGGTGAGTTGAAGATGAAGGGAAGATATCTAAAAGAAATAAAAAGAATTTAAGGGATGAGAGAGCAACATACTGAGAGAGGGAGATAGGGAGAGATAGAATGGGGTGGATTATCTTGCATAACGGTGGCAAGAGGAAGCAGTTCTGTGGGAGGAGGGGAGAAGGCAGGTGAGGGGGGAATGAGTGAACCTTGCTCTCATCGGATTTGGCCTGAGGAGGGAATACCATACATACTCAGTTGGGTGTCTTACCCCACAGGAAAGAAGAGGGAAGAAGATAAAAAAAATAAAAGGGGGGGATGATGGAGGGGAGGGCAGATGGGGGTGGAGGTAATCAAAACAAACACTTTGGAAGGGGGACAGGGTCAAGGGAGAAAATTCAATAAAGCGGGATGGGTTGGGAGGGAGCAAAATGTAGTTAGCCTTTCATAGCATGAGTATTGTGGAAGGGTTATACATAATGATACATGTGTGGCCTAGGTTGAATTGCTCGACTTCTTAGGGAGGGTGGGTGGGAAGGGAAGAGGGGAGAGAATTTGGAACTCAAAGGTTTAAAAACAGATGTTCAAAAACAAAAAAAAAGTTTTTGCATGCAACTAAAAAATAAGATACACAGGCAATGGGGCGTAGAAATTTATCTTGCCCTACAAGAAAGGAAGGGAAAAGGGGATGAGAGGGGAGGGGGGTGATAGAGGGGAGGGCTGACTGGGGAACAGGGCAACCAGAATATATGCCATCTTGGAGTGGAGGGAGGGTGGAAATGGGGAGAAAATTTGTAATTCAAACTGTTGTGAAAATCAATGCTGAAAACCAAATATGTTAAATAAATAAATTTAAATAAAAAGGCCAAAGTCTCCCACTGTATTTGGGAGACCATCGCCAATCATCCTGATCTATGCCTTGCCATTGGACCCCAATGACTCTGGAGGAAAGAGTCTCGCTGATGATTTCGCACAGCCCTACCTTGCTTAAATCCGGTTCACTAGTATGTCAAGACATCACCCTCCTGATGTCATTGGTCCTTGTTGAGAACAAAGGACTAACAACAAAAATCTGGATAGATGGTAGTCTTGGAAGGGAAGGAACTATTGTGTCTCATGTGTATAATACTCCTTTGTAAATGCATATAGATCCATTGTGATTAATAATATACTCATTTATTTAAAAGATTTACTTAATTGAGTAACCTTTTGTTATTATGTATTTTTCTCAACCAACAGCTACTAACAGTACAGCTACTATAAGGGAGGGGTTCCATGAAATTTATTGCCATTCCAAATTTGGCCATAAAGCCTTTGTTAATCGCTGTGCTGCAGTGACTATACCCCCAACTCCAAATCCAGTGGTTTGTACAACATTGCCAAGTTCCATTATAGAGTAGAGATGCCAAACACAGGACTAGCCAGCCAATGCAGCCCACAACACTCCTGAGTGCAGCCAGAATCAGATTCAAATGTAATTAGGAAATTCTTCCCCAAACCAATAAAAATACAGTAAAATATATATAATGTTAGTATGTTTTTCTAAGTCAATATGCAGATCATAGGTATCCTTTTATATGGTTTAATGGCCTATTTCTATTTGAGTTTGACTCCACTGTTCTAGAGAACTCTACTCAGGGCTGGTCTTATCAATAATGCACTAGCGTTGTATACAGGCTCTCTTTCTCAGTATATGAGAAACCCACCAGCATTTCCAATTACGTGCATCCTGAATGATCATTTTTCTGCCATTTTTTCATGTAAATTCTCATGGATTCATAAGCTATAGTCTTGTAGACAGTCAGCATTCAGTCTTTCTCAGCTCTTTGTTTTACCCATAATTTTCATTCTTCAGGGCTTGTGGTATTGCAAGATTCATAGTTATAGGAGTAAAAATACACTATTTTATGTAAGGGCTGGAATGGTTGAGAGCACTGCACAAATTCCCAAATGAATGAATCAATGAGAATACATGTATTAAGTACTTACTATATGTCTGGCTCTATGGTAAGTGCTATGGATATAAATGCAAGAAATCAAAATAATCTCTGTCCTCAAGGAACTTATATCCTTATCATTTGAGGCTGGAGACAATACAGAAAGTGGTGGTATGAGGAAGAGTAATGTAAAGAGCCATACTATGGTTTGGAAGTGATGGTAAGGAAGTGGCATGGAAGCCTGCTTCTGGACAAGATAAAATGAAAGCTCACCTATCAGAGCATAGGCTGGTCCTAAGGTCAGAAGCCAAGGTTTTAGTGGGAGAAGGTTAAGGAAGTTGAGGATAATGGCAGGAGTGCAGGAGCAAGGGTTTGCAAATGTAATGGAATCTGTTCTTTTCCTCCTATTTGAACCCAGTTCATTCCCTTCCCAGGATGGATGCACTGATGAACTGCTCATCCAACCACATATGAAAGTCTAGAAAATATTGATTTATCACCTATTTGATTTTTCCTGTGTAAATTATTATACTGATTTATTTTACATAACCATGGATCTCATTGAAAAGGCCCTATAGCAGACAATTGGGAGGAAAACAATTAAAAAAAAACTCTTGGCAGCAAATTTCTAGGGAAATTGTCAAAGGATATGAACAGGAAATTTTCAAAGGATGAAATTCAAGCTGTCAACAACCTTATGGGAGGAAATTTTTAAAAAATCTCCATTTCACTATTATTAGAGAAATGCAAATGAAAGTGACTCTGAGGTTGTGTCTTCTACTTATCAGATGGGCAAGGATGACAAAAGAGGAAAATGAAAAAATGTTGGGAGGGTGATTTAAGAATACAATTATAGTAACAGAGATTAAAGAAAGCAAGAAAATTACCTATATGTACACTTGGAAATTAAAAGAATGTCCATATATTGGGGAATGGCCAAAGAAATTATGGTATATTAATGTAATGAAATATTATTGTACTACATGACATGACAAAATGGACAGTTTCAGAGGAAACTGGGAAGACTTTTATGAACTTATACAGGGTGTTCCTAAAGTCTGGACACATAGGCAAAATGCATATTTCCAAGAAGTGAAATGATTGATATTTTCAACATTTTATTTAATTAGAATATTAACAAATAACATCTTCTATATGATTTCCATCATTTGTAATACAAAGGTTAATGCACTTTGCAAGATTCGTATGAACTTGATGCAATAACTCCACATTGCCATCAATTTTAGCATATTCAGTCTTGGAATATGAATATGAAATCATATGATGTTATTCAAAGTTGAAGATGTTATTTGTTAATATTCCAATTAAATAAAATGTTGTTGAAAATTTCAATCATTTCATCTCTTGATAATATGCATTTTGCCTACGTATTCAGATTCTAGGAAAACCCTGTACAGAGCAAAATGAACAAAATTAGAGGAAAAAATATAATTATGAAACATCATAAAGAAAAATTACTTTGAAAGATTTTATAACTGATTAATGTAATGGTTGACCAGGAATCCAGAAGACTGAAGATGAAACATACCACCCTCCTCCTTCCAGAGAGGTAGTAAACTGAAAGTGGAGAGGGAGACATAAATTTTGGGGCATGATCAATGTTGGAATTTTTCTGGATTAAGCTGGGTTTTATTTTTGTTTTATTTGGTTGTTCAATGAGGGGAGCAGTGGGAGAGGTGTATGTTGTAAAACACACAGAATATGTACATGTGTACATGTGAATTTTTTTAAAAGAAAGAAAAAAGACAAGGGACAGCTCTATGGTGTTCTAGGATTTGTTGCAATCTGGCCCTGTTCTGAAGAAGTTGAATAGGATGGGTTAAAAATTATAGAAATAAAAATAACCTGATGGGTCATCACTTTAAAGTCTTTTCTTCCTTCTTTTATCCAGTTTACTTCTAATCCTCTTTGGCTAGATTGATTGTAGAAAGGTGAATATGAATAACAATTTTTAAAAATACATTCTGCATTATTAGTAATTACAACAACAATATTTATGTGGATTTCTTACAATTACAGCATTTAGAGAAATACATGATATTTCAAATCCAATTTATTCCATTCAAATATGCTTTCAAATATTTGCAGAAATGGTTGTTTTTTCCACGAATAGAAAATAAAACAACAACAATGATCAAAACAAAAATGTTTAGAGGAGAAATAAAGTGTCCCTTATATATATGAGTACCTACTGCATAGAGGGCAATGTATTAGGCGTTGTTATCTCCCCTAACTTTAGAGTATGAGCCACTTGAAAGCAGGAACTGTCAAAAAGCTTGACAAATGGTAAAAGCTTAATAAATGCTTTTTCATTCATTCACTCATCAATTCATTTATGATAGTCTCCCTGCCATCCAGAAGCTTATCTTCTACTTAGGGCACACAACATGCACACAATAAAGTATGCTACCATAAAGTATATGATCATAGCAAAGAAGGAATCTAGACAAAGATTTAAGAGAGAGAGAGAGAGAGAGAGAGAGAGAGAGAGAGAGAGAGAGAGAGAGAGAGAATATCATTATCATCTGGGACAATCAGGAGAAATTCATAGAAGAAATGGTATATGAGTTGGCATTTGAAAAAAACAGAAGGATTTCAATACAAAGGGAACTAGAGGGAGACTTCCTAAATATATAGGCCTGAAATTTCAGGATAAATTTGGAGAGGAGTTGAGTCTAGCTTGGATGCAGAGTAGTAGAAGGGGGTGGGGGTTAGTAAAATAAGGGTAGAAAGTCAAGTTGGTAAGATTGTGAAGGATTTTAAATCCTCAAGTGGTGATGGCATTTTATATTAGAGGCAATAAAAAGGCACTGAATCTGTTTTGAACAGAAGAATGAAATGAGCTGATCTCTATATGTCAGGAAGATTATTTTGGCAGCTGTGTAAAGCATGGATTGGAGAGAAAAAAGAAAAGAGGCAAGAGACTGGTTATGAGGCACCTAAGAATTCAAGTAAGATGAACTAAGTCTGAATGCCTTTGGTGGCCATATGAATGCAGTGGATTAGGAGTGAGTGTGAGTGGGTAGGTGGGGGTCAGAGGGAGAGGGAAGGAGGGAGAGAGAGAGAGAGAGAGGGAGGGAGAGAGAGAGAGAGAGAGGAGAAGAAGAAGAAGAAGAAGAAGAAGAAGAAGAAGAAGAAGAAGAAGAGAGAGAGACAGAGAGAGAGAGAGAGAGAGAGAGAGAGAGAGAGAGAGAGAGAGAGAGAGAGAGAGGAGAAGAACAAGAACAAGAACAGGAAGAAGAACAAGAACAACAAGAAGAAGAACAAGAAGAACAAGAAGAGAGAGAGAGAGAGAGAGAGAGAGAGAGAGAGAGAGAGAGAGAGAGAGATCTTGATAAATTCTTTTAGACATCAAATTATTATAAAAAATAAGAAGCAAGTCTCTGGCAGGAACCCAGCTGCAAAATGCCAAAGCTTAGTAATGGATATCCTTTAGTAATAATTAACTTTGATCAAATCACTCCACCTCTTCGAGCCTCAGTTCTTAACCTATCTCCCTGTCTCTCTGTCTCTCCCTCCCTCCCCTTTTTTCTCCCCTTCTTTCCTCAAATAATTTAGTATTTATTTATTTGTGTACATGTTGAATCTCCCTGAGATAATGAAAGGGCCAAGAATATTACCATTTTTGTTTTAATCCCCTGGGCTTATTTGCAATGTTTTGCACTAAATAGGAGTTTAATGCATTTTTAAGTTGAATTGCATTGATTAGATGATGCCTTATTATTTCTTCAAATGCTAAGATTCTGTGAATTTCCTCTCTGTGCTCCCAGTTCTGGGCTGTAATAAAATAAGACAAGGTTTGAGCTGAAATGGTTCTATTACTTTGTTGCTGTCTATTCATTTATTCTGGAACCATCCAGCACTGTGACTTGGCTGGCCTGGTGCTTAATTATTTACACTGCTTTAAAAAGCATTCCCAGGCTCCATTCGATTGCATGTTGTCCCTATTATTATTAGTCGCAAAGCCACTTCCTATTTCCTCCAGCATAGCTCAGGCTGTGACTTAGGCTTTGGCTGGGAACAACTGTAATTCAGTGACCTTGAAGTGTTCAGCCCAGTGACATTCACACATGAATGTTTCATGGAAACTCCTTTGGCGACCTCATTTCCTTGGGTGTCTTGGATTCCCTTGACCAGATAAGGTCAGAAACCTCACCTCAGTGCCCTCTCTCCACTACTTTTCCATTCTTTTATAAATGTGTCAGATCCCTGTTTCTTGGCAGCTTTTGTTTTACAAAATGAACTGCTGGATGTCTCATCTTCCCTTGTAAGAAAATGTAAATAGCAACAAAGAATATGGAAAAGGAGGTCTTCTAAGGCTGAGCACCTGCATTTTATGTTGTATGTGGGTATGGTGGGAAAAGAGCTATACTCAGAGTCGGTCCAATTGACCTGGATTCAAGTCTTAGTTTGGCACCAGCCAGCTGGGTTATTTTGGACCAGTTATTTTATACCTCTTTAAGCCTCAGTTTCTTCATTTGTCAAACTTGACACTCTGTGACTGATTCTTATTAGCTGTGTGACCCAGGGTGGATCACTTAATCTCTTTGTCCTTTAGGTAACATGTAACACCCTATGTACTAAGTCATAAATAGGTTACACCTCGGGTCTGCCTTGGTGGAAAGGGTTCCTAGCCCATGAGTTCCACCATGTTAAGGATACCACAGATCCTTTCTATATCTGCTGGTGTGAGTTGGAACACAAACTCAAGTGTTTTACTTCTCGGTCCAGAAGTCTCTACATCAAGGGTGTAGGAGGCCCTGTGCTGGAACATTGTAAATAGACTACCTGATTGATGTCTAATTGACTGGGTTAGAACCTCTGGTGCTTACTACCTCTGTGAACTTGGAGAGATGGGGAAGTCTAGCTGGGCCAACCTGGGCCTCAGTCTCCTTATCTATAAAATGAGGTAGTTAGACTAGATCAGCCCAGAGTTCCCTTCCAGCTATAGATCTAAGTGAAGGCAACCCATGTGAGTTTTATCAGAGAGGTTTGTTTCCTCTGTAAAGAAAAGTACAGCCAACCTCATCCAGTTTTAAAGACATTTCCAAGCTTAATCGTGATCATTTTAAATAAATGTGTTCTATGAACCATTCAGTATGCCATTCCAAAATTCCAATCTGTAGCCATCCTAGTTCTATCACTAACATCTTTTTGGTTACATGTATGGCACAGTAGACAGTGGACTAAACTTGGAGTCAGTTAGTCAGTCAACATCAATTAGCATTTACTAAGGGCCTACTATGTCAGGTGCTGTGCTAAGTGCTAGGGATACAAAGAAAGAAATATGTTACAGTGGAAAGAGGGTTGGCTCTGGCGTCACAAAGATCTAGGTTCAAATTTTGCCTTAGATACTTACTAGCTATGTAAACTCGGGCAAGTCACATAAAGTCTCTGCAGGAAACAAAAGAAGGAATTCTTTTTCCACAGGATTAAAAGTACTCCTAACTTTAAGTGAGTCAGAGGTGACTGGTTCTAATCGGAGCCATGACCTAGCAGAACCAGGCTTCTGATTAGGTAAAAGGTCAGAAGCTTATATGCATACTTAACAAGCTGTTTGAGAGGGAACATATCCATGTAAGAGAACATGAAGTGGGCAGTTCAGGAGATTACATCTGGCCAATGGAGAGCAATGGAGGAAATTCAAATTGGGAACAGGATAAAAAGCCATGCTTTTGTCTAAGCAAACGTACGCCATTAGGGAGCTACCCGTTCACTGGGAATGTAGAGTAAATCAAAAATAAAATGAGAACTTTCCTGGCCTCACAATGAGTATTGCTCTTTCTAGAATGCGTATGTTTCTCCAATCTCCATACCTCACTTTCTTTTTCTGTAAAATGAAGAAATAATAGCTTATAATAACCCTTCCAATTCTAAATCTATGATCTAATGATCTTTATTTCATTAAAGCACAACAATGCTGGAAGATACTTCACAGTTCATCCAACCCCCTCATTTTAAAACTAAAGAAACTGAGACCTAGGGAGGTTAAGTGACTTGCCAACCAACAAAAGGCAAAAGTTATAGTCAGAAAAGGTCGATTTTTGAACCTAAGACTTCAAAGTCCAGAGCCAGAGTACTTTTTACTGTACCGTATTCCCTTTTCACATTAATTGGAAGCTCAATTTTCCCAAATAGTGTTTGGGCTCCATGTGAACTTTGGGTTTTAATTAACAGGGATTCTACTTCATTCATTTGACCTCTGTTATATCAACAATAGGATCAACCATGGAAGAATGTTACTAATCTGAGATTAATTTAGTTCCCAACTTAACTGGCCCCATTCAAAGACAAAAACTGCTATTTTTGGTTTTCACTGATCCATCCTTATCTGAACTATTATTTTTAAATCTAATCTCTTCCTCTGGAAGCAAAAAGATTAAGAAAATGGGACAGCAAATCACTACTAATGTACCTTCTTAAATCTGACAAATATCAGAAACAGAAACAAAAACAATGTAGTACTCAACCACAACCTTCTACAGGAGGTTAGCAATATACTTCTCCACTTTTCTCCATCCTAATTCCCTTCAGGTAGATTTTAAAATCTCACGTCTTTTGGGTATCGGCGCTTATAGGTTTCTGCTCTTTGAGATTCTATAGAAAAGTCCAGGAGGAGCTACTGCAAATTTAATATGAGTCAAAAGTTCAATATGACAATCAAAAGCTAATGTAGACTTAGGCTACATTGAAATAGGTACAGCATTCAGGAGTGGGGAGGTCATAATCCTGCTGCAATCAGTCCTTGTCAGATCACATCTAGAGGAATATATTTAGCTGTGGATATCTACAACTTAAGAATGGTAATGATAAGCTGGAGACAATTCAGAATATGGAGACCAGCAGGATGAGGAGACTGGCAGTCATGCCACAAAAGGAATAAAGAATACATTAAGAGTCCAGAAGAGAATACATATGGGAATAGAGAATTTAATTAGGTCTTGTTATGTACTAGACACTGTGCTAGGCACTGGCGATACAAATACAGAAGTAAGTTCCCATCTTCTAATATCTGAAAAGTGATTATAGGGAAGAAGTTTTAGATCTGTTTTTTGTGGGCCCAGAAAGAGAACTAGTATCAATGATTAGAAATGACGTGGAGGCAGAGTGTCCAAAAGATTATAATACAAAGAACCTCCTAATAGTTGTTGTTCAGTCATGGCTGACTCTTTTCTGATCCCATTTGGGGTTTTCTTGACAAAGATATTAGAGTGGTTTGCCACTTCCTTCTCCAGCTTATTTTACAGATGAAGAAACTGAGGAAATAGGGTCACAAAGCTAGTAAGTGTCTGAGGCTGGATTTGAACTCAGGAAGATAAATTTTCTTGATTCCACGACTGGCATTCTACCCATTGTGCCATCTAGCTGCTCATAACAATTAGAGTTGTCCCAAAAGAGAAAAGAGAACCTGCTTTGAGAGGTAGTGAGTTCCTCATAATGAGGTTTTTGTGAAAAGGTTTCATAGGCTCATGGATGTAAACTGGCAGGGAACTTAGGTGACACTGAGTGCAACTTCTTCATTTCATATTTAAGAGAATTGAGTCATTTAAATGACTTGACCAGTGTCACATAGCTGATTTCAACAGGAATTATACTCAGATCCTCTCTCTCTCTCTCTCTCTCTCTCTCTCTCTCTCTCTCTCTCTCTCTCTCTTTCTCTCTCTCTTCCTCTCTCTCTTTTTCCCCACCCCTCTCTGTTTGTCTACCTTCCACAATCCTCTTCTCTCCTGCCCCCCAAATTTGGGTATAGAGCTTCGATTGAATTCCCTGACTATTGCAGGTTGGCACCTTCTGTGCAATTTAAAGTCTTAGGGACCTATCTAGAGGCATGAAGAGATTAAATGGCTTACCCAGTACAGCCAATCTGTGCTAGAGGCAGCATTTAAATCTAGGTCTCCATGATCCTAAGCCAGATCTCTATCCACCACATCAGAGGCAGCTAGGAAGTGCCATGAACGGAACACTAGTCATGGAATCAGGAAGACTTCAGTTCAAATCTGGTCTCATATGATTACTAGCTATGTGACCCCGGCCAAGTTGCTAAATTTCTGTCTGCCTCAATTTCTTCATGTGTAAAATGGGGATAATAACAGCACCTGACTCATAGGATTGTTTTGAGAACCAAATAAGAAAATATTTGCAAAGCTCTTAGCAGAATGTCTGGAACACAGTAGGAATTTAATAAATGCTTGTCCCTAACTTTTCCCTCACCTTGTATTACCTCCCTCTATGCTCTCTAATATCCTTTAAATTCTGGGATTTTCTGATTCTAGAAATATTTTCTCCTTTACAGTATGTAGCTAATACTTTCTTAGATAATCCACTAGAAATCTTAGTCATGGATAAGGTTAAGAAATAATATGTGAAAAACTGTCATATTTACTCATAGATTTCTCCCATGTGAATTTCCTCTTTCCATAGAAAAAACTCAGAGGGAAAATAACAAAACTCAGGGAACATTTTCCCTATAGAATTCCCTCTTAAATTTTCTTGCTCTATGGTGCCAGCAGAATTTTCTCTATAGGGAATATATTTTAGTCTTTCCATGATAAAAAGAGGGGATAAATTAAAGTGACTACTTAATATTGGAAATTGAGTCCAGTTGGGGCTGGGGGGAGTGCTTACCTATAACCATATCTCTCTGCCACATCAGCTGTTGATGACTCCCCTCTTTGACCCAGAATATTCAGACTAGAAGGGAGCATAGATGGCATCTCTTCCAATCTCCTCATTTTACAAATGAGAAAAATGATGCCCAGAGACGGGAAAGACTTTCCCCAGGTCACACAACCAGGTATTATCATACCATGGGCATTATAAGTATTTCCTCTTTAAAATATGTGTAGTGGCTACATTTCTAGATGCAGCTAAGTGGCACAGTAGATAGAGAACTGGACCTGGAATCAAGAAAGATTGAATTCAAATCCAGCTGCAGACACTTATTAGCTTTGCAACTCTGGATGTCACTTAACCTCTATCTGCCTCAGTCTCTTCAACTGTAAAATGGGGATAATAAAAGCACCTGCCTCTCAGGGCTTTTTGTGAGGATCAAATGAGATAATATTTGTAAATACTTAGCACAGTTTCTAGCACATAGTTGGTATTTAATACATGGGAATTCCTTTCCCTTCTCCCTCCTCTTCATGTTGCTCTTTCAAGGATACTTCAGTAGACTTCAGACTCAGGTTTGAGGGTAGCTGTCTTCCAAAGACACTTCTTTCCTATAATGAGGGTAGGGAAGGGAGTACTTCTTTCTTAAAATGGGAGTGGGGTAAGGTAGGGAAGTAGAAATCAATGTGTTTGTCTTTACTGTTCTTCTCGATGTAGAGTGAAGTTGATCTGTTGAAGGAAAAATTTGACGCATCTTCTGAACACACACATATAGCCTGGATGGGAAAAATAAGTCTTATGTTAAAAGATTTATGAGTTCTATGAATCTCTGGTGCAACCCATTCTTTTTATTAATGAGTGAGCTACAAAGGCCAGGGAGGAATTCTAGCTCACATACAGTGGTTGGCTAGAGGGGTCAGTCATTATCACAGTCAATATGGCAGAACAGGGACTCTGAGACAAAGACACAACAGCTGCTAAAGCCTTAGCTCACTCTTCCTGCCCTTGCATTCACAGGGTTGAAGGCACATTGAGACCACTGCACCTTCAGTGCACCACATTAGAAGGCATCTAGATGGGGAAAAGAGTCAACAGGAGAGTAGTGATCACTGGTGAGATCTCACCTCTCCCGCCCAATCCAGCCAGTATACCGGTTTCAGCATCACTCAGACTCCACCTGTAGGGGGAGTTAGAACTGTGGCTTATCATAAGTCATCCCCATTATACTACGGTTACAGAGTTGACCTGTGAATGAAGAAAAGAAAGTCAGGTGAGACCTGCATGAGACAGAGTAATGCAGCTTCTCATCTGGAAGTCTGGGTTGGCTTTAAGATTATAAACCCGCACACAAACCTTGTGGTTTTTTCCCCACATGTATCTGTGCTTCCTTGTGCCATGTGCTTCCCTAGGTAAGTCATATTGCAAGGTGTCTGAAATATTGGAATCTGCAAACATCCAAGACTCGATGTCCCCAGGTCAAGAACAATAGGTAGTCCTCTTGGGTGTCTCTAAATAAGTATTCATAGCACCCTATGATTCTCTGAGGAGCTGACATAAGTCTGAAGCAATGAAAATAATAATGCCATATCAACCTGAAGGCAGGGGAATGGATCGTGATTTTCTGAGATTGATTTTGGCTGTAAGATAAAATATTGCTAACTTACATTTATATAGTACTTTGCTTTAAAAAAAAAAAACCACTTTATCTACATGTTTTCATGTGGCTGTCCCCAGATTAAACAGGTGAATTAATGATTGACAAAGTTTTTATCAAGTAGTTAACATATGCATTTGATAAGTATCTATTTGGATACTTGGAATACAAAAATGAGACAGAGCTTGCCCTCAAGAAGCTTCTATTCTAATGAAGGAAATAACATACATAAGATAATGATGGTTAGGAAAGTAATTGTTAAAGGAAAGGATGGTTACAATCTAAAAAACAGGGAGTGGAGCCACAGGCCAGTCAATTGCCATGCCTTTTCCAAAAACAATGGAAGTACTAACTCGATTACCGTTCTTAGAGCACAAAAAGGAAACAGGGTGGAAAGATACATAAGAGCAGATAGGGTCAGGGTTAGATGGATAGTCAGACAGGTGATGCAGTCAATAGACTATTGGACTTGGAATCAGGAAGGCCTACAATCAAATCCTGCCTCAGATACTTAGATAGCTGTCTGTCCCTCAATAAAGCACTAAGTCCCTCTGAGCCTCAGTTTCCTTATCTGTAGAAATGGGAATAATAATAGTACCTATTTCACAGGGTTGTGTGAGAATAAAATGAGGTAACATACATTAAATGTTCTGTAAACATTAAAGAACTTAATAAATGCTAGGTATTGTAGAGCAAATATAGTGGATTAGGTGATTTGGGTGGTGCTCACTTTCCAATCAGAACAGCTTAGCCCCAGAGAAGAATCCAAAGATAAAGGTAAGTGGTCCAAGTATTACCATTCCCAGTTTGTGGGTAAGGAAAAATATTTTGAGAGATGAAGTAAATTGCCCAAGATCCCAACCTTAGTAAATGACAGAGGAAGGATTCAAACCCATGCCTTATTGACGCCAAATATAACTGTAAGATTTATGATTATAATCTTATTTGAAGCCCCATGGCATAAATTAGATCTATCTGAAGAGATGTTTCAATGAAAGGGAAACATTTTATTATCTGAGAAAGCTTGAAGACATGAGCTATTTATCTTACGTCTAATTAATCAGTGAGGCAGAGTTATCATTTCCGATAAGTGGCTGGCCTGATGAGTCTGGCAAAGTGGAGAGAAAACTGAATTTGAAATCATACCCCGGTTTGGATTCCCAGCTCCAGACTTGCTAGTTTTATGATTCTTGGGTAAGTCATTTAACCTTGTTCAATCTTGACTTCTTCCCTTGTAAAATGGGGTCAACTATATTTGTACCACCTACTTCATAGGATTAGTTGAGGAAATATTATATAATATGGGTATAATATAATGGTAATATAGTATGTATATTATGCTATATTGTGCATCATTCGCATCATATTATCTTATCATATATTGTGTCATATATCCTATTCTGTTACATAATACAATATTATATAATATGCAGATACCTATGAGTTCATGGATATAAGCTCTTACTATGTCTACCAATACAGATAATCACATGCTCTGTGTCTTATGATCTTAGAAAGTTAATTGGAGGATTGGAACATTGAGTGATTTCCTTGGGGTCACATAATTAGTATGTTTTAAATATAGGACTTGGACATGGGTCTTCCTGTCTCTGAAGTCTGCTTACTATGCACACTATCTTCTATATGTAATACATCTGGCCACCTATCATATATTCACATGTGAATGTGCATGAGCATGAACACATATGCACATACATGTACATATATGCATTACGTGTGTGTATTCACTGTGCATGGTGCCCATGTATGTGCACTGTGATGTTTAAAAAGTTTGTGACACATAGTTTCTGGGTAATAAATCATTTTATTAATAATGTTAGCATATTACTAATAAAAAAAAAGGTCAGAGACACTCTCAAATGCCAAAGACTCTTTATGGAACCCATTTAATGCTTATAAGCCTTTGGAAAAATGCATGTTCCTGAGGGTGGCAATCTCCTCTGATTAGTTAACAAGTAATGAGAGAGAATGGTTATTATAATGAGAAGTGGACCTATTCTAATGAGGGCGGCATATGACTTTGAACATGTCATTTATTTCCAAATCATCCCTAGCCTCAGGCAATTTAATCCAAGAATTTATCCCCACCTAAACCTGAGTAGAACATAACAGGCAGGAATTCACTTAGTTAAGATGGTCCAGGTGGGGTCAATTTTTGGCAGAGGTCAGTTGGGTCCTTCAAAGCCTGGCTTTTGAACAAGGAAATAAGGCAGGGAAAAAGCCTGGATCTATACCATAATTGGTTATTAATAATCATAGTGGATATATGTGTGTGTGTGTGCGTGTGTGTATACATATGCATGTGTATGCGAATCACAAAGATCTAATCTGTGTATATATGCATAGATCTGTATGTAAACATATACATACATACACATATATAGTTTAGAGGCAAAGCGACTTATGGATAAAATGTAAGTGCCTAAGCTAAAAGTTTAGCCCCACTCTACCCTTCCAGACATACTTCACATCACTCTCTTGGACATATTCTACATCTAGTCCAAGTGGCCTTCATCCTATCCTCTAAGCTCAGTATGCCAACTTTTGCCCCAGTGTCTTGATGCAAGGCACCTCCAGCACTATCCCCATGCCTAGAATGTACTTCCTCCTCAACTCTACTTTTCCAGGTCCTAGAATCCTAATCTTTTGGCTCAGGCGCTAACTACTATGAGAAGCTTTCATGACTCCTTCCCACCCTCTCTATCATCATCATCATCATCATCATCATCATCGCCCTCTCTATCTTCAAATGATATTGTATTTACTTATGTGTGTAAACAGTGTATCTCTACTCTCTGTTGTATCCAGCAACACCTCCCCCCCAAAAAAATTCCTTTCTCAATGAGAAGGGCTTTTTTTTCATTAGTCTTTGTCTCCCTAATGCCTGACACTATGCCTTGTACACAATAAGAGCTTTATAAACGTTTATGGAACTGAGTAGAATTTTTCCAGGTTAGAGAGCAAAGCCTTTCCACTAGTTTACCTGCCTCATAGGGTTGTTGTAAATATCCTAATTAATGATATATGTGGAAGTGTTTTCTTCTCTACTATCTTTTACTTCATCTTTCTGGACCTCCTTCTTGTCATTTGCAAAATTAGGTAGAGGGACTCTAAGGTAGTTACAATTCTGAATCTTATCAGAAATGTAAGAAGTACTAGATGACTTTAAGGTATTTTTATTGCTGTTCCTATCTGAGGACTTTTGTAGAATAAATCTTTTTGAGTGGATTCCTAGACTGAGTTCTTTATGCTAGATGTATATGAAAGATCATTTTAGCCTGAAAAATTATCCAAGTACCAAAGCTCAAAATGAGCAGAAGTTATTAAGAAGTGGTAAAGAAAACAAAGAGAATTTGTTCTTGTCAATGTTTTATAGCTGCATTGGGAGGGAAAGGAGGACCAATCAAGGGATATAATGGATTCCAGTGACACATAAAAATCTTGTGTTTAACTTTTTGAAATTCAAAATTTGGCTTCTTACTAACCTTTTGGTATTCTTAAACTTTAGTTGTCTCCACATACTATATGATCCAGTAATTCCATACTTCTTTCCCTTCCTCATGCTTGACATGCCCTCAACCAAAATTATGCCTTTTCATTGGCTGTCCCCCAGGCCCAGGCTGTTCTTCTTTATATCCTCTGCCTCCTGGCCTCCCTGGCTTCCTTCAACAATCAGTTGAAATCCCATTTTCTACAGGAGGTCATTTTCAGTTATCTCCTCCATCCTGATAAGTGCTGGCAGCCTGCTATTAACATGGTATGTATCTTATATACAGGGCTACTTCCATGTTATCTCCATCATTAGAATGTGAGCATCTTGAACCCAGGGGCTGTGGGGTTTGGTTTTTTTTTGCCTTTCTTTGTATCCCCAGTACTTAGCACAGTGCCCAGCATATAATGAGCTCTTAATAAAAACTTATTGGCTGACTGGTTGAGATGAGATGAAAAGGATGATGAAGAGAAGACAGAACTACTCAACTCTTAAATTTCCTTTTGCTTCACTGCCAAAAAGAATGTTATCTTTAGATTGGAAAAGACAGAACAAAAATATCTGTTACCTAGTTGACACTCAAGATAAGTGGGGAAAAGTTTTCAAAAATACCTTCCTGCTCTTGATGAATTTGAATTAGATTTAGATAAGTTATATCCCATAGTACTGGGACAATTGACAGATGTGATTGCCAATCCCATCATTGGTGATCTTTGAAAAGCCATGGGAAACTACAGAGCTCCTATGATATTGGAGAAAAACAAATGTTACACCAATTTTCAAAAAGAAGCAACAAAGTCAAATCTGCAAACTATGAGCACTTGACTTGGATTTGTGGGTAAAAAAAATCTCTTAAATATTGTTTGAGGTGGGAAAGAGCCAAGATGGCAGCTTGAAAACAGGGACTCACTTAAGCTCTCCCCCAAATCCCTCCAAACACCTATAAAAATGACTCTGGACAAATTCTAGAGCTACAGAACCCACAAAATAACAGAGGGAAACAGGTCTTCAGCCCAAGATGACCTGGACGTTCTCTGGGAAGGGTCTATCACACTGTGCTAGGAGCAGAGTATGACCCAATGTAGGACGCACAGGGACAGACCAGGACAGAGCAGACTAGGTGGAGCAGGTGTCAGGGCCCTGAATCACTGAGCTGTGGCAGTTTCCAGACTTCTCAACCCACAAACACCAAAGACAATGGAGCAGGTCAGTGGGAAAACTACTGAATCTGGGTGAGAGAAGTACACTGTCCAGGGGCAGCGCAGAGGCAGTGGAGGTGGCTGCAGCAACAGCAGCAGCAGGGGCAGCAGCTGCTTCCAGAGCCCTAGGCCCACACAGCTGGGGGCGGGGGAGGGGGAGGAATCAAGCAGCTGATCAGAGCGGGAATGCAGGGATTGCTTTGCTGGTGCTGAGGCAAGGTTCTCTTGTTTGCCCTGCTTGGATCTGGGTTGTGGTCCTGGTTGGCAGTTCTTGGGGCAGGAGGAGCTCTGATGTGGCAGAGTTTGTGGTGACTGTGGAGAGGGAGTCCTCCAGTAGTTACATGCCTGAAAGGAGTGCCTGCACTCATGGACCAGAGCACAAGCCAGGAGAGGAGTATCATACCACCTCAGAATAGAGGTAGCTCTGAAAACAGCAGCAAAAAACCCCTGAAGCTTGGGACTCAGCACTCTCCACTATGAAAGCAGTCATTCCCTGACAAAAAGCTGAAATAAGTAATTGGCTGGGGAAATTGAGCAAGCAGTGTAAAAGGATTCAGACTATAGAATCTTCCTTTGGTGACAAAGAAGATCAAAACATACAGCGAGAAGAAGTCAACGAAGTCAAAGATCCCACAGCAAAAGCCTCCAAGAAAAATATGAATTGGTCTCAGGCCATGGACGATCTTGAAAAGGATTTGGAAAATCAAGTAAGAGAAATAGAGGAAAAATTGGGAAGGTAAATGAGAGTAATGCAAGAGAAATTATGAAAAATGAGTCAGCAACTTGCTAATACTGAAGAAATTAACACCTTAAAACTATACTAACCCAAATGGCAAAAAAGCTCCAAAAAGCCAATGAGGAGAAGAATGACTTAAAAGGAAGAATTAGCCAAAAGGAAAAGGAGGTCCAAAATACCATTGAAGAAAATACCATCTTAAAAATTAGAATGGAGCAAGTGGAAGATAGAGACTTTATGAGAAATCAAAAAATTATAAAACAGAACCAAAAGAATGAAAAAATGAAAGACAATGTGAAATATCTCATTGGAAAAACCACTGACCTGGAGAATGGATCCAGAAGAAGTAATTTAAAAATTATTGGACTACCTGAAAGCCAAGATCAAAAAAAGAGCCTAGACATCATCTTTCAAGAAATTATCAAGGAAAACTGCCTTGATATTCTATAACCAGAGGATAGAATAGAAATCAAAAGAATCCACTGATCACCTCTTTAAAAAGATCCCAAAAAGAAAACTCCTGAGAATATGGTAGCCAAATTCCAGAGTTCCCAGGTCAAGGAGAAAACATTGAAAGCAGCCAGAAAGAAACAATTTGAGTATTGTGGAAACACAATCAGGATAATGCAGGCTCTACATTAAGGCATCAAAGGGCTTGGAATATGATATTCTGGAGGTCAAAAGAGCTAGGATTAAAACCAAGAATCATTTACCCATCAAAACTAAGTATAATACTTTAGGGCAAAATATGGATTTTCAATAAATAGATTACTTTCAAGCATTCTTGATGAAAAGACCAAAGTTAAATAGAAAATTTGACTTTTGAATACAAGAATCAAGAGAATCATGAAAAGGTAAACAGGAAAGGGAAATCATAAGGGACTTACTAAAGTTGAACCTTTTTGTTTACATTCCTACATGGAAAGATGATATTTGTAACTCATGAGACCTTTCTCAGTATGAGGGTAGTTGAAGGGAATATGCATATATACATATATATATGTATATACATATATGCATATTCAGACAGAGGGCACAGGAAGAGTTGAATACGAAGGGATGATATCTAAAAAATAAAATAACATTAAGGGATGAGTGAGGAATATATTGGGAGAAGGAGAAAGGGAGAAATAGAATGGGGCAAACTATCCTTTATAGATGTGGCAAGAAAAATCAGTTACAATAGAAGGAAAGAGGGAACAGGTGAAATGGAATGAGTGAATATTGCTCTCATCAGATTTGGTTTAAGGAAGGAAGAATATACACACTCAATTGGGTATCTTACCCTACAGGAAAGTAAGGGGGAAGGGGATAGAAAAGAGGGCATGGTAGAAGGGAGGGCAGATTGGGGGACGAGGTAGTCAAAAGCAAACACTTTTGAAAAGGGACAGGGTCAAGGGAGAAACCTGAATAAAGAGGAACAGGTTAGGATGGAGGAAAATATAATAAGTCTTTCACAACATGACTATTATGGAAGTGTTTTGCATAACAATACATGTACGGTCTGTGTTGAATTGCTTGCCTTCTCAAGGAGGGTGAGTGGAGAGGGAAGAAGGAGAGAATTTGGAACTCAGAGTTCTAAAAGCAAATGTTCAAAAAAAGTTGGTTTTTATACATGCAACTGGGAAATAAGATATGCAGGCAATGGGGTATAGAAATCTATCTTCCCCTACAATAAAGTAAGGGGAAAGGGGATAAGGAGGGAGTGGGGTGATAGAAGGGAGGGCAGACTGGGGAAAGGGGCAAATCAGAATATGTGCCATTTTGGCGTAGGGGGAAGGTAGAAATAGGGAGACAATTTGTAACTCAAAATCTTGTGGAAATCGGTGTTGAAAACTAAAAATAGTAAATAAAAATAAGTATCTTCATACTAAAAAAAACATTTTTTCTGTTTCATTGAATCTGCTTCAGATGACTTCAGATTTTCTCCAGAAGTATAGAAGTGAGTAGCCAGTGATGCCAAAAGCAAGAGATTTCCATTTTGCACATTTTAACTCATATAAAGGAAGATTTTTGCCTTAATACTTAATACTCAATACCAAAGCGAGTGGAAAAAGGCATGAGGAGGCTAAGATACATACAAATCAAGGAGCACTAGAGAGACCGGCATGATACATGTTTGACTAACTGGAAGGATCATCTGGGCTATGAATGAAGTGATCTTCAAATGGCAAGTGAAGTAAGAATACTGATCATTCAAGGAGATGCAGCTATCCAACCTTGACTGTAGCCTATGCCACGCTCTTATCCTTCCTCCTATTTTAGTTTAGTTATACCTAGGTTTCAACTGCCCCATGATACAGAAGACTATCTGTTTTATAGGTAGCAAGTGTGTTTTGATCAGGTGCATCAGACAGGTTTGCTGTCTCTGATGTCATTAAGGAGGGGTGTACCAATTAGCAATTTTGCATGGACACTTGAACAACTCTAGCTAGATTTATTTGAGGGGTGGTCCAGAAGAAAGGAGGAATGGCTAGAGCAGAAAGAGCCAAGTGTAAGAAAGCCTAGACCCAGGCAACCAATTTTCTAGATAAAATTTAGCAAGAACAGATCATGTTAATCTAATCTCATTCATTTCTTTAAACAAAACAAAACAACAAGATTAATAGAGTAGTTGATCAGAGGAATATTGTAGATACAGTTTGCCTAGGTCTGAACAAAGCACTTGACATAGTCTCTTGTGCTATCTTGGTAAAAAAAGATAGAGTGGTATAGTGTGGACAATAATACAGTTGAGTAAATTTGGACTTGTTGAATAGCCAGAAACAAAGAGTAGTTGTTAGTGACTAGAATTATGATGTTCCTATTTTGCTTTGAGTTGGACGGACCGCATCTGGAATACTGTGTTCTGTTCCAGGCCCCAGATAGTAGGAAGGGCAGGGATAAGCTGGAAAGTATCCGTAAGAAAGCAAGCAAGATAGAGATGTGCACTGATATTACTCCTTGTAAGGATTGTTTGAAGGAAATAGAGATGTTTACCCTGGAGGAGAGAAGAGTCCTGGAGGGCCTGATAGCAGTCTTGAAGTTAAGGCCAGCATTAGGAGATGGATTAGAGGTTTTGTTTGTCCCCAGAGGGTAAATCTCAGATCAATGGGTAAAAATTAGAAAGGCAAACTTAGGCTCGATCTTTTTTGAGGAAAATTCCCAAATTAGAGCTATTCCAAAAGGGACTGGCTTTCTTGAAAGGTTATGGGCTCCGCCTCCCTCGAGGTCTTCAAGAAAAGGCCAAATAGCCCCAGGATGAAAGATGGTATGATAGAACCTTTTCTTCTCTCAGTAAAAACAAAGTGGGTAAGGGAGGCTGACTGACCAGAAATATGGGTATATTGGGTATCATTTGGATACCTTTAGGGTTTTCTGGGGCATAGTAAAAATATAGCTTGTTAGAATTGAATTCATCCTTTAAACATAGGCTTTCAGACATACAGCAGTATCGTTTGGAGGGGCCTTAGATTTCAGAGCCTCATAGCACAGATTTAGATCTCAAAAGTTCTTCAGGTCCACCAATCGAGTCCACCTGCCTCATTTTGTAGATGAGAAAATTGTGATACAGAGAGGTTAAGTCATTTACCTTGGATCACACAGCAAGTAAGTGTCAGAGGTAAGATTGGAACTCAGGGATCCATCACTCTTCCTACTACATTTCTTTACTGCCTAAGTGCCCTGTCTGTGTCCTGCCCCTTCCCTTTCACTTTCCCTCTGTTCCCTTCAATACATTTTGTAGATAAAATTAAAAACTTGGGAAAATAAAGCAATTAACACAACAGCATTTTTAGGAGACAACTAGATAGTTCAGTGGTAGAGCACTGGACCTGGAATCAGGCAGACCTGAGTTCAAATCTGGCCCCAGATGCTTATTAACTGTGTGACTCTGGGCAAGTCACTTAAATTCTGTTTGCCTCAATTCACTGGAGAAAGAAATGGCAAACCACCAATATCTCTGCTGAGAAAACCCCATGGACAGTATTGGCCTGCTGCAGACCACAGGGTCATAAGGAGTCAGACACAAATGAATAACAAATATAACTATAGTGTTTTAAATTTTGCCAAGTACTTGACATATGTGAAATCATTTGATTCCCACAACTATGTGAGATAAGTGCCATTTTATAGATGGAGAAACAGTTCGTCTCCTGCTCAAGTTCACACAGATACTTAGAGGTGAAGTATGGTTTCAAACTCATGTCTTATTTAAGATCCAATGCTTTCCCCATTAAGCCAGAGCACCCCTGATACTGTGCTATGCAGACTTAGAAGAGATAACCCCAAAGCCTGGACTGAAGGAGACCATAGAACTTACAAGCCAGCAGAGGAAAAAAATGGAAAATAGCCCCTCTGAGTGTATATCATATTTTGTCTGTGTGATAGGAAATAGTGATTGTCTCTAGTGTCTATCCACCACTTTCTCCTCCTTAGTTTAGTCACTGAAAGAGATAACCTTCCCACTGTTCCTTACTTTTGGCACCTAATCCTTCATATGGGATATAAAATGATACAGTAGAAGGAATTCTGAACTTGGAGTGACAAAGTCTGAGTTCAAATCTTGGCTCTGCAACTTACTTACAATGCAATCCTTCTGCAAATCACTTGATTTCTGTGAGCTTCATTTTCCTCATTTCTTGAAATAACCTCAGTTTTTTTCAGTGTCAAACCTCTCTCCCTAGAATGCTCTAAAAGGAATTTCAGCAGGACTCTTGCAATAAAGTCATTCAAAATTAGCTTTAATATCTTCTACTAATAGTGCCAATTAACTTTTTCCTCAATCTGACATTTCCAAATCAATTTTATCCCTGAATCTAACTGTATTGGGGAGGGGGGGGGAGAAACTAGTGAGAAGGATGTGGCTATTTCATATTAGTAAGTGTTTTACAATTGGAAACAATATCGAATTTTTATGAAATTGATCATGCCATATTCTTCACCACAATGTCCATTTCCCCCATTGCTTACATAAACCAGTGTTGTAGAGGATTGTTAAAGTTTATTGCATTTTCACTTTAAGAATTTGAGATTTTTGTTGTTGACTGTGCTTTCTTTATAAACACTTCATAATTTCCCAGAACTATTGGATTTTTTTTTTGTATTTGGTAACACAGCACAAAACAAATCAGGATCAGTATGGAGCTATTAGGATCAGATGGAGCTAGCCAGCATTATTTATGCATTCCCTACTGGGGATTGGAAAATAAATCAGGTCATAAATATTTGTAGAATGCAAGTCTTTTCTGGGCAGAGATAATTTCATTTTTATGTTTGTATTTCTAGTGGCTTAATATAATTAAATCATCAGTCCTAGGTATTAACCCTTGTTTCCTCACTTCTTACAATGTTCTGTCACTACTGTATAGAGTTTCTTGCTCATGTGGCTTCCTTTTTCCCCCCAGTAAAGAGGGACCTTCACCAAAAAATTAAGACAATACTTCCACTGGGTCTTGGCCTTGGCTTCCCTGATTCCTGATCATCTAGGAGCATAAGAAGTTGATTCATGTGGAGTCTGGGCCTTTCAGACTTGGTGGGTGCCTAAGACCACATGAGTGGCCATATTCTAATAGTGGCCATATACTGACCAGATGCATTTTCATAAAGAGACAAAGTGAACTGCATACATTGAAGATGAATGCCATCGTATTCTTGTCTCATAGACTTACTATGTTAAGTCAATGTCAATCTGTTTATAAATGTTCAGTGACTTGTTAGTACCTCATTTCAAACCTACATCAAACCTGGGCTAAGAGAGTTTTGTCACAGAGCCAATCCCTGACAGTTATTGATAATCAAAAAAAAAATTCTAGGGGAAAAAAAAACCCTAAGAATTTCAAGACTCCAATTACTTTGCACATACTCTGAGAACACTGATAATCAAATGATTACATATCTCAGGGTCCTTTACAATACTGACTGTACACCTCTGAATGCTTTTTAGTTTATTATCAATATCATTTCTATGAATGGCATGCCCTAGTTACAGCTGTGGGTTATATTGGCTACCATATTTTTCTCTTAACTCATCTTAAGTCTTCAGTACATTGAAATCTCCAGATCTTTTCAGCTAAAATTCTGTTTAGTTCTCTCCCCCACCCCCCCGTCCAGGACCATTTTATAGTATGAAGTTTATTTTCTAAAGTTCAGATATAAGGCTGGAGAGTTAACATGGTGTGTGGAATAAGAAATGAATTTTGAATAAAATGCAGGTTTGAATTCCACTTCTGTCACTCCCTACTTGTGTGACTTTGAATAAATCATTTAACTTCTCTTGACTTTAGGTTCTTTATCAGTAAAGTGAGAGGGTTGCACCAAATGGACTCTAAGGTCCCTTTTAGCTCTAAATCTCTGATTCTATGGTTCCATAATCCTATAACTTTATCATTTATATCAATTAAATTTTATCTTCTTGAAGTGGCCCATCAAAATCTTTTTGGATCGTGAGTCTATTACTTTGTATGGCAACTATCCTCCTAGCTTCAAGTCATGTACAAAATTAATCATGTCATTTAATCATGTCAATTAATATGCCTCTTTACCGATTAAAAATGGTATCTCTACATCCCTGAGGCACTCCACTCTAGACTTCCCTCCCAAATGACAATAAAATGAAAGTCATGTCATAAGCTTTTGGAATACAAATGCAAAAATCCAGACAGCCCTTGCCCTCAAGGAGCTTACATTCTAATAGGAGAAATAACACATGTAGTTAAGTGAAGACCAGTGAAGGGGAAGTTACAAATATGGAGAAACAAGATGACAATCCACAATTCCAGGAAGCAATAGTAGGCTTGATTTGATTATATTCCTAGAGCACAGGGTGTGAAAGATGAAAAGGATGTAGCACAGTGAAACACGGTGGGATGTAGTTTAGACTGCATAGTCCCAGGAAGTGCTGGATCCTCCCAGGCATAATCTCTGAAGGTTTCATTAGGAGGTGAAATGACAGCAGACAGCAGGCAGCACAGTAAAAAATGACAGGTGATAAAAGCTACATGGTCCCAGGGAGTCCTAAACTATCAATATCTCCTTTTGGGGTCTGGTCATTCCAACCCTTCAAAATCCACTAAAGTAGAATGTCATCTTTTCCACACATCTTTTTCACCAGGCTAGCACAATAAACTGCAAAAATCTTTGCTAAAATCTAAGTAAAATATATCTCTAGTGACTCGTTTAGCTACCCTGTCAGAAAAGGAAGTGAGGTTAATATAGAATGTATGTTCTTCATGAAGCCATGCTGGTTTTCTGTGATCACTCTTTCTGTGAGCGGATATTCCTATATACTGTATCTTTCCAGTAATGAATGGTGAATTTTCTTTGCACAGGAGACATAGATTTCAATTCTCCTCACCACAGGACATGATTTACTTTCTAAGTATGGCAACCATTTTTCACCCAGTTAGAATTACAGATTCATAAAAGTGACATTTTGTGGTGGAAAAAAATACTGGGGTTGGAATCCAGGGAATTGAGTTCAAATTTGACTATATATTGTCTCTCTGATCTTGAGTAAGTTATTTAACCAATCTGGATCCTAGTTTTCTTATCTATGAAATCAAGAATTTGGACTAGACCTCAGATTCTTAGTGCTTATTGTGTTAACTCTTTTGGCATTCTGTTGCCAAATGGACCCTATGGATCCATGAAGCTTGTGGACCCCTTCTCAGAAAGATGTTTTTAAATACATAAAGGAAAATGAATATAGTTTTGAAGAACATAGCTATTGTAATATAATTATTAAAATATTTTTAAAAACTAAGTTCATAGATGTTAGGTTAAGGACCTTAGACTGGTTGATGTCAAAAGCCCCGCTCCGGCTCTAAATCCTATGCTCCCAAAAGGACTGAAGCCACAACAAGGACCTTAGATATCAGAAGATGAGAAGAACACAGAAAGAGGTTAGAGCTAGGAAAGACCCAAGAATTCATCTAATTTAGCAACCTCTTCTTAAGCTGAAAAGACTGAGGTATGACTTATGCAAGGTGACATCATTATTCCAGGATCTGAAATAAATTTATGTTTCAAATGTTATATGATGTAGTTATCCTGGATATCAATGACCTTTCCTTTGAATTTCACTTATAGGTGGTACACCCTACACGGGTACTGATATCTCTTCTAGCTCCTCAAAATCTTTGATGCTGTCATGCTGACTTCTCTGTAAATCTCAACTCTGGTGCTGCATTGTGGCACAGAGGTGAGCTTAGGTCTCAGATTCTCAGAGTCTGGGAATAACCTCTCTCCTGATCCCAAGTTTTGTATTACCGACTGCCTTCTGGACATTTTGAATTGGCCATACCATGAATGTCTCAGACTCAACATATCCGAAACAGAATTGATCACCTCCTCTCAAACCTCTCCTCTTCTTAACTTCCATATTACTGTCAAGATCACCACAATCCTCCCAGAAACCCACGTTCCCAACCTCAGGGGTATTTTCTACTCCTCACTAGCACTCTATCCTACCTATTCAATCTGCTGCCAAGCCTTACAATTGCTACCTTCAATGCATCTTCTATATGTCTCTTTCTCTCCATTCACGTGGTTTTCACCCTAATACAGGCCCTCATCACCTCTTTCCTGGTGTTCTGCAATTGCCTTCTGCTTTGTCTCCCTGCTTCAAGTCCCTTTCTACTCCAATTAGACTTCTGTTGTGCCATCAAAGTGATTTTTCTTCAGTGGAGTTCTGACTATGTTACTTTCCAACTCAATAAACTTCAGGGACTCTCTGTTACCTCCAGGATCAAACATAAAGTGTGCTTTTTGTTATTTAAAGTCCATCACAACCTAGACCCTTCCTACTTTTCCAATATTCCTATAATTCATTCCCAACCACGTATTTTATGATCCAAAGAAGGTGCCTTCTTGCTTTTCTTCACACATACCATTCAATTTCCCAATTCTGTACCTTTGCACTCATTAGACCCCATGCCTGGAATTTTCTCCCTTCTTATCTCTCCATCCTAGTATTGTTCAAGACTCAGTTCAAACCTGACATCTGACAGAAGTCAGTCATTCAATAAACATTTATTTAGCACCTACTATGTGGCAGGCACTGTTTCAAGTTCCAGGGATTCAAATAGAGGCAAAAGACGGTCCCTTTTCTCAAGGATATCACAATCTAGTGAGCGAGATAACATGCAAATATCTGTGTACAAACAAGCTATATACAGGATAAATTGGAAATATTCAATGCAGAGAAGGTACTAGAATTAAAGGGTATTATGAAAGTCTTCTTGTAGAAGGTGGGATCTTCACTGATACTTAAAGGAACAGAGAAGGTGGAGATGAGGAGGGAAAGTATTATAAGCATGGAGATGGCAAGTGAAAATGCCCAGAGTAAAGAGATGGAATCTGCTGTTCAAGGAATAGCAAGGGGGCAGTGTTACTAAATCACTGAGTATATGGTGGGGTCTAAGGTGTAATAAGACTAGAAATATGGAGATTTATGAAAATCTTTGAATGTCAAACAGAAGATTTTATATTTGATTCTGCAGTTTATAGGGTGCCACTGTGGATACAGATATAGATAGATAGATATATAGATAGATGATAGATAGATAGATAGATAGATAGATAGATATCCTCTATATACATTTTGGGTACATTTTCTCCCCCTTGACTATGAGCTCCTTGAGGACAGGAAGAGGATTTTGCCTTTCTCTGTCTCCCTGATGTTAAGCACAGTTCCTGACACATGGTAAGTACTTGATAAATACTTGTTAGTGCAGTGACTGGGTCATTAGAAAACAAGATACAGCAGGTTGTACCAGACTGGAAAAATATTTGATTATGTGCTCAGTAATGTACATCATTCAGCCACCATCTCGGATAAATGTGGCAAGGCCCGTTATCAATAAGTGGGGCACTACTTGATTATTTTTCAACACAATTAATTGATTAGAAGGAACTGGATATCAGTGGAGGGTGTAGCTCCATTGATGAAAGTGTTCAAAATGTTGACTGATATGTTTGGTGATCTCTCTGAAGGTATCCAATTCAATCCAACAAACCTTTATTGACTGGCATAATGTACAAGGCACTACGCTAATGGAGATACAAAAATAATATCTTTTTTAAAAACTGCCATCACTGAGCTTATAATCTATTAATTGAAGTAACACTCATGGTGTTTAAAAAATAAATAAAAAGCTTCTGTAGTTCTAGACCAACTCCTCGATATCATACTTTAATTCCCCTTCTTCAGTACCATGGTACAGTCTGTACCCTTATTTAGGGAACAGACACTTGCCACATTTCTGTCTGGTGGAATGTCATCCTTCCTCTAAGGCACTGTAAAGGTGCTACCTCCTCTATGAGCCCTTTCCTAATTTTTCCAACTAAATGATCTCTATTCCCCCTCATTTTCTCAGAACTTCAACACTTACTATGCACTCTCCATGATAACTCACATTACTGTCCAAAAGACCAAAGATCTAGAACTGGCCTTAGGTGTCACCTAGTCAACTCCCTTCAATGGATAGATAAGGAAACTGAAGGGTTCAGAGATTAAATGATTTGCCCAGAGTCACATAGGCACTAAATGGTAGAGGTCATGAGACGAAGTTGTGCACTCTTTCTGTATCACCTTCCTCCTTCGCAAATTCCTTAGAGTTCCATACTGTGTCGTTTATCATGTTGATACAAGATACCTGGTGCTTTACCACAGTGCTTTACTTTTTTTTTAGATCCGGCACTTTGATTTCACCTGTATGGGAAAAGCTCCTTCCACTGATGCAGATTGATCAATTCTGCAGCTTCCAGCCTGAGAAAATCGCCTGGAGCTTTGAGAGGTTAAATGACTTGCCTGTGAACACACACAGCCAGAATGTCTCAGAGACAGGACTTGAATCTGGGTCATCCTGACTCCAAGGTCAGCCCTCTAGCTATTATGCCACACTGACTCTCCATTTATGTATGTTATTATGTATTCATAAATACAGGAGCAGAATTGTGTGATGGATAAGAGAGTTAGACTTGGACTCATAGGACCTGGATCTGAATTTTCCTCTATCATTTACTATCTGTATGACCTTGGACATGTGTATGTCCCTTAAGGTCTTGCAGTTTCCCCATCTGCAAAGTTGAACTAATTGCACCTATCTCACAAGGTTGTAAGGATCAAATGAGTTAATATAAGTAAAATGCTCTTCAAACCTAAAAGTGCTATATAAATGTTAGTTACTATTATTATTATTACTAATCTATATGTATGACTTAATGAACTACTGTTTTAATATTCTGCTTGATCCTTGATAGCCATATGTTGTCATGGAAACAAGTCTGTCTAGTTATTAACACATTTTTCCACATAGAAATTTGAGTGTAATATTATTCTCACAATAAGTATTAAATTAGCAATTATTCACCTGATGATTGCAGCAAAGAGATTAAGCAAATGTATGGCATACAAAATTTGTGTAGCTCACATAAATCTTACTCAAAATATACACATGGCACAGGCGGCCAATGCAAATGACTCCAGTATGAGATGCCTAAAATATAGACTAAGAATTAAGTCTTTGCTCACTAGGATTGATAGCAAGAATTTAAGAAATATAATATGATTCTGAAAAAGAGAGGGCAGGAAAGGATGACTAAACTGCTAGCCTTCATGCTTAAAAATATACTGCTCCTGACCCTATGAGACAGAGAGTGATATATTTGAGGCCTTTAAACCTAGCTTGTCTCTATTCACACAGCTACCATCCCAGTTCATGTCCTTACAACCTCTCTTGAATCCTTCAAACATTTTAATTGGTCTCTCTGCCCAAGTGTCTCCCCTCTATAATCTATATCTTCTACCAAATTTATACTCCAAAAGGACATTTCTGGCTATGTCATTCCCCTGATCAAGAAGTTTAAATGGCTCCCTATACTCCTTAAGATAAAATACAAACTCATCTTTTTGGCATTTGTAACAGTGACCACACTGGTATACACAGGATGACTGCTAGTGCAGGTTCTTAGATCTGCTTTATTAAGGAAAGATAGCTGTTTCAGGGGTCAACAATCTTTTTTTTTAATTACATAAAATACAAAGAAGAGAAAGAAAGACCAGCAGACAATGTTCTACTGGCTGAGTCAAAGCTTTACATCCACCACTGAATTGAGAGAGTCTCTACGTCTGAGGAGTCGGAAAACTCTGAACATATGGCCACTCAGAGTCTTGACCAGGGAATCACAACATTTTTCTTATAAATGAGCCCCCCAAAGCAAAAGCTCACCTCTTAGAATATATATTCTTCAGGCTCAGTGCCTAATTAGAAATTAACAAAAAGTATGTAGGCCTTCCTACAAGCAAGCAAGCTTTCCTTAATGGGCTCCACATGAGGTTTATTGATGGGTAGGGAAGATGTTATTCCCCATTGATCTTACAGCGTTTGAAGTCCTTTCACAACCAAGCTTCCACTTAAATTTTTGGACTTATTTTACATTATACCCCCACCCACTTGCCCTCATACAGTTCAGCCAAATTAGCCTCTTCTATACATGGCATCATATTCCCTATCTCCATGTCATTATATTGGCCATCTTCACCCTCCCAGACCCTTCATGATCTTTTACTCATTTTTATCTCTAAATTCTAAGTCCTTGAAAGTTTTCAGTTTAAATGCCTTACTTCCATGATAACTTTCTTGATTCCTGCTAGATGAAACTACTTTGAAATGTCCTTGTATATATTTAATATTTAAGTCGTCTACGTACTGTACCCACTGAATAGAATATAATAAGTTCCTTGAGGATAGCAACTGTAGTCGCTTTTGTCTTTATGAACCTGATATTTATCACCATGTGTGGTACATGGCAGTTGTTTAACAATATTTGTTGAATTGAATTAATCGAGGGCTATGACATGTACTATACCATCTAATCTTACGTTGATCTTGTCTAGATGAAGCTGCTCCAAAGGAAGAGAAAGAACTTGTAGATATGATTGCTGAACTATTGTTGCTGGTGAATGAGTACATGGAGCAGTGGAGAGAGTGGCAGGTTTTGGAGTCAGGAAGGCTCATCTTTCTGAGGTCAAATCTGGCCTTAGACTTTTACCAGCTGCATGACCCTGGGCAAGTCACTTATTTGCCTCATTTTCCTTATCTCTAAAATGAGCTGGAGAAAGAAATGGCAAACCATTCCAGTATCTTTAACAAGAAAACCCCATATGAGGTCATGAAGAGTTGGACATAACTGAAAATGACCAAACAATGGCAAGAGACCAAGAGCACCAGTAAGGAATAGGAAATACTGTTCTGGATTTTAAGAAGAGGAAGAAATTGAATTTTTCAAAGTGTAGACTAATGAGCTTAAATAGGTTATTAAATGGATGATTCATGAGGATTTGCTAAGAGAAGGAGTGATCAGTATGAGTGTCTTGGGAACAAATCATGAATACAGTATTTAAATGGTTGTCATATGGAGGATGGCTTGATTTCTTTATGTCTGGCCCCAAAGAGCTGGACAGTGGATAGAATTTAGATAGACTTATTCTCTGCAGAAGGAGGAAAAGATTTCTAATAATTTGAACAATCTAAAATTGGAATGGCCAATGCTGTGAGATAGTGCATTTCTCTTTACTGGCAACATTTAAATGAAAAGTGAGTCAGCACTTGTTGAGAATTCATTTATTTCTTCATCTAATAAGCCCTTATTGCCAGATATAGTGGTACATGCCTTCAATCCCTGCTCCTGGGGAAACTGAGGCTAGAGGATGTCTTGAATTAGGTAATTCTGAGCTATGGTGGGGCTAAAGTCAATCATGTACATGTACTATGTTCAGTATTAACATAATGAGATCCAGGGAAGGGAGGAGGTTAGGGGAAGCAGATTGCTGAAGGAGAAGTCATCTGGCCCAGGTTGAAAAATGGAGCAGTACAAGGATCCCTTGCTGAGAAGAGTAGGACCAGGCCTTTGAATGGCTCTTGTGCTTCCACTCTGGGCAGGAGAGGAAGACCCAGGCTCAAAGACAAACACAACAGACAAAAGCAAGCATTTATTGATCTCCTCATATTGCAATGGATGTAGTAGGGCATAGTCCTATGAAAGTGTAGGACTAACTGGACCTACTAGAGTAACTCAAAAGATCACAGAATTTGGAATCATAGAAACAGCTTCAACTCACTCACCTCTGCTACTAAATGTAGGGTTTAGTAACATCTGCATCTCTAGCAAATAGGGGCAAAACTAGAGAAACAGCAAGGGAGGAGGCTCCTAAAACCTAATTGAGTGGAAAGAATAGATTTGTTGGTTTGTTGAATTGAAGAGTTACAATGAATGATCATTGGATCCAATTACCATTGGATTCCACTTAAGGCCTCTTCACACATAATGGCTTTCCTTGGCTGTAGTACATTTGGAAGCTGTGGATGTAAATTAGTAATTGACAATCAAAGACAGTTGAGCAATTGTTTTCAAATCCACATATGTTTACTAAGGACTTATTATGTTCAATGGGCAGCTAGGTGGTGCAGTACATAGAGCAGGCTTGGAGTTAGGAAGATTAATCTTTTTGAGTTCAAATCTAGCCACAAATATTTACTAGCTGTGTGACCCTGGGCAAGTCACTTAACCCTTTTGCTTCAGTTTCCTCACTTGTAAAATGAGTTAGAGAAGGAAAATGGCGAACCACTCCAGTATTTTTTGCCAAGAAAACCCGAAATGGAGTCACAAAGAGTTGGACGTGATAAAAAAATGACTAAACAAGAACCTCTTCCCAATAAAGGAGAAAGACAGATACTCTCAGAAACAGCTTCTTGTAATCTAAGGAAGAAGAAGAGGCAAATTTGCTTGTATAGGCATTTAAAAACTTAGTGCAATGAGACCCATGATTGAAATATTGCTTTGTGACAGTATATATCATTCAAAGGAAACAGAAGAAGTAAAATAATTGGGAGGTATAGGAACAGGGTAGTATTGTATAGTAAGATATACACTCTGTGAAGAAATCCAGGAATCCCAAGCAGGAAGGGATGGTGGGGAACAGTTGTGTAAAGATGAATGGTGGTAGAAACAGAAGTAACATTGTCATCACAGAACACTAGAATCTATTGGGACAGAAAGAGGGATTTGATGAGTTAAAATCACAAGCCTTGGCGTCATATACTAGTGTACAAGAGACACCATGATGGGAGAATTCAATTATCTGGCCAAACTCTCTCTCTGCCCAAATAGGACTAATAATGTTTTATCTTAATGATAGCTTCTAAATTCAAAAGTTAGATAAAGCAATGTCAGGGATGGGGGGAGGGGCGGAATTTTGGTTTTAGATTTGATTCTCACTAACAGGTATAATAGGTTTAGAGATGGGTGCAACCTTAAGGAATATCAAACCCAGGCATACCTTATTTTTTTCCAATGAGGAAATTGATTTACAAGCAACTTATCCAGGGTCACACAGTAAGTGTTGTCTGAAGCAGTATTTGAATCCAGGTTTTCCAGATTCCAAGTCTAGTGGTCTAGATACCACTCCATAGAGCCTACTCAAAAGAAATACCTGGCCACTGAGGGTAGATATGACGAAAGGCATGGGGATAAGTGGCCACTACATACAGAGACTGTGATGGAGAAGGAAAGGAAAGCTGACCATCTTCTGAAGTACACCCTAGATTTTTGGAGGGCAGATTTCAAAGCCTTTATGAAAAGATTAATAGGATGTCATCACCTAAAAATGTACAGGGAAAGTGAACCGAAGAAAGCTCCTGTCTACCACTTACACTGAGAAGGATAGGGAGGAGTCATATAATTCATTGGTGTCAAATTTAAATAGGAATAGATCCCTGTAGGCTGCATACTGCCTTAGAAAACTCTCTCTCACTATGTGTATACACACACACATATGTATATATACATATACATACACCTATATATATATATATACACATATACACAGAGAGAAACAGAGAAACAAAGATATCTATATATAGATATAAATATAGACACATAAACATATATTAATATATATTATATGTTAGAAAGATATTGAGAAAAATATATACAATTATAATTATATATTTCTAATCATATATAATTATATCTTTCCTTCTCAGTATCTTTCATATATATACTATATTAATATTTCACACATATATGATCTCTCTTTCTTAATATCTTACACACACACATATTCAAGTATGACTTTCTAAGTCACTATGCAACCCACAGGGATTCTTATATATGATTTAGTTTATATATATTATATGGTTTAGTATATATATTGTTTGGTTTCTATATATGAACTATACTTTATATAGTAGAGAAAATATATAAAGATAATATATTGATATTGTATGCTATGTACATTAAAAATGTATCTTGAAGAGATCCTTACCTATGCTTTAGTTTATATATGTATAATAAACTATATTATATAATATATTGCATGCTTTCTATATAATACACATAAAGATGATATATATTAATGAATGAACACATTAACATCAGATAGGGATTACATTTTAATCTTGTTTGGGGAGCACTTGGGAGTATTGTGGGCATGCTACAGCATATTTGACATTTGTGATCTGAAGACCAGTGTGGATGCCTAGGGAATTCAAAGACAAATGTAGATATTAAAAACAAACAAACAAACAAACATAAAACTTGGGAGGAAGGGGCAGGTAATAGAGGACAAATATAAAAGGAACATGGTTCTGTAAATGTTAGAAGCTAAAATTGAGACTTTGATGAGGCTATCAAGGATAACTGAAGAAAAAGAAAAACAAAAGGAATATAGTATTCATAGTTGAATGGAGGAAAAGAAGGCCAAAGAATGAGTAGGACAATTGCTTGTGTCAGATGTCACAATAACATGCAACAGGGAGAAGACAGGGCTACTCAATTCCTCTTTCCCATGTTTCCTCTGCTTAAGAGATTTCTTTATGGACTGAAAAAGCCAGAACAAAAGTGATGATTAGGGAAGTGAAACCTAAGATAAGCATTCCCTTGCTCAGGAAGCTCCAGTGGTTCCCTATTGCTCCTAGAATAAAATTCAAAGTCTTTTTCCTGTTGTTTAAAGCCCTTCCCAGAATGGTGCCCACCTCCCTTTCCAAGTTTCTTACACATGGCATACCTTCATACATTCAACAATCCAGTCCAACAGGTCTGCTTGACCTTTTTCAAACTCAGAATTTTCCACTTACTCCTCCTCCTAATCTAACATAAACCTCATATGTACCTTTATCTGATGAAATATCTAACTTCCTTCAAGAATTAGCTCATGTCACCTCCTACCCAAGGCCTATTTTAATTTATTCTCCATAGAAAAAGAGCCCCCCTTGAAATTATTTTGTGTATGGCTTGATCACATTTTGCATATACAATCTGCATATATGTAACTTTGCCCCATCAAATGGAGGTCAGGGGCTGTTTTTTCTTGATGTTTCAGTCTCCAGTGCCTAGCTCAGTGCTTACTATTGGTAGGCATTTAATTAATACTTTTACAATGAATGAAGCATCTGAGGCTGTTTCCACATATATAAAAATAAGGATATTAATGTCTACATTACCGACCTCAGAGGGTTATTAGGCTGCTCAAATGTGATAATTTATGTAAAGCATTTTATAAGCCTTAAAGCATTATCTAAATATTAGGTATTTTATTGTGCTGATAAGGCAGCACCAAACTGCCTTTGATGAGTTCAAATCACCTGGCCCAGTTGAACTTTATCCTGGAGCACTGAATAAACTGGCAGATGTCACAGAAATGGAGAGGCATGTTAGGATTAGAGAGAACAAATATCTTTATTTTTACAGAAGGGAAAAGAGTGGAGTCTTCAGAATATAGACTTACTTTTCAGTTGAGGCAGGTAGTTGGCACAGTGCTGGATCAGGGAGACCTCAATTCAAATCCTTCTTTAAATAATAGTAGTGTGGCCCTGGGGAAGCCATTTAATATCTGTAGCCTTAGTTTTCCTCATCTGTAAATTGGAGAAAATAATTTCACTTATCTTATAGAATTAAGAATGAAATGAGATACTATGTATAGTGCTACATAAATATTACCTATTATTATTCCTGGGGATATTCTAGAACACATTTTAAAATATATTTTTATTTATTTTGTTAAATAATTCCTATAACATGCAAAAATTTTAATTTTTTCTTTAATTTTAAGTTCCAAATTCTCTTCCTCTCTCCCCTCAGACATCCCTTGAGAAGGCAAGCAATATAATATTGCTTATGCATTTGAAATCATGAGAAACATTTCCATATTAGCCATGCTGCAAAAGAAAACACACATACAGAAAAAAATAAGAAAAGTAAAAAGAGGATGCTTCTTACCGCACTCAGAGTTTATCTGTTTTCTCTCTGAAGGTGGATAGCATTTTTCATCATAGGTCCTTTGGAATTACCTCAGATCATTTTCTCGAACAGAGTACCTAAGTCTTTCACAGTTGATCATCCGTACACCATTGCTGTTACTGTGGACAATGTTCTCCTGGTTCTGCTCACTTCACTTTGTATCAGTTCATACAAGTGTTCCTGGGTTTTCTCTTCTTATAATAAAATACTATTTCCTCACTTATATATCGTAACTTTTTCAACTCTTCCTCAATTTATAAGCATCCCCTTGATTTCCAATTCTTTGTCAACATAAATAGAGCACATACACACACATACATTACATACAAACATTTGTTTTATATATATGTATGTATTATGAATAGGTCCTTTTCCTTTTTCTTTGATCTCTTTGGGATACATTACCTAGCAGTGATATTGCTGGGATCAAAGCTTATGAACAGTTTTACACCTCTCTGGGTATAGTTCCAGATCATTCTCCAGAATGGTTGGATCAGTTCACAACTCCACTAACAGTGCATTAGTATTCTCAATTTTTCCACATGCCTTCCAGCATTGGTCATTTTCCTTTTCTGTCATGTTAGTCAATCTAACATGCGTGAAGTAGAATCTAAGCGTTATTTTCATGTGCATTTCTCTAATAAGTAATGATTTAGAACCTTTTTTCACATGACTATTGATAGCTTTGATTTCTTCTCCTAAAAAATACCTGTTCATATTCTTTGACCAGTTATCAATTAGGGAACAGCTCATTTTTTAAAATAAATTTGGCTCATTTCCCTATATATCTGAGAAATGAGACCTTTATCAAAAACACATTGCTATACATTTTTTCCAGTTTCCTGTTTTCCTTCTAATTTTGACTACATTAGTTTTGGGTTCTGCAAAAACTTTAATTTCATATAATCAAAATAATCCATTTTACTTCCTGTATCCTTTCTATCTCTTGTTTGATCATAAACTCTTCCCTTTTCCACAGATTTGACAGATCTTAATTTGGTATATAGAGTGAGATATTGATTTATGTCTTTTTTCTGCCAAGTAGCTCTCTAGTTTTTCCAGCAATTTTTGTCAAATGATGAATTTTTACCCCCAAAGCTTAGATCTTTGGGTTTTTCAAGCACTAGATTACTGTGATCATTTACTTCTGTGTATTGTGTACCTAATCTATTCCATTGATCCACCACTATATTTCTTAACCAGTATAAAATTGTTTTGATGATTACCATTTTTAATATAATTCAAAATCTGATACTAGTAGGCCATCTTCTTTACATTTTTTAAATTAATTTCTTTGGTATTCTTGACCATTTGTTCTTCCAGATGAATTTTGTTGTTATTTTTTCTACCTCTATAAAATGATTCTTTGGTGGTTTGAGTGGCATGACACTGAATAAGCAAATTAATCTAGATAGAGTTGTCATTTTATAATATAATATTTGAACAATTAGTATTTCTCCAATTGTTAGATCTGTTTTTATTTGTATGGAGAGTATTTTATGATTGTCATTATAGAGTCCCTGGTTTTTCTTGGCAGGTAGACTCCCAAATATTTTGTATTCTATAGTTATTTTAAACGGAATTTCACTTTGTATCTCTTCCTGCTGGGTTTTGTTGTTAGTGTAGAGAAATGCTGCTAGTTAATGTGACTTTATTTATTTTTTTTATCCTGCAACTTTGCTAACATTGTTGATTGTTTTAACTAGTTTTTTAGGTGATTTTCTAGGTTTCTCTAAGATTGCCACCATACTATCTACAAAGAGTCGTAGTTTTGTTTCTTCATTGTTTATTTTTATTTCTCTAGTTTCTTCTTATTGTCTAATTGCTATAGCTAGCATTTCTAGTGCAATATTGAGTAATAATGGTGAAAATGGACAACCTTGCTTCATCTCTCATCTTACTGGGAAGGCTGCAACTTTATCCTAATTATGGATAATGTTAGTTTTTGGTTTTAGATAGATGTTATTTATCATTTTAAGAAAGACTCCATTGATTCCTATGCTTTTTCTTATTTTTAGTAGGAATGGATGTTGTGTTTCATTAAAAGCTTTTTTGCATCTATTAATAAAATAATGTGATTTTTGTTTTAATTGTTATTGATATCATCAATTATGCTGATGGTTTTCCTAACATTTAACCAGTCCTGCATTCCTGGCATGTCCCACCTTTCTATTATATTGCCATAATCCCATGGTTAATATTCTACTTAAATTTATGTGTTGATATGTATTAAGGAAATTGATCTACAGTTTTCTTTCTATTTTTTGCTCTCCCTGATTTATGTATCAAAACTATATTTGTGTCATAAAAGCAATTTTACCTACTTTTTCAAGTAGTATAGTATTTTTTTGGAGGGCAGAAGGCAGGGCAATTGGGGTTGTGTGACTTACCCAAGGTCACACAGCTAGTAAGTGTGTCAAGTATCCAAGGCTGGATTGATCTCAGGGCTCCTTGATTCCAGGGCCAGTTCTCAACTCACTGTGCCACCTAGCTGCCCCTAAAGTAGTTTAGTATTGGGATTAATTAATACTCATAGAGTTGATAGAGTTCACTTGTAAAACCTTCTAGTCCTATAGATTTTTCCTTAGGGAGCTTATTTATGGCTTATTCAATTTCTCTTTCTAAGATAGGGTGATTTAATTATTTTAGTTTATCTTCTGTTAATCTGTGCAATTTATATTTTTGTAAATATTCATCCATTTCACTTAGATTGTCAGTTTTACTGGCATATAGTTGGGCAATGCAGTGCCTAATAATTGCTTTAATTTCATCTTCATGTGTCGTTCATTCACCCTTTTCATTTTTGATACTAGTAACTTTTTCTTCTTTTTAAAAAGCAAATTAACCAATAGTTTATTTTTTAAGTTTTTTTACTTTATCTTTTTAAGCTTTTGTTTAGTATTTTATTTTCCCTAGTTACCTGTAAAAACAATTTTTAACATTCATTTTTAAAACTTTGGTTTCCAAATTCTCTTCCTCCCTCCCCACTTCCCCCATTGAGAAGGCAAGCAATTCCATATAGCTTACACATGTGGAGTCATACAAAACATATTCATAACAGTCATGTTGTAAAAGAAAACATAGACAGAAAACTCAAGTCAAATAAAGTTAAAAAAATATGCTTCAGTCTCTATTCAAACACCATCAGTTCTTTCTCTGGAGATGGATAGCATTTTTATCATTATTTCTTCAAACTTGTCCTGGATTGTTGTACCATTGATTATAACTAAGTTCACAGGTAATCATCTTATATTATGCTGTTACTTTGTACACAGTACATCTTACTTTCCATCAGCTCATGCGAGTTTTTCCAGGTGTTCCTGAGAGCATCCTGCTCATCATTTCTTACAGTACAATAGTATTCCATCATAATCAAATGCCACAACTCATTCAGCCATTCTTCAATTGATGTGCATCCCTTAAACTTCAAATTCTTTACTCCCAGAAAAGAGCTGCTATAACTATTTTTGTATATATAAGCCATTTTCCTCTTTTTATCTCTTTTGGGTTACAGACCTAGAAGAGGTATTGCTAGGTCAAAGGGTATGCATGGTTTTATAGCCTTTTGGGCATAGTTCCAAATTGTTTTACAGAATGGTTGAATCAGTTCACAACTCCACCAACAGTGCATTTAGGGTTCGTCTCATTTTTCCCATGTTCCCTCCAACATTTGTTGTTTACCTTTTCTGTGTATCAGCCAATCTAATAGGTATGAGGTAGTACCTCAGAATGGTTTTAATTTGCATTTGTCCAGTCAATAGTGAGTTAGAGTATTTTTTCATATGACTATAGAAAACTTCGATTACTTCATTTGAAAACTTATCACATCTTTTGATCATTTTTCAATTGGAGAATGGTTCTTATTTTTATAAATTTGAATCAGTTCTTGATCTTTGAAAAATGAGGCCTTTATAAGAGAAACCTTGATTCAAGATGTTTTTCACAATTACTATTGTTAACTGTATTTCATTTCCCTCCATCCTATTTCCCCTTCTCTGTTTATTCTCTTCTCTCCGTTCATCCTGTCCTTCCTCAAAAGAGTTTTGATTCTGACTACCCCCTTCCTCAATCTACCTTCTTTTATATCACCACTACCCCCACCCTTCTCTTATCCCCTATTCCTTCTCCTTTTTGTGTAGGGGAAGTAAGATAGATTTCTATACCCAGTTGAGCAAGTATGTTATTTCCTCTGAGCCACTTCTTCCAAGAGTAAGGTTCACTCACTCCTCCTCACTTCTCCCTTCTTCCCCTTCACTGTAAAAGCTTTTTCTTGCCTTTTCCCTAGTACATTCTTCTATCACACCTTAATTTTATTCTTTAGGTACCATACCTTCATATTCAACTCACAACTGTGCCCTCTGATATGCTCCTTCTAACTACCCTAATAATGAGAAAGGTCTTATGAGTTACAAATATCATCTTACCATATAGGAATTAAACAGTTTAACCTTATTATTTCCTCTTATTATTTCCTTTCCTGTTTACCTTTTTATGCTTCTCTTGAGTCTTGTATGTGAAGGTCAAATTTTCTACTCAGCTCTGCCATTTTCATTAAGAATGCTTGAAAATCATCTGTCTCATTGAATAACCATTTTTCCCTTCATGGATTATATTTAGTTTTTCTGGTTAAATCATTCTTGGTTGCAATCCTTGTTCCTTTGCCCTCTGAAATATCATATTCCAAGCCTTCCAATCTTTTAACAGAGAAACTGCTAAATTTTGTATTATTCTGACTGCAACTCCACCATGCTTGAACTATTTCTTTTGGGATGCTTGCAGTATTTTCTCCTTTGCCTGAGAACTCTAGAATTTTGCTATAATATTACTGGCAGTTTTCATTTTGGACTCTCTTTCAGAACGTGATCAGTGGATTTTTTTAATTTCTATTTTACCTTCTGGTTCTAGAATATCAGGGCAATTTTCCTTGATAATTTCTTGAAAGATGATGTCTAGGCTCTTTTTTTGATCATGGCTTTCATGCAGTCCAATATTTTTAAAATTATCTCTCCTGGATCTATTTTCCAGGACATTTGTTTATCCAATGAGATATTTCACATTATTTTCTATTTTTTTCATCCTTTTGTTTTGTTTTATTGTTTCTTGATTTCTCATAAAGTCATTTGTTCCATTCTGATTTTCAAGGAATTATTTTCTTCAGTGGGCTTTTGGACCTCCTTTTCCATTTGGGCAATTCTGCTTTCTATTCTTCTCTTCATTGGTTTTTGGACCTCTTTTATCACTTGGACTGGTCTGTTTTTTAAAGTGTTACTTTCTTCAGTATTTTTTGTCTCCTTTACCAAGCTATTAACTGGTTTTTCATGATTATCTTGCTTCACTCTCATTTCTCTTCCCAATTTTTCCTCTACCTCTTTTGCTTGATTTTCAAAATCATTTTGGAGCTCTTTCATGGTCTGAAACCAATTCATTTTTCTTTTCTTGGAGTCTTTAGATGTTGGAGCTTTTATTTGTTGTCTTCTTCTGAGTGTGTATTTTGATCTTTCTTAACATCATAATAACTTTCAATAATCAGAGTTTTTCCCATTGTTTGCTCATTTCTCCAGCTTATTAGTTGACTTATAAGTGTTAAAATAGGGCTCTGCTTCTGGGGGAGGGATTTTTTTTTTTCATAAAACCAACTTCTATTTTTATTAGCTAAGTGTTGCTGCTGGGTTTTTTTTTTTTTTTTGTAACTTTCAACTTTTTTTAAATCTTTCATTAATTTTCAGGAATTTCTATTTGGTATTTAATTGCTGTTAAGGCAATCAGTACCTGAGAAGCTCTCCCCGCCCCCCCCCCCCCCCCCGTGTCCATTTGAATAGGCTTAAGGTGGGGCCCCAGGTGGGGCCAGCTAAGAAGGTCTGAATAGATCTTTGCTCCTAAGTTTGCCCCAAACCCCTAATTACTAGGTGCTAAGCCAATGTGGGTGTGAAGCTCCCAGGGTCCTAAGGGGAGGTGCTAAGACCAGAGCCAATGATAGGAGTTTAAGTACTAGTCGCTCAGACAACACTTGATGACATCTGAAACTGTATTAAAGGAGATAACACAGCTTGGAGATTTAGACATGTCAGAGCCAGCAGCAGTGACAGCAACAGCGACAGCAGGAGCTGCTGGTAGCAGGGCTGACCTGCATACAGACTGGAGAGTGCTGAACAAGGGCTTGAGGCCAGTGGGTAATCTTCTTACCAGAGAGGGGAAGTACCAATATGATTTGGTTTAATGTCATCATTTTTTCTGTAACCTCTTGATTACTCTTGTGAGGTGGACTTATTGGGCCTGGAAGCTTTTGGCCAGGATATCGAATTGGGGACATTGGTTCGTGGGTCTGCTACTTTGGAGCTTGAATAAATGCTTTCATTCTTCTGCCTTCTACTTAGAGAATTCCTTATATCCTGTGGTTCTGAACCATTCAGGCATATATACAATTTTCTTTGAAATTATGAATTCTGCCTTCATAATATATCTGGCAACGAGGATGGGATTGCTAAGCATAAGAGCTCTATTTAGAAGCAGAAGAACTTCAGAGGAAGAGATGAATATCCCAGGGTGGGAGGATACATTTTATTCCTCCCTAGCAAAGGAATTGGCTAAAAGAGCTGGACCCTGTGAAAACTGGGAACCAAGGCTTCAGCGAGGAGATCCTAAGGATTTGGAAAGGTGTTTACAAGAGGTTGGAATTCAGTCAGGGGCATCACTGTCTAGGCAAAGCTGGATAGCGTTATCAGCCTACTGGCTAGTACATGAAAGATTGAGATTAAGTGAAAGAAATGGAGGCACTCCTACACCACGACAAGAAGGGGAATCTCAGATAGCAGGACAACAAACTGCTGCTCAAGTGTCTACTGACTCAAATGAGAATTTTTCCGTTAATGTGGCTAGGAGCAACAGGAGGCCAAATAAGCCAAGAGTGCATTTTAACTCAGCCCAGCCCTGACTGCCTGCTTTGTCCTTGCCATGGTGGCAGGGAAGGGAGTGGAGAGAAAACAAGACAATGTCAGGGGCTGAGACACAAAATGCTACTAGGGTTAAGGACATCCCTCGCATAGAGAATGAGGGATGGTTAAATTACTCAGACAGACGTTGGTCCCATACAAAGGAAGAAGACAGAAACTCAAGCTGACAATTCAGTTATGAGGGAAATTCAGGAAGATTTTTCACAGCAAGAGGTCATGGACATTTTGAGTAGATTCACCCAAAGAATGGGAGAACCATTAATATCTTGGATGGTAAGACTCAGTGATCAGGGGGCTGGTGGAATATTAGTAGATAGGGTGGATTGTATGAGATTCATAGGTATCAGCCACAATCCTCTAGTTCAGCAAGCATTTAGGGAACATCATCAGCAAAGAGATGGTGATAGCAAGACTAATCTGTTGGAGTTAGCCACTGAGGGATGTAATAATAGATATGCTACTGATTCTATGTGGCCCGCTGAGAATAGACCCTGGTATTCACTTAGAGATTGTATTATGAAACTAAAGGAGGAGGTAATGAAGACTGCTATCATGACAGGAACTGCAAACACATATTACGATGATCCCTTGGGAGTCCCTCATAGGAATTTAATAGTTAGGACAGCTCCTCCTGCTTATAAACACCTAATTTTGAATCTGTTACTTGGGGAAGTAGGGAGCCATCTTTCAGTGGTGATAGATAAGATCTTAACGGTTACATGACTTAGGAGACTAGCTCTGGCACTTAATACCTGTGTGACTCTGGGCAAATCACTTTACTTTCCTGTTCCTCATTGTCCTTTTATGTAAATTGATGAGGATGAGCTCTGTGATCCCTTGTGACCCTAAGATTCTATTCAGGTTTAATGGAAAGTCTTCTTGTCTTATCCTTTAAGGGAGGGATGAAGAGATTACTCAGAGAACTCATCACAATATTGACTCCTACTGACAAGACAACCTAAACCTCAGCTTTTCAGAACCCATTTTCTCTGGGTTAAATGCTAGGTCAGTTTGAATATCAAGGCTGTCCCAACAGGTTGTCAAGAGTTAAAACTGAAACTGGCATTTCTAATTTATTTCTCTCCACTGGAGACCTTTCATCAGGCTGAAAGCAAGCCAGGCTAATCCACTCTGGGAGAAAAAAAAAAGGAAGTGAAAGAAATTAACGTCTAGGTAGCTCTATTTGGGGTGTCCTTTGCTTGGGCAGACAGAGTTGAAGACACATATGTAAGTGACTGAGGGATTTCTTCTCCACTCTGTCTCTGAGACATTGCCTAAGATTGAGCAGCTCAGCCCTGTTGCTCTTTGCTCATAAGACAAAGGGTATTCACATCAACTATCCATAATTGAAGACTGAACCAATCCCAGATGCTAAATTCTATTACTTTGTTTATTTGTTATGGTCCTATTAAGCCATTCTGACAAAGTGGAGAGAACTGGAGTGGCATCATTGCCCTGGAATTAGAGTTCTAGCTATGACTCTCATTAGCTGTGTGACATTGGATAAACCTCTTAATACCTCATGGCCACAGTTTCCTCCTTTTGAATTACTCCAGCGGGTCCACAATCTAGATTCCTCATCTGTAAAACAGAGTTAACAATACTTGTCCTGTGTATCTTAAAAGGTTATTATCAGAACCAGATGAGAAGGCTCAGCTGCTCAATCTTAGCCAATGTCTCAGAAGCAGAGTGGAGAAGAAATCCCTCAGTCACTTACATATGCGTCTTCAACTCTGTCTTCTCAGGTAAAGGACCCCACAAAATAGAGCCCCAAGATGTTAATCTCTTTCAATTCCCTTTTTTCTCCCAAAGTGGATTAGCCTGGCTTGCTTCCAGCCTGATGAAAGGTCTCTAGAACCTGGTTAGTCAGGAACCATTAGGTTATGGCCAAGAGGATGGTGACCAATCCCTGTCCTTTATTTTCCATGTTTACTCTGGGTTCCTTTGCTCTAGGCTTGCCTGTCTTCTCAATAGGGATACTAATCAGTCAGGAAATCAGCATTTAATAAGTGCATACTATGTACCAGTCACTGTGCTAAGCATAGGGAATAAAAAAGGGCAAAAAAAATTATTCCAGCAGTCAAGGAGCTAACACTCAAGATGTCTTCAATTCCACACCTGACTCAGACTCGTTCAGAAACAGTTATATATTTGGCTCTTGTGAAAAGGGTTCCTCCCAGGAGGGGGAGGGGGAAAGGAATGGGGAGAAGGATGCGAAACCAGGTATCCAGATCACAAATATTAATCATGTATGAAACAGGCAGCAGTATTCCCAGATAAAATGGGTGTAGTAAGCAGTAAAGAAGATTTAAAGCAAAGTGAGATGCTAGTATTCAAGCTTCCTTGGGACATTTCTATCTGGTCTATTCATTGGCTATTGGACATTTCACTTCCACTAATTACAGCTTGATCAATATCAAGAAGGCTTCTCTCCACCACCTAGTGGTTTCTCTTTGGGTAACCCTACCTATTTTGACCTGTTGGCTACTTCCACTTTTGCTAATACAACTAGTTTAGTAGCTGATGGGAAGACAACAGCAACCTTTTCAGATGTCCCAAGTCTCTGAACCAAAGGAGAGATAAAGAAGAGGAAGTCCCATTCAAGACCCAGGCTTACATAGAGTACCATAAGCTCTTAGGGTGGCCAGACAAGGGGAAGAAGATTCCATTCCCATCCCCTCCTCCTTAATCAAGCCACCTGAAGTGAGAACATCAATCATACTTATATCTTGAGTCCAGCAGGAAGTCCAAAGTCCAGGGGTTGGCCCTTTATTATGTTTACAGAACTATGACTGAGAAGCTAATTTAAATATCCTTAAGGGGGTGCTACAAGAAATAGCTCTGTTTAAAAAATATTATATGTTGCTATCATTTCCCTCCTCGTGTCCTAGCCCGATGCCTCATGTGGAACCTGAATTCTGAAAGTTTTGCCAGGGAATATGCAACGTCCATCAGATTTTACCTGGAAAGTCTTCATGGAGCAGCCAGGAACAGACTGTATGTCATCTGAAAAGTGACCTAGCTGAATTCAGATAAGCTCCTCACTTATCTTATCTAAGCTAGCAAGCATTTTTACATACCTACAATGTGAAAGGCACCTTACTCACCATCGTCAAGCATATATTAAGTGCTTCTTATGTGCCAGGCACTGGGAAAATGAGTTGGGGAGGAGGGATATGAAGACTAAGGTCATACACTCCAAGTCCCAGAAAAGCATAAAATCTAACAAGAGAAGCCATTATGTATGTACAAAATATATGCAGAATAGATGAAGAAAATCTCTGAAGAGAAAGGACTAGGAGCTAGGGAATGGAGGAGAGGAGGAGGGGGAAATCAAAAAGGCTCCCTACAGAGGATGGAATTTAAACTAAGTTTTGAAAGAAGCTAGAAAATCTAAGAAACAGAAGTGAACAGACAGTGGATTACAGGCACAGGCTGCAGCCAGTGCAAAGGAGCAGAGAAGGGAAATGAGAGTGTCCTCAATATTTCTTGAATCCATCCCTTTCCTTCCACTGCCACTACTGCTAGCTGAAGACTTCTCAATTGAACTATTGCAATAACTTTCTAACTGTTGTTTTTGCCTCTAGTCTTTTCCCTTCTCTATCCTACATAATGCTTTTATGGAAGATTTTTGAGTTCTACTCGAAGTAGCTCCCAAGTTCACCTGAACTGTTTTTTCTCAACATTTGAGAGTGCCCAGATTATGGAATCAGCCTATAATAACTAACTTTTTATCATGCAGGTCTGCTATTGAATATATATATATATATTAAATGAAAGTTAAAATGTTTTTAGAAATGTATGCCCTATTTACTTATATTTCACCACCTTAATTTTTAGGAGGAAAAATAAATTTAAAGGGAATTTTTCTACCTTATCTCAATAATCCTGAACTTCAGAAATTTTGGTATACTTTCAAGAGTCAAGAAAGTCTTGAAGAGTCAAGCCAAGGCAAGAAGAATTTTTAAGCACTAGCTATGGAAGGAAGGTAGGAAGGAAGGAAAGAAGGAAGGAAGGAAGGAAGGAAGGAAGGAAGGAAGGAAGGAAAGAAAGCAAGAAAAAAGTGAAAGAGAGGAAAAAAGGAAAAGGGGGGAAAGAAAGAATGAAAGAAAGAAAGAAAGAAAGAAAGAAGGGAGGAAGGAGGAAAGAAGGAAGGAAGGAAGGAAGGACGGAAGGAAGGAAGGAAGGAAGGAAGGAAGGAAAGAAGGAAGGAAGGAAGGAAGGAGGGAAGGAAGGAAGGAAGGAAAGAAGGAAGGAAAGAAGGAGAGGAGAGGAGAAGAGAGGAGAGAGGAAGAATAAAGGTTTGCTCATTTCTGGTAAAAATGAAATAAAAATTAGTTCTGCATAAGTCACACCTCTTTTCTAACTTTTAGTCATAAAAATATAACTGTTGACTTTTTAATTAAGCATGTCATTGTGATGTGTAAAGGATCAGGTAAGAAGTGACTAACTTTAATAATGTCTCTCACTCAGAACACTGAATGAATTTTCACATTCTCCTTGTTCCCCTCCTTCCACTGCTTTATTGGAATTTTTCCTCTGTATGGGCATACCACATCTTGCCTTGCATTGTACTGATCTGTGTGATGGCCTTATCTCCCTTTCTGGTTTCTAAGCTCCTCGCTGGCAGAGCTCCTCTCCTTCATGAGTCTCTTCCCTAGTACAGAAACTTTTATAAATTAAGGCACTCATTAAATGCACTGAACAGAGTGCATGCTTTCAGGCATTAAAATTCTTGACCTAAAAAGTTTTGCATTATGTAATTTAGGGAGAAACTGAAGTCATAATAATTTTACCTCTAACCTTTAAGCCAAGGTGATTTCATCTCAGTCTTGAAAATGGAACTAAAACTACTTTTCCAAGGCCTCCTGGGATTTGCTTAGTGTTGCTTAATGTCGCCATCACCTGGCCGCATTTACCAGAACATAGATATTATTACTTACTTCTCCCACTCTTATTGCTGCAACTTTGTCTCAATATCTCACCTAATAACCTCATGCTGCTGTTTAACACAAAAATACCATTTCCAGTGAGCACTTGATCATAGAGAGACCCTCCACACACAAAAGAGATAAGCAGGAAGACTATATCCTGCTAAAAGACATCATGGACAGTGACATAATATTGGTACTAAACATATATGCACCAAATTGTATAGCACCTGCATTCTTAAAGGAAAAGTTAAAAGAATTACAGCATGAAGCAGACAACATAAATCATTCTCCTGCTTCTACTCACTTTATTCTGCATCAGTTCATATAAGCCTTTCAAGATTTCTCTGAAATTTCTTTCTTTATTTTTTCCTATGGCATAGTACCGTAGCATTATGTTAATTTATCACAAAATTTGAAGAATGAAACTCAATTTTGGACATGGCTGTTGTGGGAAATTGTTTTGCTTGACATTGCGTATTTGTTATGAGTGTTTTTTTTTCTTTTTCCTTTATACTCCAGTAGATAGCAGAAGATTCAAAAGTAAATGCTTATTATTTTTTTAAATACAATTTAATTAACAAACGTGTGATGATTCTATTCTCAGGGTGAGATATATCTGGAAATGACTTAATATAAACACAAAAAGTTGATACATTTTAAAATAAAAAATACCCACCACTTTACATTTGTAAATGAAAAAAAATGAATTTCACAACGTATATGTGAATATGTTCCTACTATTCAACTCTGGATTCATCTGTTTTGACATAAATCAGTACACTTCTCATTGGATTACTATGGCTAGCCAAATGGATACTATAGCACTAATAAAATATCTGCCACTGCCTTGTTCTTGCTTTAATGGGAGATGATGATGGTAACGATGGTGGTAGGGAAAGCAATGGCTGTAGTATTCATTGTAAAAATGGTGATGGCTGTTGATAAATGACGTAGTCTGATAGTGACTGTAATGTTAGTGGTGAGTATGAGAGTGAGTGAGTGTAAGAATGGATGAGGGTCAGTAACCGTGATGCTGATGACAATGGTGATGTTGAGGGATGGTGATGATTGTGGTGATGACTGCATGGGCATGATGATGGGCTTGGGTGTGAATTTTGCCACAGTGGGTGCTCATGATAGTGGTAGTGATTATTTTTTTTCCTGTCATCTTCCCAGAGTCATCAAATGAAGCAAGACTTGTTAGGCTTAATGTGAAGAAGTGAAATAGGTATTCACATGCTGAACAGCGTTCTCCTCAGCCAGGAAAGAGATATGTGTGTGTATGTATGCATATATATATATACATATATATATATTCAAAACTCTGAGTCCAGAAATAGCCTCCTACACAGAGAAGTGATCCCTCTGCTTAGTGGAAGCAAATTGGGCTCCCAAGTCTCCTGTCACCAATCTCCTCCATACACAGAGAGCACCAAGTGAAGTCGGTGACAGTGCCACAGAAATGATGGGTATACCTGTCAAGGGCTTCAGTGGAAATGCATGATGAGAGAATGGTGGCAAAAACATCTTGGCAATTAGCAGTTCAGGTGAGTGATACAGGCATTCCAGTAGCTCAGGAGATAAACAGAATTCTTTATTCTCTGGCCTGTCAATCCAGTCCTAAAACCTTGTCAGGTGGTCAGGTTTTTTATGGCTATCATTTATGCATATTCCTCCTGTCTTATCTGTTCCCCCCACACATTCAACCTTCTTGCTAACTTACTACTAAAGCACATGATATGATGTCTTTACCTGCAAAACAGGGATGTAATCTTTGGCTGACTAATCACCACTTTATAAAACCCCAATCCCTACTTTCAGACTGAATGGATAAGGTAATGTTGGTTGGTGAACTCTCTGACACCAACTAGAGATATGGATTCAGTAAGCAGTAAGTTTGGAGGGGAAGTGGATAGCACAGAGTGCAAAAACAGGATTAGGGCACAAGAAAGTCTGGGAGTCAAAAGAAAGACAAAAATAATAATGATCTAAATACATGCTATTTCCTTTGGTATGTGCTTATTTGTCTCTAATTTATAGTTTGCAATTAGTTTAATTTACATCACAATGAAGAGCTAAAAATACAGTAGGGATTGATACTGTGTTTGGTACCAACTCTTTCTAACTACACCACTGAGTTCAGTGATAAATAGCAGCTGAGAAGGAGGGGGAAGGAACTCTTATGTGTTTCTGTTCAAGGAGGGCATAACCAGCAACTGGGGGTATGATCTTTCAGAAGGTCTCTGAACTGGAAACCAATTCACGCTGAATATTCAACCAATGACTGAAAGAAACTCATTTTATTTCCCCCACGCCCATTGCCAGGGGCCCCAGGAGTGGTATGTTGCAGTGAGAAGAGCTCTGGACTTAAGAGTTGGGAGACTTGAGTTCAAATGTAGCTTCTGAAACTTAAAAGTATGACTAGAGAAGAGGGAGTCATTTTAATATTGCTAAACCTTAACTTCCTCAACTGTAGAATGGGGACAATGATATTTGTAGTATTAACTTAACTAGGGATGCAAGGCAGTTCAAGTATTTCCTATTAAACCTGTAGATAGCTTGTTTCTACACATATAGTTTGCTTGCTATCTCTCTCACTAGATTGTGAGCTCCTTGAAAGCAGGGACTTGACTTTTGCCTCTTTATACTCCCAGTGCTTTGCTCAGTGCCTGGCACATAGTAGGCACTTAATAAATGTATAAATGTAGACTGTTTTTTGACTGACTGACAGGAAAACACCAGTAGGTGGTGCTATTAACAGTGATGAGACCATAGTACTGTGTTCTACCCTGAGGCTACCTGGGAGATGGCCTGATGTGCTGCTGTTACCTAACCAGGTTCTAATATTGTAGCTGAAGAGCTGATGCCGTTGACAGAAGATGGAAAAAGAGAACCAAGTGAGAGCTCTGGGGTCCAAGTCCAAAAAGAATCTGGTTAACTGAGTGGGTTTCCCAGGGTGTCCATATTCCCTTATGTTGTATATGTATTTGAGAAAAGTCTTCTGTGTTAGACCATTCACCCAACTTCCTGAGGCCTATAGACACACTGTATACCAGCCATCAGAGGACTAGGTTATGAGGTTGTATTGGTAATTAAGATGGGCTTTTAGAACTTATTCAATCAAGTGCCCTTGAGGAGTTTGGCCTTTGTTTCCTTGATTAAATTAGGAATCTTTGATGACCTCCTTGCCTCAAGGGAAAGCCTAGTTTACATGGGTTTGAGTGACATGTTTGTGACATCAGAGGCTTTTAGACCACATGGGTTTAAGTCGCATTTTTGTGCCTCTTTTAGGTCACATGTGCCTCTTTAGTCACATGTGTGACTCACCTTTGACCCTGAACAAGATATATAAACCCAGAGGTTGGCATTCTCCCTTGGGGCTCTGAGCCATAGGAGGAGAGGCTCATGACTTTGGGCCAGTCATTGTTATGAGCTTCCCAGCTCTTGAACTCAGATGATGGTTTCTTGGTAACTATGAATTGTATTTGGTCTGTTTATAATGTATCTTTGTAGTGTGTCTGTATTTTCTCTGAAGTTCAGGGTGCTGGCTTTTTCCCCTGAACTAAGTAAATGATATTTGTATGTGGGATTGAAATAAGATTGCTAACCCCTTAACGCTACTTTCCTTAGTAAAGCAGATCAAAAGAGCCTGTTCTGGCAGTGTCCTTGTTGTTGGGCTTGTGTTGGTCTTTCACCCCCACAGCAGCTGCTAGCCAAATTGTTGGAACAGAGATCTTTATCACAAGTTCGGGGAAAGCTACGTCTTTGATAATACCTTCTGAGCATGTCATCTTTATTCCCTCAGGCACTTCTGTGACAAATAAGAGACCTTGACAAATCCATGGCAGCTATGAGGGGAAGAAGCAAGCAAGCATCCATTAATCTCCTACTGTGAGTCAGGTACTATGCAAAGTACTTTACAAATAAAATCATTTGATGCTCACAACAATCTTAGGTGTTACTATTACCCCAATTTTACAAAATGAGGGAACTGAGGCAGGAAGAAGTTAATGACCTGTTCAGTGGATTGTAGGGTCCTTGAGGCCAGGGATTGTCTTTTGACTCTTTTTGTACCCCCAGTACTTAACATAGTGCCTGACACAGAGTAGGGGCTTAATAAATGTTTATTGACTGATTGGATCACAAAGCTGGTATGTGTATGAGGCTGGATTTAAAATTAGTTCTTCCAGACTCTAGGCCTAGCACTCTCTCCACTGCACCACTTAGCTGCCATGAGGAAGTTACTCTCCAAACCTTAAAACATCATATAAATGTAAACTCTTATTTGTCTTTTTTTCTCTTTTGATCTAAACCTATAGTTTCATTGTTGTAAAAAAACTCCCTGTACCAATACAGATGGGTATGAGCTTGTTTCATTCTCGAAGAGGACCATGACATCAGGGAAATGATGACATGACTTGTAATTGACTTTGATTTGAGTGGGGGAGGGCTATGCAAGGTCACCAGCCTCACTTTCTCCTCCAGAGCCATCTGGGTCCAGTGTCCAGTTATCCATCAAGATAACTGGAGATGGCCCAGGATGCAGGGGAAGACCCTGGCCCTTTTAAGTTAAGGCCTCTTCAGATTCTCACTTTGAGTGAGGTAATGCGCATTCAGTGAATAGGCCTCTTAAAGAAGTGAGTCAAGGGATGGCCCCTTTAAATTAAAAGAAAAAAACACTGAGAGGGGAAGATCCTCAGGGATGCTGGTCAAAAGAGAAACAGTTACTATTGACATTCACTCTGAGCCAGAAGGGCCAAAAAAATATAGCCATAAAGTGGTGCTTGGGCTACCATGTATTGTGGTCGAATCTATGAGCTCCAGAGTGAAGTGACGAAGAAAAGAAAGAAAGAAAAAGAAAAAGGAAAAGGAAGGAAGGAATCTAGCCAGTAAACTGCAAGTTAACTGGTCAGCTTCTGGCCATCAAAATTTAACTTCCTTTGGAGAAGAGAAGGAGAGGGAGAGGGAGAGTACGAGCTAAGTCCTCTTAGCAACAAATGGTGTTAGAAGATTGCCTGGGGCTACTGAGGGGTTAAATGACTTACCCAGGGTCACTCAGCAAACATGTGTCTGAGGCAGCATTGGAACCCATTTCTTCCTGCCAGGGAGCCCAGCTCTCTATCTAATGTATTTGTCTGATTCTAACATTATTCTGGCTAACAATAAAAACTCTGCTTACCACAACACTACTGGTGACTCTCAACTCTAAAGCAGAATAGTAACACAGGCAGCATTTTTCTTCCTAAGTACTCTTTCCTTCCTTCATCAAATAATTCTTTCCTTCTGGTAGCCCCACCCATCTCACTTGGTATTCAGTATCCTCATGCTGACAGTAAGTTGGATCCCACTCAGGTAATATGCCATTTATCAGGTCCGCCCCCACCATAGTGTCAATAACATTAGAAGGACCATGCTCATCAATTGATGGAAAACATTTCCTCAGTCCTTAAAAATATTCTTAAATTCTGGCCCTTCTTAATAATGGTCCCAATGCCCTTTTGATCCCATCTATACCATGGGATCATAGAGTTAGGCTCAGAGACCTCAGGCCATGTAGACTGTTTCATTTTGCAGGTGAGGAAATATTGGCCATGTTCACAGAAACAGTAATGACTAGAGTTGAGATTTGAACCCTAACCCTATGATTCCACCCTTTTACTCACATCCTCATGGATCATGTAGTCCAACACTATCATTGTTCAGAGGAAGAAACTGAGTTCAAGAGAGAAGAAGCCTTTAGTCTCAGTTCACCTATAAATTGGTATCTATTCTTTTTCAGTTCATAAGCTGTTCATGTTCTGGTGCCTACCTCCCGCCTTGCCCACCTTGCTTTAACCCTTCTCCCATATCCAGAATCTTCCATGATTAGAAGCCTCCAGTTTCCTAATTAATTGGCACCTTATTCCTCCTGTTTTTGACATTATCAAGATCCTAACTCTTCCTTTAAAAATATCTTTACTTTATAGGGTGAAGACAATAGCTAACATTGTTTAGTTCTCAAAGGTTTGCAAAGCATTTCACATAAGCTATCTCAGGCCTCACAAAATCTCTATAGCTAGTTACTTTTAATAGTTCTTTAATACAGATGGGGAAAGTGAGGCTGAAGGATAGAAAGGAAATTGGCCACGGTCCTACAGATAAAATGTGACTGAAGCAGAATTTGAATTCAGGTCTTCCCAACTCCAAGTACAACACTCTATTCACCACTGTACTACAATTAGGTATCAGGCCCATTGAATGAAAATAGCTTGACTTAATCATCAGATCTGAAGTAGGGGGCAGAGTCTTTTATAAACCCAAGATCTTGTCATGACCTGAAGCCCTTCCTGCCCTATGATTTCTCATTGGTATATTCCTGGTTATTTACCATGCCTTTCCTCTCCCTGCCACTTGGGTGATGTCAGTTCCAGGCCCAATGTGTATGTCTGGGAAGGAGAAGGTTGGCAGACTGTGCCAATTTGGAGAGATCAGTAGAGGGGTAGAGATGCTTGCCTAGCACCTTTTCCTCTTGTTTCACTCCATGTTCCCTTGTGTATTCCCAGTTTAGCCATGCATTCCCTTAAATTCACCAAATAAAAGGGCCTATGGCAGGGGTGGGGAACTTTTGGCCTGGAGGCCACATGTGATCCTCTAGTTCTTTAAAGGGCTGCATTTGAGGACCTAGAGGGCCACACATGGCCTCAAGGCAGCAGGTTCCCCACCCCTGGCTGGCTTTTAGCATTGACTAACCAAATTGATATTTCTAAGTCTTGCTAATAGATTGCAATAGTGTCAAAACAGTACTAGAATACAATTCTCAGGATTCCCAGGAAGGAAGGAAACAAGTATTTATTGAGCCCTTACTATGTGCCAGATGTTTTGCTAATTACTTTAAAATATTATCATATTTGATCCTCACAAAGCACCCTGGGTAAGAGCTATTATTATCCCCATTTTACAGTTGAGGAAATTGAGGCACAAAGAGGCTAGATGACTTAAAAGATTAACTAATTAAAGGTAATCACTTAACAATTAATTAGTGACACAGTTAATATGTATCCAAGGGTAGATTTGAACTCAGGTCTTCCTGACTCCAGGTCTAACACTCCATCCACTGAGTCACCTTGCTGCTATTTCTATTCTGACATAGATTTCCATGTTAGTGTATTTTCTACTCTATCATACTCTTCCTCTCTCCCAGATGAAATGTGTATTTTTATAGTATTTTATTTTTTCCCCAGTTACATGTGAAGAAAAATTTTAGCATTCATTTTTTACAAGATTTTGAGTTCCAAATTTTTCTCCCTCCATGCCCTCCCCTCCCCTCTTCTGAAAATGGCAGGCAACTTGATGTAGTTTATACATGTGCTGTCATGTAAAGAATATTCCCATATTAGTCACAGTTGTGAAAGAAGAAACAGATAAAACAAGAAACAGTAAAGTAAGTAAAAAAAACTGCTTTGACCTGCATTCAGAGACCACCAGTTCTTTATCTAGATATGGACAGCATTTTCTTTCATGAGTCTTTTGTACTTGTCTTGGATCATTGTGTTGCTGAGAAGAGCTGAATCATTCATCGCTGATCATTACACAATGTTGCTGTTACTGTATATGATGTTTTCTTGGTTCTGCTCATTTCACTTTGTATCAGTTTGTACAAGTCTTTCCAGAATTTTCTGAAATCTGCCTGTTCATCATTTCTTGTTGCACAATAGTATTCTGTTACATTCATATACTGTAGCTTGTTCAGGCATTCCTCAATTTATGCGCATCTTCCCAGTTTCCAATATTTTGCCACCACAAAAAGAACTGTTACATTTTTGCACTTATAGGTCCTTTTCTCTTTTTTATGATTTCTTTGCGATACAGACTTAGTAGTGGGATTGCTGGACCAAAGGGTGTGCACAGTTTGGTTGCCCTTTGGGCAGAGTTCCAAATTGTTCTCCAGAACGGTTGGAAAAATGTGTATATTAACAAGGACCTTTAATCCCTTAAGCCAAAAGACTGATGGCAGAATGTCAGAACCAAAGGGGTAATGTTTTGTGGTATTTTGGGACAGAAGGGCAGGGAACTGACTGTGCTTCACCTTACACCATATAAGGAGCCACATAATTCACCTATCCTTAGAGGCTAACATGTTAGGAAACTAGTTAGTGATGGTTCCCACGAGTATTCCTTAGCAATAGAATTCAGGCTTCTAATGGCAACAGCTGTCCTTCCATAGCCTCAGAGGGGCTATTTAAGGATTAGAGATATAATCTCAATATTTTCCCACTCTTGGAAGAAGATATCATGCAAACTTATGGTATTCACCCCCTGCTGTGGACAGATTCTGATTAACAGAGATGAGAGAATCAAAAGGTTTGAAAACGTAGCAAAGTTAGAGAAAGTACAAATGAATGTTTTAGCTGGAAGGACATCAAATTGATGGTTTGACATGTTAGGAAGGCAAAAGAAAACTGTTAGATTTCTAAACGCTAGAATGAAAAATATTCCAGGAAAGAACATTCCCACAAAGATGGCCCTTAGATTGGGAGGGAAGGAGAGGAAGGTCAAGAAAAATACTTTCTTTAGGGCATTTTAAGGGAACAGAGAGAGCAAGAAGAATGAAAATGCTTCATAAAGCAAAAAGAGAGAGAGAGAGAGAGAGAGAGAGAGAGATTAAATATGTGCTTTAGATGAAAAGAAATTCAGCAGTACAAAGAAAAAAATAAATGGTATTGTACTCACATTCATTAGTACTTTAAAAAAGTGTTAGAAGATATATCATTTGACCTGCACTCTACTCCCTGTGAAGGTCAGAACAGAATCAGTCATCTCCATTTTACAGATGAGGGAGCTAAGGCTCAGACAAGTTAAGTTTTTCCCAAGGTGATACACATAATAAGAGGCAAAATGAAAATTCCATTCCAAGCCTAGTCTTCTGTCCATTCTACCAACAGGTCTCTAGGAGATTGACATAAACTGGGTACCTGGACAATGATTTAACTCAAGGTGGGGAACCTGCTTCCTCAAGGCTACACGTGGCCCTTTAGGTCCTCAAGTACAGCTTTTTGATTTAATCCAAATTTCACAGAACAAACTGTTCCCTTCTGTGAAGTTTGGATTCAGTCAAAGGGCTGCACTTGAGGACCTAGAGGTCCACATGTGTCCTTGAGGCATCAAGTTCCCCATCCCTGAACCTATTGACAGCCATACCTACTTTCAGAGAGTAGGGCACTGTGAGCCCAGTTGTTAACAGCGAGGCTCAATAGGGAACTCTATATCTTCCCAGGAAAGATTCTTTTATGCCAGAGGACCATCAGAAAACATTGTCATAATAGTTTAGGCATGAGGTGATGAGGGCTTGACCCAGTGTGGTGGTCTGTTCAGAGAACACAGGGAGGCATGTACAAAAGATATTAGGAAAGTATAATCAGTAGATTAGGTAACAGATTGGATATGAAGGCATAGGGCAAAAAAAGAGTGAGAGTTGAAGATGACATGTGATTTGGAGCCTGGCAGTAAGAAGATTCTGGTGCCTTCAATAGTAATAGGGAAGTTAGGAAGCGGGGAGAGTTTGAGGGAGGAGGGAAGATAATTGCTTCTGTTTTAGACATGTTGAATTAAGATGTCTATAAGATATTCAGATTGAGATGTCTAATAGGCAATGAGAGATGCAAATATTGAGGTTAGGAAAGAGGTTAGGGTAGGATAAGGAGATCTGAAAATGATCTTTTGTTGTTGTTATTCAGTCATTTTCAATCATGTCTGACTCTTCATGACTGCATTTGGGGTTTTCTTGATGAAGATACAGGAGTGGTTTGCTATTTCCTTCTGCTGGTTGTTTTATAGATGAGGAAACTGAGGTAAACAGGGTTAGGTGAAATGCCCAAGATCACACAGCTAGTAAGTTTCTGAGGCCAGATTTGAACTCATGGAGATGAATCTAATTCCAAGCCTAACACTCCATCCAAGCGTGGGGAATCTTTGACTTTCTAGGCCCTTGGATGTAGCCTTTTGACTGAGTCAAGTTTACAGAAAAAAAATACTTTTATTAAGGGGATTTTTTCTGTGAAGTTTAGATTCAGGCAAAGGGCAGCACTTGAGGTCCTAGAGGGCCACATGTGGCCTTGGGGCTGAGGGTTCCCTGCCAGATCCATTGCACCACCTACCTAGCCAGAGAATTGTCTGCATAGATATAACAATTGAATAATGGTAGCAAAAGAGATCACCATGCAAAATAGTATAAAGGACAAAAAGAATGGGTTATTTATGTGTTGGGAGGAAAAATTGGAAAGGGAGGGGGTGCTAATCAATTGGGAAATGGCTGAATAAATTATAGTATATGAATGTGATAGATATTACTATGCTAAAGTAATGATAAAGGGTTGATTTAATTTGCCCTTCTCTAATCAATAATGCTGAAGAGCATTTTTTCATAAGAATATAAATTGCTTTGATTTCTTCATTGGAAAACCGCCAGTTCATATCCTTTGACCATTTATCAATTGGGGAATGACTTGTTTTCTTATAGATTTTACAAAGTTATATATTTGAGATATGAGACCTTTATATGAGAAACTGTCTTTAAAATTTTGTTCTCAATTTTTTTTTCTTTTCTTCTGATTTTGGCTACATTTGTTTTATTTGTATAAAATCTTTTAAATTTAATCCAGTAGAAGCTACCCATTTTACACCTTACCCTGCTCTCTCTCTTATCTTTCCATAAATTATTCACCTGTCCTTAAGTCTGATAGGTAGTATGTTCCATTTCTTCAAGTTTTCTTGTACTATCTCTCTGAATATTTAGATCATGTATCCATTTTGACCTCATCCTGGTAAGTGATGTGAGATAATGATATATGTCCAGTTTCTGCCAAACTACTTTCTACTTCTCCCAACAATTTTTACCAAATAATGAATTCTTATCCCAAAATCATAAGTCTTTACACTTGTCAAATAAAAGGTTACTATATTCATGTACTGCTGTAAATTGTATGTCTACTTTGTTCCACTGATCTACCTTTCTATTTCATAGCCAGTACCAGATAGTTTTGATAATTACTGCCTTATAAAAATACTTTAAGATCTGGCACTGCTAAGCCTCTTTCTTTTATTTTTTTATTAGGTCCTTTGATATTCTTGACTTTTTGTTCTTCCAAATGATTTTGTTATTTTTTCCTGTTATTTTTTGGTAATTTAATTAGGGTATATAGATTAATTTAGGTAAAACTGTCCTTTTTATTATATTGGCCCTGCCTATCCATGAGCAATTAATATTTCTCCAATTATTTAAATCAATTTTATTTGTACAAAAAGTTTTTTATAGAATTTTATTTATGTAGTTCCTAGGCATATTTTGGCAGGGATACTCCCAAGTATACCATCTAGAATTATTTTAAATGGGGTAAGTTCTTGTAAGTTCTTGTTTGCATAGGAATGCTGACAATTAAAGTGGATTTACTTTATATCCTACTATTTTGCTAAAATTAGTAATGGTTTCACCTAACTTTTTAGCTGAGTCTTTGGAATTTTCCAAGTATATCATCATATCACCTGCAAGAAGAGATATGCAAATTAAAACAACCCTGAGATATCATTTTACACCTATCCAATTAATTAAAATGTTCGAAAAGGAAAGTGACAAACATTGGAGGGGGTGTGCAAAAATTGGGACACTAATTTTCTGTTGATGGAAATGTGAATTGATCAAACTCTTTTGTAGAGCATTCTGAAATTATGCCCAAAGTGTTATTAAACTGACTGTATTAAACTGATCTATTCCTAGACATGATTGGGAAAAAAAGGAAAAGGACCTATGTGTTCTAAATATTTACAGCAGCTTTCTTTGTGGTAGCAAAGAACTAGTAATTGTGGGGATGCCTGTCAACTAGGGAATGGCTGAAAAAGTTGTTGTCTATGATCATGATGGAATACTAGAAGAAATGGTGAGCTTATTGATTTAAAAAATGGATAGACATGAAAAATAATGAAAAGTGAAATGAGCGGAACCAAGAGAACACTGTATACAGTAGCAGCAATATTGTTTTAAGAACAACTTTAATCTACTAAGTCATTTTGACTATTATAAATCTCCAAATTAACTATAAAGGACCTATGAAGGAAGACACTATCTGCATCTAGAGAACTAATAAAAAGTATGTATATAATATATACATAGTGTGTCTAATGATAGCCATTTCTAGGGTGAAGTGGTGGAAGGTGAGGAGAAAACAAAGAAAAAAAGAAATTTATATGATAACTTTATTATATATTTTAAAAGAATAGCAAATTGTGCATAAGAGGTTTGCAGTTTTGTGTGGATTCATCTCTTTTTTATTCTGCTATGTTGTGGAAATGCTTGTTTTATTTCATAAAATAAAATCAAAAAAATTAAAAAAGATATGATGAAGGGGGACAGTTTCAGAGAGACCTTGGAAGATTCATACAAACTGGCACATTTATTAAGTACCTATTAAATGACAAGCATTGGGGATCCAAAGAAAGGCAAAATGCTCTCAAGGAGCTTGAAGTCAGGGAAGAGACAACATGCAAACACAATGAGTGTGTGTGTGTGTACATAATATATATATATATTGTATATATTATAAATTGGGGGTTTTCTCAGTGGAAAGACATTAAGATTAAGTTGGTGTAAAAAGGTGTTCTTGAAAAAATAGAACTTCAGCTTGGACTTCAAAGAAGGCAAGGAAGCCAAGAGGCAAAGATGAAGAGGGAGAGCATTCCAGGAATACAGAATATCCAAGTGAAAAGGCCACAGCTGAGATGTGGAGTGTCTTGCTTGAGCAGAACAAGATACTAAAAGATTGGCAAAGAATGGATTATGAAGGGCTTTAAAAGCCAAACAGATGATTTCATATTTGGTGAGAAAAGAGTGTGATGGACCCTGAAGTCTTTAGGGATCTGGTGAATGGGATTCACCAGCACAGGTGAATTTTTGTTACTGTTTATATGCTACTGCCAAGTCTTTTATCTGTTTCTGACATCTGTTTATGGGTGCCTGTGTTATTTGCAATTTTTATGTTTTCTGTGGGATAGAATAAAGGCTATTGTGCATTTATATTATTGTCCTGAATACTTGTATAGGACGTGGGGACCTTACTGTCATCTCCAGGCATCTAGACACACTGTATTATGAGGTCTTCCTAGAGTATTCTTTGGATCAAGGCAATACAATCAATAAAAGCAAAGTTTTTTGTCAGAGCCACCTTTTGAGCCCTAAGCTCATGGTAATTGGTAACATATTTTTTTTCTATTAAAAAAACTACTTCTAATTATAAAAGATTTCTTTAGACATAAACTTTTGGGGGGAAAACTATAAATGGAGCATTGCTTGTACACAATAGGATGACAGATTAATTAATAGGTGTACAATTTAATTAAAACAAAATAAGGCAAAGGCAGTTTCTAAAGAAGTGACATGATTAACAACCCAATCTCCTTGGGAAAGTTCCAAACCAAACTTTCAGGAATGCAAAGTTAAAGGTAGCACCCCTAGAAATCATTTTTTCTCCAGAACTTAAAAGGACCTTGGACATCGTCTATTATAACACTTGTTTCTCTGGTAATGAAACAGAGGCATAGAGAGAGAAAGAGTGGTTTTCTCTGTGTTGTATAGCAACATTGTGTCTCAATATAAGAAAGAACTTCCTAAGAGTCTAAGTCATCTAAAAATAGCATGGGTTGCCTCTTGAAGTAGTAAGTCCCCCATGACTAAAAGTGTTCAAGTAGTGTTTAAATAGCAATTCAATCAACTATTCAATACAATTCAATTACTACATGAATTACTATTCTATTTCTACTTGAACACTTTCGGTGTGCTTAAAGGGATATAGTAGATAAAAAAAAAGTTCATTTATTGGGTAGGAAGTTGGAAAAGATGGCCTTCGGAGCCCTTTCTGATTCCAGAATTCTAATGTTAGTTAGTGGAAAACAGCTATAGGTGTTTTTGTTTGGTTGTTTCATTTTTATTCTTGTTTTTCCCTTTCCACCATCCTGCTACCAATCTTCCAAGCCACTGGGTACCTTGGCTTTAACAGCAGCAGGCTCTTCTTCCTTATAAAGATTCAAAGTCTTGACCAGGGGTGGGGAACCTGTGGCCTCGAGGCCACATATGGCCCTCTAGGTCTTCAATGGGGCCCTTTGACTGAATCCGAACTTCACAGAACAAATCCCCTTCAATACAAGGATTTGGGCTGCACCCAATTACCTACAAGGCCATATGTGGCCTCAAGGCCACAGGTTCTCCACCCCTGGTCTTGATGCTCAGCTGTTCTTAACTTTTTTTTTATTCCCAGACTCCTTTGGCAGACTGATAAAGTCTATGGACTCCTCAGAATAATGTTTTTCAATGCATAAAATAAAACAGAGAAGATTACAAAGGAAGCCAATTATATTGAAATTCAATATCCAAAGAAAGTTTTTTTAAACAAATTGATGGACTCTAGGTTAAGAATGCTTGATGCTCAAGGATGATGATCTTGTTGTCCCCTCAGGACTTTATATCATTTCTCTGTGGTCCTGTCCCTTTGCACCCAAGTCAGCTTGTGCTATCTGTGGGTGTATTCTGGGAGATTTGGTTCTTAGACTCTTGTCTCATCTTCCTCCCCTCCCCCCTCAACCCAGGATAAGGCATCCTTTCAAACTCTAGGGGACTGTACAGGTAATTTGGCCTAGGGATATTGAGATTCGCTATTCTAGTGACAAACTATTGCTTAAAGGCAGAGTCAACTGACAACTCTCTGGATAAATGTAGTTGGCAATGCTTGCTCTTCTTTATTCTCATACTGGTAAAATAAACTCAAGGGCGAAAAAAAGAGAAAATAAACATTTCACTTACAAAATTTTAAAGTGTTACATAAATGCTAGTTATTATTTTTTGATTATCACAACAACTTTTTGAGTTAAGTATAATAGTGTTTTAATCTCCCATTTATGGGTGAGGAAACTGAGGATCAGAGAAGTCAAATGATAATTGTGTGACTGAAAGTCACCCAATTAGTCTCAGTGCTGTTGTTCCCACTTCTCTACTGGCTCCCCTCAAGTCCAAAGCACTTACTGCTACACCAAATTCTAACCAGAAAATAGATGACAATATCACTAAACAACTTAAGTCTCAGTCCTCTCATTCTTAACCTGAACAAGAGCTCTCAGTGAAGTTAGTGAAAAAGAGACTCATAGACAAAGGAGATTAAATAATTGTTTTAGTTTATACTACCATTGGTTTTTAGTACTAGGGCAGCAAGATGGTACAGTGGATAGAGCACTGGGTCTAGAATCAGGAAAATCTGAGTTCAAATCCAGCCTCAGGCACTTACTAGCTATGTGACCCTAGGCGGTTCCTTATCTCTGTTTGCCTGTTTCCTCCCATGTAAAATGGCATAATAATACCCTCGCATAATAATACCCTCGCCTTCCCAAGGTTGTTGTGAGCATCAAATAAGATAATAATTGTAAACTGCAGGTAGGTGGGATAGTAGATAGAGTGGCAGTCTGAAGTCAGGAAGACTCATCTTCCTGAATTCAAATCTGGCCTCAGACACTTACTAGTGGTGTGACTCTGGGCACCTCCCTTAATCCTTTTTGCCTTAGTTTCCTCATCTGTAAAATGAGAAGGAAATGGCAGATCACTTCAGCATCTTTGCCAAGAAAACCCCAAAAGGGGCAGTCAGACATGACAGAACAACCTTTAACACAGTGCCTGGCACATAGCAAGTGCTATATAAAAGTTACCGTTATCATCATCATAATCAATCATCATTGTCATGAGTCCAAAATCTGTCCTAGGGCAGGAAAAATAGAAGAAAACAGTTGTGAAAATCTAGCAAAGAAAAACTATTCAGAAGTGAATGGATCAACAGTGTCAAACCCCGAGAAAATCAGAGGGCTGGCAATATGATATTCTGGAGAGCAAAGACGTTTGGATTACAACCAAGAATCACATGCCCAGCCAAAATGAGCTTAATATTTCAAGGGAAAAGATGGAAATTCAAAGAAATAGGGGACTTCCAATCATTATTATTATTATTACTAGAAGGTACCTTAAACATTCAGTAGTCAAATTTCCTTGTTTTCCAGATAAGTAGAGTGAGGCTCTGATAGTTGAAATAATTTACCCAAAGTCACACAGGCAGTGTCAGAGGCAGGGCCAGGGGTTGGGAACCTGCAGCCTTAAGGCCACGTGTGGTATTCTATAGGGCCTTGGGTGTAGCCTTTTGACTGAATCCAAGTTTTACAGAACAAATTCTTTTATTAAGGGGATGTGTTATGTGAAGCTTGGATTCAGTCCAAGGGCCACCCTTGAGGACCTAGAGGGCCACATGTGGCCTTGAGGCCACAGATTCCCCACCCCTGGTCTAAACCATGTTCCTCTCTCTCCAGAACTCAGACTCTTTTCATGTATTGTTATTCTTATGCTCCTGCGTGGAGGAGTGCAAAACATACTGTATTTGTAGTCAGAAGATTAGAGCTGGCTTCAAAGACTGGCATACAACGCATTTTGCAGTTTCAGGAGAAGACATTGTCAACCCTTCTTATTCACCACTTATATTTATTATGTATATTCTTATGGAACTGACAGAGGTATGCTTGTCTCCCTTGTTAGGATATAAGAACCTTAAAAATTGAGACTATTTCATTCTTTGCATTTGTGTCCTGGAGAAGATAATAATTACTTGTTGATGGACTATCCACTTGATTTAGTCATCTACCATTTCCCACAAGATCTTGCCTTTTTTGTTTTCAGCTCTCTGTCTAATTTTCAATTTCTCTGTATCCATTGTCTCCTTCCTTTCTCTTTTAAATGTGCCCACATCTCTTCAATTCATAAAATAAAATAAAAACTTTATCTTACCCAACTATCCTATCAAGCCTTTTGTCTTTCTCTTCCTCCCAGCCAAACCCCAGGAAAAAAAAATTATCTATACTTATTACCTCAATTTTCTTTTCTTCCACTTATGCAATCTGGCTTCTGCCCTTAACACTCCACTAAAACTTCTCTCTCCAAGGTCACCAGTGATTTCTTCATTGCCAATCCAGTGATTGTTTTCTCAATCCTTACCTTTTTACAGGAGTACAAGTTTCCTATATAGAGAATTCATTGCAAAAAGCAGAGATTGGATGCAAGAACAATTAGAAGGTATTGCAATAATATATGAGAGGTGGTGAGGGCTGAATTGGGGTGTTCAGGTGTGAGTGGTGATATAGGGTAGATGTGAGAAATGTTGCTGAAGTTAAATCAGTAAGACTTGGCAATAGATTGGATATGGGGGTGGAGTGGGAAGATAGTGTAAAAAAGAGATGATATGAGGCAACAGATATGTAGATTGGGCCACCACTGATATAGGGATGATACTTCTGCCTATACAAATTGATGAGATTGCTAAAAGAAATGCACAAAGAGAAGAAGGTACAGGGGCACACTCAGCCATAAGGATCAAAATATGGATAATAATGTGGGAAAGGAGAGTGAGGGAAATCTGTCCTAGAGGAGGAAAAATAGGAGACAATAGTTGTGAAAATCCAGCAAAGAGTATTCAGAAGGGAGTGGATCAACAGTTTCAAACCCTGAGAAAATCAGAGGGTTGGAAATATAATAATCTGGAGCAAAAGGTTTGAGATTACAGCCAAGAATCACATGCCCAGCAAAACTGGGCTTAACATTTCAAGGGAAAAGATGGAAATTCAGTGAAATAGGTGACTTTCAATCATTCCTGATGAAAAGACCAGAGCTGAACAGAACATTCAATCTTCAAATACAGAACTAAAGAGAAACATAGAAAGGTAAACAGGATTGAAAAGAAATGTTATTCAATAAGGTTAAACTGTTTACTTCCCTACATGGGAAGATGATACTTGTAACTCTTGAGAACAGTATCTTTATGAGAGTGGTTAGAAGGCGTATACATAGACAGGGGGTATGGGTATAAGTTGACTTTGATGTGATAATATCAAAAACTTGAAAGGTGATAAAAAGGATTTATTGGGAGAAGAGGATAGGAGAGGCAATATATGATAGATTACATCACATGAAGCAGCAGAAAAGACCTATTACAGTAGAGGAAAAGAAAAGAGGTGGGTGAGCCTTATTTAGGAAGTTTGTTTGTTTCAGCCTTCTTATTTGTAACTTGCTCTCATCTGATTTGGCCCAAAGAGGAAATAACATACACACTCAGTTAAGTATAGAAATTTATCTTACTGATAGGGAAGTAGGAGGAGAAAGGGGTAAGAAAAGGGAAGGTGGTGGATAGAAGGGAGGGAAGACTGAGGGAGGCAGTAGTCAGAAACAAAACACTGGTGAGGAGGGACAGGGTGAAAGGAGAGGAAAAATGTGTAAATGTACCTTCACAGTAATCATAACTGTGAGTGCAAATGGGATGAACCTTCCTGTAAAATGGAAGCACATAGCAAAGTGGGTCAAAAACAAGAATCCTACAATATGCTGTTTACAGGAAACAAATTTGAAGCAGAAGGATACACACAGACTAAAGGTAAAAAGCTGGAGCAGAATATATTATACTTCAGATGAAGTCTTTAAAAAAGCAGGGGTAACAATTCTGATCTCAGACAAAGCAAAAGCAAAAATAGATCTATTTAAAAGAGATAAAGAAAGAAACTATATCTTGCTAAAAGGTACTATAGACAATGAAGTAATATCAATAGTAAATACACATGCACCAAGTAGTATGGCATCCAAATTCTTAGAGATATTAAGTGAGTTATGGGAAGAAATAAAAAGCAAAGCTATATTAATGGGGGACCGCAACCTCCCCCTCTCAGAACTAAATAAATTAACCACAAAATAAATAAGAAAGAAGTTAAGGAGGTGAATAAAATTTTACAAAAGTTAGGTGTGATATACCTCTGGAGAAAAATGAATGGGGGTAGAAAAGAATATACCTTTTTCTCAGTGGTAGATGGCACCTACACAAAAATTGACCACGTACTAGAGCATAAAAACTTCACAACCAATGCTGAAAGGCAGAAATATTAAATGAATACTTTTCAGACCATGATGCAACAAAAATTATGTGTAATAAAAATCTATGGAAAAACAGACTAAAAATTAATTGGAAACTAAATAATCTAATCCTAAAGAATGATTGGGTCAAACAACAAATAATAGAAACAATCAAGAATTTCAGCAAAGATAACAACAATGAGAACATACCAAAACTTATGTGATGCAGCCAAAGCAGTTCTTTGGGAAATTTTATATCTCTAAATGCATACATGAATAAAATAGAAAAAGAGGAGATTAATGAATAGGGCATGCAACTAAAAAAGATGAAAAAAGAACAAATTAAAAATCCCCAATTAAATATCAAATTAGAAATTCTGAAAATCACAGGAGAGACTATTAAAAATTGAAAGTATGAAAACTATTGAACTAATCAATAAAACTAAGAGCTAATTTTGTGGAAAAAAAATCAGTAAAATAGATAAACCTTGGCTAATTTGATGTTAAACAGAAAGAAGAAAACCAAATTACTAGTATGAAAAAGGAAAAGGAAATCAAGAGAAATTTAAAATAGTAATTAGGAAGTATTTTGCCAACTGTATCCCAATAAATCTAACAATCCATGTGAAATGGTTGAATATTTACAAAACATAAATTGCCCAGATTTACAGAAGAGGAAATAAAATACTTAAATAGCCTTATTTCACAAAAAAATAAATTGAAGAAGCTATCAATGAACTCCCTAAGAAAAAGATCTCCAGGGCAAGATGGATTTACAAGTGAATTCTACCAAACATTCAAAGAACAATACTACATAAACTATTTAGAAAAATAGGCAAGGAGTCCTACCAAATTCTTTTTATGACACAAATACAGTGCTGATACCTAAACCAGTAAGAGTCAAAACAGAGAGAGAAAATTATACACCAATATCCCTAAATAATATTGATGCAAAAATTTTTAAATAAAATATTAGCAAAGAAATTACAGCAATTTATCAGCAGGATAATACACTATGACCAGGTGGGATATGTACCAGGAATGCAGGGCTGGTTCAATATTAAGGCAATCATAGTCACCATTGATCATATCAATTAAAAAAAACTAACAGAAATTATTTGATTGTCTCAATAGATGCAGAAAAAGCTTTTGACAAAATACAACACCTATTCCTATTAAAAACACTAGAGAGCATAGGTATAAATGGAGTGATCTTTAAAATGATAATATCTATTTAAAACCATAAGCAAGCAGTATATGTAATGGGGATAAACTTTCCCAATAACATCAGGGTGAAACAAGGATATCCTTTATCACCACTATTATTCAATATTGTGCTAGAAATGTTAGCTTTAGCAATAAGGGAAGAAAAAGAATTTGAAGGAATTAGAAGAGACTATGAGGAAACAAAGCTATCACTCTTTGCATATGATATGATGGTATACTTAGAATCAATTAAAAAACTACTTGAAATAACAACTTTATCACAGTTCCAGGATATAAAATAAACCTACATAAATCATCACCATTGCTATATATCACTAACAAAGCCCAACAGCAAAAGGTAGAAAGAGAAATTCCATTTAAAATTACTATAGACAATGTCAAATATTTGGGTGTCTATCTGCCAAAACAAACCCAAGAACCGTATGAACACAATTACAAAACACTTTTCACACAAATAAAGTCAGATCTAAATAATTGGAAAAATATCAATTGCTCAAGGATAAGCTGAGCTAATATAATAAAAATGGTAATTCTACCTAAATCAATTTACTTATTCAGTGCCATAGCAATCAAACTATCAAAAATTATTTTATAGACCTAGAAACAATAATTACAAAATTCATCTGGAAGAACAAAAGGTGAAGAATATCAAGGAAATTAATGAAAAATGCTAAGGAAGGTAGTCTAGCTGTACCAGATCTAAAATATATTATAAAGCAGTAATCATCAAAACTATTTGGTACTGGTTAAGAAATAGAGTGGTGGATCAGTGGAATAGGTTAAGTACATAAGACACAATAGTCAATGACTATGGTAATCTACTGTTTGATCAACCTAAAAACTAGCTTCTGTGATAAGAACTTACTATTTTGAAGAATCTTCTGAGAAAACTAGAAAATAGGATGGCAGAAACTAGGCATAGACCAACATCTTACACAATATACCAAGATAAGATCAAAATGAGTACATGATTTAGATATAAGGCAGCAAATTGGGAGATCAAGGAATGGTATACTGATCAGATCTATGGAGAAAGGGAGAATTTATGATGACATGAGAGATAGAGAACATTATGAAATGCAAAATAGATAGTTTTGGTTACATTAAATTATAAAGGTTTTGCACAAACAAAATCAATGCAACCAAGATTAGGAGGAAAGCAGAAAGCTGGAAAATGATTTTTACTGCCAATGTTTCTGATAAAGACCTCATTTCTAAAATATAGAGAGAGTTGAGTCAAATTTATAAGAATACAAGTCATTCCCTGATTGATAAATGGTCAAAGGATATGAACAGGCAGTTTTTGGAGGAAAAAACTAAAGCTATTTATAGTCATATGGAAAAAATTCTCTGAATCACTATTGGTTAGAGAAGTACAAATTAAAACTGAGGTACTACATCACAGCTATCAGATTGGCTAACATAACAAAACAGGAAAATTGTTGGGGGAAGTGCTGGGGAAGATGTGGGAAAATTAGAACACTAACGCAAAGATCTTAGATAATTCCAAAAGAATCATAATGGAAAATACCATATCCAAAGAAATAACTATGAAGTGAGGGTGTGTGTTGGTAAGCAAAATGGGCTCTTAGCACTCAGTTCAACTAAGTGCCCTTGGAGAGTTTGGCCTTTGTTTCCTTGATTAGATTTGGGTGTCCTTGGTGCCTCCTTGCCACAGGGGAGGGCTTAGTTAGGGATTAGTTTAGACATGAGTTTGAGTGACATGTTTGGGACAGCAGAGGCTTTTAGACCACGTGGGTTTAAGTCACCTCTTTGTGACGATTCTAGATCACGTGGGTGAGTCGCATGTGTGACTCACCGCTGACCCTGAAAAAGGTATAAAACCAGGGGTTGGTTTTCTCTTCTCTGGGGCTCTTACCCACAGCCGTGGTGGCGCATGTGATTCTGGGCCAGACCTTGTTCTGAGCTCCTGGGCTGAACCTAAATGTTGGTAACTATGAATTGTATTGTGTCTGTGTGTTTGTAATTTGTTTAGGGCTCTCACTTGTGGTGGTGCTGAGGTGGAGACTCCAGGCAGCTGCAGCTAAGGTCCCTCCAGCTTGTAACCTGGATCCTGGGACTTTGTTAAACTCTGGTAATTATGTATTGGGATTGGAATCAGACAAGGTCTGTCTGTTGATGTTTGTACTTTGTTTGTATTTTGCTGTGAAGTTCAGGGTGCTGGTCTTTTTCCCCTGAACTAAGTGAATGATATTTGTATGCTGAATTAAAGTAAGCTTGTCAACCCCTTCACATAGCTTTCCTTAGTTAAGCAGATCAAAAGAACCTGTGCTTTTGCAGCATGCTGGTAGCGTTCTTGTTGTTGGTCTTTCACCCCCACAACAGCTGCTAGCCAGATTGTGGAAACAGGGTGCAAATTGACAAATGCTATTTTCAAAGTTTTTCTTTCTCATGGTTTTTCCCTTTGGTTCTGATTCTTCTTTCACAACATGACTAATACAGAAATATATTTAATATGATTGTACATGTATAACCCATGTCAGATTGCTCGCCATCTTGGGGAGGGGGGAAGAAAGAAAGAGGGAGAAAAAAATTTGGAATTAAAATCTTACAAAAACAAATGTTGAAAACTCTCTTTACATGTTATTGAAAAAAATTAAATTCTATTAAGTGGTTAAAAAACAAAGATTTTTTAAAAATAAAATAATTAATGGAATTTCTCTTTCAAGATTGAATCTTTTCTATAATTTCACTATTATAAGGACAATGAAGCTTATGATCTAACTATTTCTCTGTCCCATCTAGGGTCACTCACATGAACAGGTCACATAGCCCTGCTGATTTCATAAGAGATTAGAATATAGGGCTCATCTAATTAAAACCCTCTGCTTTATAGGTGAGAAAACAGAGGCCTAGAGATTTTAAGTGATGTGTCCAAGGTTACACAAATATTCAAATGGACCTATAATCTCATCAATTGGGATGATCCTGCCAATAATACAAATCTAAATCCATCCATGCCTGACCATCCTGGGCATTTTTTATCCACATCCTCTGATAAGAATGCTACAGAGTGTCAATCCAGCATATTAGCTTTTTTTCTAACATTATTTGGATGCCAGTTGAGTGCTTCGGAGATCTAATAGTAATCCGAAATATTATAACATGGCTAGGCCATCTTTTATTCCTATCATATATTGTCCTAATGGCATCTTTTATTTTTACGCTTCATCAAAATTCTTCATTGGTTATATGATAGTCTGCTCCAGCCCACCATGTTCTTTTCCATTGCCTTCCATGATATTTATTTTCAACTCTTCAGAGACTGTTGTGTTCCATGTCTCAGAGTCCTGAAGTTATGCCAGTAGAAAACCAGTTTTAGAAAGGAGGGTCTTTGTTTCAGGGAAGCTTAGGGTGGTTAAAGAAGCTCTGCAATTTCCTGAAGAATTCCCTTCATCTTGTTTAATTCTGAATCCATACTATTAACCATTTGTAATGTGTCTCACAGATATACATACTCATGGACTAGCTCTATAGCTTGTCCATCCAGTTGCATGTTACAATCTGGTCAATAATCTATGAACCCAAGGTTACACAGTCAAGAGATTGAGCCAGGATTTGTGTTCCTGTACTCTAACTTCAAATTTACCTCTCTTTCTTCTACCCATGGTGCTTCATTCAATATAATCAAACAGTCTCTTCTTAAGCACAAGGCTTGGTGAGGCACTGGGGAGATAAAAGGCAAAATGAAAAACAGCCTCTTCCTTCAAATAATTTGCATTCAAATGGGGAGACACAGCACCATAATCTGAGGAGGAAGGGGAAGGCAGTAACAATTAAAAGGAATTGCAAAGGTGGCTCATGACCTGAGCCTGGAAGGAAGAAGAGGATTCCCAAAGTTAGAGGTGAGGGGAGAATGTAATATAAGAATGAGATGTAATGCCCTATGCAAAGATGTGAAAGTGGAAGATGGAATGCTGCGTTTAGAGAAGAAATTGGCCAACTTGACCAAAATACAGAATACGATAAAGGAAATATATGCCATTAGCTTGGTAATTTAGGCTATAACTAGCCTGTGAAAGGGTTTAAAAGCCAAGCAAAGAAATGTATAGTTTATCCTATGAAAGGGAATGACAGAATGTTTTTGACCAGGGGAATGGTATGGTTAGTCTTGTGCTTTAGGAAGATTATTTTAATATTTACCTATTTCACATGCTGTTAAAATCCTTTTTCTGGTCCTTCCTACTAACTTTCAGAGTCAGTTGATTTGTCCTAAGGCTTCCAAATTATCAGGGATCCACCCAATTCCCCCTTATGACTGAACCATCATTGATTCACCCCCATCCGAGAAATATTGGGATAATTGCACATAGGCACATGTTACTGAATTAGTACAGTCACACTAGAATTCAATGACCATGAGGCATAAGGGAAAGATCATTTCTTTATATAGCACAATTTTCTCTTCTTCCGAGTTAATTCTCTAGCAAAGATGCTAAGAGAAATACTTCAAGCCCAGATCTAAAGAAAGCTCTTTTACACATGTTCTGCCTGCAAGGAAAGTGATTGGAAAAGAAATGGAGCAATTCACAAACAGTAAGATTCCCATCAACTCTGATTATCCCTATGTGTCTTATTTGTGGCAAATTGTAAATTTCAAGCTTCCTGCTCTTGTACCATCAGTTGGTACATTTTTAAGGAGTGAGTTACTAATTTAAATATTATTATTCATTTAGACAAACAATCCAAGCTAAACATAATCAGAAGTGTAAACATGCTACCAAAATGAGTATGTAATAAATTCTAGGAAACCAAGCATAATAAAGTCTCATTTATCTCATAATGCTAATGATGGTGATGGTGGTAATGATGGTGCTGATAGTAAGGGCTGCACCCGGTGGGAAAGTGCAACATCTATTTACAAACAAGAAAGTCATGGTTCAGAGAGAGAGAGTGAGACAGTCACTGCAAAGGAGTGGGGGAGATATCTTCTCATGTCTTTTTCTTTGGGGTCAAGCTTGGTCATTATAATCATACAACACTTAGTTGCAATTGTTTTGTAGTGATAGTTTGTCTTATTTACAATTGTTATGGTTCTTTTGCATATTGTTTTCCTGGCTCTGCTTACTTCATTTTGCATCAGTTGCATGTCTTCCCATCCTTCTTAAATATTCATCACATTCATTGATTTTTAATCAGAGAAATAGTCCATGGCATTTATATACCACAACTTGTTTAGCCATTTCCTAAGTGAAAGGCATTTAATTTGCTTCCAATCCTTTGTTATTGAAAAAAAAAGTGTTGCTACAAATATGTTGAGGTATATTGGACCTCTTTTAGCCATTGCTCTCCTTGGGATATATGGCTACCAGTGAAATCTCTGTACCAACAGATATGAAGATTTTAATCACTTTCTTTGAATAATTCTAAATTGCTTTCGAGAATGGGGAAACAAATTTACAACTCCACCAACAGTATAGTGCTGTGCCTGTGCTTCCACACCTACTTCAATATCAATTATTCCCATCTTTGCAAATTTGCTGTGTGTGAAATGAAATGTAAGAGTTGTCTGGTTTTGCATTTCTCTTTGACATGATTGTTAATAGTTCACCATTCTTTGCAAACTATTCCTTTCCTTTGACCATTTATCAATTGGGGAAAGACTTTTGGTCATTACACTTGGGTTAGTTTTCCATGTATCTTTGATATCAGACCCTTATCAAAAATGTTTGATACAAAGTTTTTCCTCTCAGTTCACTGCTTTCTTTCTTATCCTAATTGAATTAACTTGGTCTATGCAAAAACATTTCAATTCCATCTAAAGGAAATTATCTATTGGATTTTTTTTATAATCAACTTGTTTATTTAAGAATTCATGATTTAGGAGTAAAGGCTGATACTATGAGCAGTTTGGGAGAACAAGGAATAGTTTACCTATCTGATATATGGAAAAGAAAAGAATTCCTGACACAACAAGAGATAGAGAGCATTACAACATGGAAAATGGATAATTTTGATTATGTTAAATTGAAATGTTTTTGTATTAAAAAAGCCAATGCAACAAAGATTAGGAGGGAAGCAGAAAACTGGGAGAAAATCTTTACAACCAGTGTCTCTGATAAAGGCCTCATCACTAAAATATACAGGGAACTGAGCCAAATTTATAGGAATACAAGTCGTTCCCCAATGGAGAAATGGTCAAAGGATATGAACAGGCAGTTTTCAGAGGAAGAAATTAAAGAGATCTATAGGCATATGAAAATGCTCAAAATCACTACTGATTAGAGAAATGCAAATCAAAACAACTCTTGGGTACCACATCTCTCCTGTCAGATTGGCTAACATGGCAAAACAGGAAAATGATAAATGCTGGAGAGGATGTGGGAAAATTGGGACATTGTTATATTGCTGGTGGAGTTGTGAACTGATCCAGCCATTCTGAAGGGCAAAATATAGCCCAAAGGGCTATAAAAAATGTTCATACCCTTTGACCCAGCAATATCACTTCTAGGGTTGTATCCCTAGGTACAAGAGATCACATAAGTGGGAAAAGGACCCATATGTACAAAAATATTTATAGTGTCTCTTTTTGTAGTAGCAAAGAATTGGAAAACAAGGAGATGCCCATCAATTGGGGAATGGCTGAACAAGTTGTGGTATGTGAAGGTAATGGAATACTATTGTGCTATTAGAAATGGGGATGATACGAACTTCAGAAGAACCTGGAAAAACCTACACAATATAATGCTGAGTGAGCAGAGCAGAGCCAGGAGAACATTATACACAACCACAGATATATGGATTCTGTGACGACTAACCCTGATAGACTTTGGTCTTCTCAGCAATACAATATGCAGAGAATGCTATCTACATCCAGAGAAAGAACAATGGAGTCTGAATGCAGATTGAGGCACACTTTATGCTCGCCTTTTTTTCCCTTTTTTTTTCTCTTTTGTTTTTGTTTTTGGGGTTTTTTTGTTCCGCTTCTTCTTTCTCATGATTCGTTCCCTTGGTCATAATTCTTCTTTACAACTTGACTATTGTGTAAATATGTTCAATGAGAAGTTATATGTAGAAGATATATCCAGATTCCATGCCTTCTTGGGAAGGGAAGGAGGGAGGGAGGGGGGCGGGAAGAAAATCTGAAACTCAGAATTATGTAGAACTGAGTGCTGTAAACTAAAAATAAAAAATCTTAAAAAAAAGAATTCCTACCAACCCCACTCATATCTATGGAAGGGATGCTTTTTAAAATGTTATAACCATTCTTACTCAGGTCATCTTACTATTTTGAACTTATTATGATATATGATATAAATGTTTGCCTAAACAAAATTTTTGCTTGACTGCTTTCTTATTTTCTCAGAAATTTTGGTTAAATACTATGTTATCCATTAGGTAATTTATACATGTGGAATTATCAAATACCAAAATAGTGAATTTGTTCTTTTGTTATCTTCCCTCATCTATTCTTTTTTCGTTGGTCTTCTTTTTAACAAGAACAAAATTATTTGACTGTTTCTGATTTATAATGTGGTTTGAGGTCCAAAAGTGCTATTCTTCCTTAATTCTTTTTTTTTTTCATTTTGTCACTTGATAGTTTAGGTCTTTTTTTCCCCTCCAAACTAATTTCATTATTATTTTTAATAGCTCTATAAAATATCTCCTTGGTAATTTGATTGGGAAAGTGCAAATCTATGAATTAATTTTGATAGCATTATCCTTTTGATTATATTGGTATGGCCCAGCTGTGAGTACTGAATATCCTTCTATTTGTTTAGATTGTTCTTTATTTCTTTAAGGAGCATTGTACATGTAAAGGTATTGAAGGTGTTTTGGTAGAGGGCCTCTCCAATATTTTATACTTTTTGTAATTGTTTTGAAAAGAACTTCCTATTTTATTATTGGCTTCTGGAATTTCTGATTGTGACATAGTAATGGAACTCATGATTTTGAGGGGTTTATTTAGTAAATTGCCACTTTACTGAAGGTATTGTCTGAAATTACTCATTCCCCAGGATTTTCTAAGTAAATCATCATGTCATTAGGTATGTATACTACCCATGCATCCCTGGCATATACCTCAACTACATCACAGTGAATGACTTTTGCTATAAATTGCTATATTTTCCCAATGACTTAATTTTAAAATTTTGAATAAATATTCATAAATGACATTGGGCTATAATCCTCATTCTTTGCTTTATCTTTCCTTGATTTAAGTGTCAGGAATATATTTGTTTCATAAAAGAAGTTTGGCTGAGTACAGGTATCCTCAATTTTTTAGAATTATTTGTATAGTATAGGTATTCATTGTTCTTTCAAAGTTCAATTATAACTGCCTAGTAAATCTATTTGAACCAGGAGACTGGCTAATTCTTAAAGTAACTGTTCTTTTCAAAATTATGATCTAAATATGGACTGCCTATATTTTGATAATTCTCAGTTAACCAGAATATTCTGCTCAACAAAAAGGGCTAGGTTTTTTTTTCTTTTGTCCCTCTCCACTTTTGAGGAATGGCTATGTCCTTATGCTTTCTCATCTTTTCCCTCTGCTCCTAAAATTCTGCTTTCAGGTCCCTTGTCCATATTCAAATATAATTGATTAGTGACAGTAAAAGTATTCTAAATCCCAAGCAATTTCTTTTCCATTCTACAAATATTTAATTTCCTCCTCTTTGCCTGACACTACACTTGGCCCTTAAGACACAAAAGCCAGAAATGTACTAATCTTTGCCCTTAAGGAACCTACATTCTATTGCATTTAAACAATACACACACAAAGATAAATTAATTAACCTCTCTGCGACTAAGTTTCTTTATCTGTAAAATTACAACAATAATTATAGCGCCTCACAGGGTTGCTTCCAGGTCCAAAAGAGATAATGTTATAAAGCACTTCGTGAATTTTAAATTTAATTTAAATTAAATGTCAGTTTTTAGCAACAACAACAGCATCCCCATCCCTTAGGACATGGGTTCTTTTTGGGTTGTTTGCCAAACTCTCTAACCACCCCTACCACCCCCTCCTTCAATATCCCAAACACTCTCAGGATAAGTAGCCACTTGATATGTAATTAAAAGTCAAACTTGGCACTGAAATTTTGCAGAACAACTGTAGCCAGTGAGGAGTTCCACACTTCATAGAGATACAATTAGAGTTGGCCCAGAGAACAGCAATGAAAATGATGAAAGGGTTGGCAAATGGGGCATCTAGAGAAATGAGGGTTATTTAGCCTGAAGGAAAGGCAAAGGAATGACTTAATAACAGTCTTCAAGAATATGAAGCATTATTATACAGAAGACATCATCACTAAGCATAACAAGAATGGAAGTGGGCAATTCAGTGATACAAAAGAGACTTGGAAATACGAAGCAGCTTCATGATAACGGGGGTTATTAGATTCCAGGATACAGTAGATATGCCACCTAGGGTAGTGGACAGATCTTTTCCCTCAGAAGACTTTAAAGTTTTCTTTATTCCCTCTTAGATAGTGTATCATGTTTATTGATGTCATTAAGATGGACTAAAATCTTCTTCCAGTTTCTGTAGATTGTGAATCTAGAAACCTCAATGTGCTTGAAATTGAATACCATTTTTTATTTATTATTTGGGCAGTGTTAACAAAGGGAAGGATTTGACTCTAAATCAAAACATCCGGAGATTTTTTTTCTGAGAACCACTGTCTTGAGAAAGTCACTTTCACTACCAATACAAATGCGGAGGAAAAAAAAAGAAAGGAAACCCTGAATATTTATCCATAAATTTGCTGAATGCTAGATCATTCCTATCAGTGGGCAGCTAGGTAGTATAGTGGATAAAGCACTGGGCCTGGAGTCAGGAAGATCTGAGTTCGAATCTGGCCTCAGACACTTATTAGCTGTGTGACTCTGGGCAAGTTGGTTACCCACTGTTTGCCTCAGTTCCTCATCTCTAAAATGACCTTAATTACACATTGAAGAAGGAAATGGTAAACCACTCCTGTATCTTTACCAAGAAAACCTTGGCTGATAATTTTAAATTTTAATTTCCTTATTTGACCTAACATAGAATCGAAGGATTTAAAATTGGAAAAGGCATGAAACATTATCTAGTATTTTCTTTCATTTGTAGATAAGGAAACTGAAAGAAGATGAAGTGACTTCCCTAAGGTCACACAGTCATTTAGTGACAAGGCTTATAATAGAATTCATATATCTTGATTCCTTTTAGACTTACTCCCTTCAACTCCAGCTCCACCTCTAGCTTTCACATGCTTGGTTGATTTTGCTTCATCTACTTGTCTTTTTGCTTGCTTTAGATGAGTGAAGATAGAATTCAATTTAGTGTGACAAATATTTATTGAGCTCTTACTCTGGGTTTACCACTGAACTTGCACTGTGGGGATATAAAAGTTGTGGAAGACCTACCAACAAGGAACTTCTACTTACTGAAGAAGCAGGACATAGGTTTGGGAAACCATTACATAGAAATAGAAAACAAAATACGATAAAAGTGCTCAAATGAGTGGTAACAGAAAGGAGCTTGTACATGTGTTTAGAGGAGGAAGAGAAAAATATGACTTCCTTTAGGCAATTTTTGATAGAGAAGATGGCCTTGTTCTAGACAGTTAGTCATTCCAAATGTTCATGGAGAGAGAGAGAGAGAGAGAGAGAGAGAGAATCCTAGATCAGTTGACAGTTCTGCCATTCTGGGCTATATGGTTGCTTTAGTACTGGCCAAATGCAAGATGATAGAGTGATATTATTAAGTTGGAAATGCAAAGGATCTAATCCAATCTCCTCACTTTTTAGATGAGAAAGCTACACTAAATACCTGTCTAATCTTGTAAAAGTCCCTTTATCTCCCTAGGTCTCACTTTCTTCTTCTGTAAAATGATGGTATTGGAGTAGTTCACCTCTAAGGTCCCTTTCAGCTCTAAATCTATGATCCTATGAAATTCCATGAATATGCATATAGTAGCTATGAGACCATAGCGCAACGCCTGGCACATTGTAATCACTTCTAAAATGTTCATTGACTTACTGGACATAGAAAAATCATGACAATTCTCTGATCCTCTTTTTTCCTCATCCATTAAGTAGGGATACTAGCATACGAAGTGCCACAAGGTTGTTGAGGATCAAATGGCGTCATATATTTAAAGTGATTTTCAAAACTTAAAGTACTATGTACATGTCAATAATTACGGTTATCATCATTATTATTATTATTATTGCTAGGGTGCAGATTAGAACTCAGGTCTCTTTCCCCTGTACCATATAAGTGCATATTTGAAAGATTTTTGATTCTCTGGACAACTTAAATTTTAAGCGACATGAGCTGCTGCATAGTGCACAGTGTGACAAACCACGCTCCCTTTGGCATCCAGTGTGCTCTACTTGATATGCTGACCATTCTGTACAGCTTCTGGGGGAGGCCTAAAGAGGGGAATCTGATCCAGTTTGGCAAATGTCTAGGGGTACTGCTGAGCAAGTGACTTTGAGATAAACAAGTGTTTATTTGCTCTTGAAGTGACCTTAATTACACTTGTCAAGAGAGTCAGCTGGAGCAGCTGACAGGAAAACAAGACAACAAGTGGACATTAGGGGAAATGTGTATGAAAAGATTCTACAATTAAACTCAACTGGGGTTTTCATCCCTCTTTACACACCAGACGCAAGTTGTGAAAACAAAAAATGGAAGGGACTGGCTTGAAGAAAGTATAAGGTTAAGAAAACTTCAGTTTCTTTCACTGGATTCTCTTAGACTCACTTTTCTCTATGCCCACCATTCCTCGGAGTACTATCTTTGGTACTCTTCATTTCCCTCTAGAACTACGTCTCCTGATGCCTATTGTACCCCTTCACTTACATGTCCCACAGAAAACACCACCCTGTCCCCTTGCCCTCACGTATACATTTCCAAATCGCTCTCTCAACCACAGTCATTATGGGACCAGTCTTTTTCTCCATCACATTACTTGCTACAATACTCAAAGACCAATATTCAAACTGAAAATTCCTCTAAAAATAACTATACAGTTCTTAACCTCCCAAAACCTAATAATAATACTTTCTCAACATCATTTCAATCCAACACCAACATGGTCGTTCATTAGACTTTGTCATAGTTCTCAGATTTGCACTACCTCTAGATAGAGGTGGATATTTTACATTCCATTCTAACACAACATCCTATCCCTAATCCTCTCCTTTCATCTCTCAGACTAAATCTCTTCGCCCTTGTCATGAACCCTCTAGTCATTTGATCACTTCTCCCAGTCCATTATACTCTTATCCCCTAACCCTCCCTTCACATGCCACTAACCCTCCCTTCACACACTGTGGCTGTATCTGTTCCCATGTTCAATCTTGATTATGTCATCTGCTACTTCTTGCTTATTTCACCAGCAACTGTCTTTAAGAGATTTCTTATATCTTAAATCTTCTTACTTGCTCCTGGCACCTTCTACCATTTGCTACCTATAAATCCTTGTCCCCTGGTTACTCTCCTCCATATAATCTCCCTGATCTAGCTCCTGGGATGTTGACTGTTTTTGAAGGAAATAACTATATGGAATTTAATTCAATACACACTTACTAAATGCCTACTGTTTATATGGTCCCAGGCTAGGTCCTAGGGATTTAAAGATTCCATGTGCCATGAATTTATAATATGTAAACTCAGCTGGGCTCTTGCTGGCATGCCACATTTCTTAAACTGCATTCTTATCAACTCCCTATCATTTACCTGGAAGTTATTGTTCTGTCATCTTTTAACAGGCTAATGGAGGGAGACAAACATCATTCTTAAGCTACCCTCATTCAAAACCCTGAAATCATCTTTGATTCTTCCCTGTTCTTCCTCCTCTATTCCATGTCCATACAAGACTTGTACGTTAGTTGTTCCTTTCTGTTTTCTCTTCATATGAACTTTCTTTTCTAGCCTCACTTCTGTTCTATTTCAAGCTTTTATTTCTTCACCACTATATTAATGTAATAGCTTCAAAATGTTCTTTAACTGTACCTTCCCCTAATAATATGATAATAATAGCTACCATCTTCTCTGCTCATGGATGATGGGTTAATCTTCCTAATGTATTATTTTGATCATGTGACTGCCCTACTTAAAGCTTCAACATATCCTCACTTTTTACTGAAAAAAATAAGTCCCTTATCCCAGAAATTAGAGTATTTCATAGCTTTGGCACCCAATCTTTCTAACCTTAATTCCTACAATAACACTTCATCAACTATTCCAGCCAAGAAGATTCAATAATTCAATAAACATTTATTAAGTGCCTACTAAGTGCACTGTGAAAGAAAAAGAAGGACAGCCCTTTGCCCATAAAAACCTTACAATCTACTGGGGAAAGATAACACACAAAAGGAAGCTAAAAATACTAGAGTACACCAAGTACAATATACCAAGAGGTATATTGTTTCATGGAGTCAAAACCAAGCAGAACTACTCATGGAAGTTGAAGTGAATGATGTACAATATGAGGTAGCTAGGTGGCATAGTGAAGAATGGGTTGAACCTGAAGCCAGGACAATGAGCGTTTGAATACTACCTCAAACATTTGCTACCTGTATGACCCTGAGCTCTTTAAGCTCTTTAAGCCTCAGTTTACTCATCTGTTAAATGGGGATGACAATAGCACTTCCCTAACAGGGTTTTACCTTTTTGCCTGCTTAGTCTTCTGACTCCAAAGCTAGTTCTCTATTATATTGCTCTGTTGATAGAGTATGGCCTACGATGAGCAAAGTAACAAATAAAAGTGTATCAAATGTTTTCATCATAAGACGAAAGTTATTCTACCTTGCTGGGGGCTGTGACTATAAGAATAAAGGGGGAATACAAGTTGAGGTATTTCCCTCAGTCTTCAGAACAGTGCTCTGTACACAATGAAAGATCAATAAAGGTTTACAGAATATATTAACATTAAAAAAACAGCAAAAATTTCCTAGCTTTGAGGTAGGCTATATTTCACAGCATGATTATCCCATTTTATAGATGAAGAAAATGTGGCTCCAAGTCTTAAGTGGCTTGCTTCAGGTCACATATTTAGTACATGGAAGAGCCAGTAATGAAGCCATCTGTTAAACCACCACACATGCGTATTATAGGGTCTGCTAGCAGTACTTTGTGACTCTGCGTGACTGCACTGAGCTAATCATCAGAGACACTAGTTTGTCATTCTTTAGTTTCCTGATTTGTTCCGCCATTCCTCCAAGAGGCAGAAAATGGTCTGGGGTTGGGAGTTGGGGGTCAAAATTATTGTTACATAAGGCATTTCTATTATTTATGTTCCCCAGAATATCCTTCTATCTTTTCTAGCTTTCCTCCTGGAGCTTTCTCATTGCCATAGCTATATTCTTTATGCCCTATCCCAAATGCTGTATCTTCCATCAAACTTTTTCCTAAACCTATACCTACTCTGAAGTCGAACTCCTATAGCATTTACCATCTACAACATTCATCAAACTCTGATGACTCAATGATGAGTCCCAAATATTCTTTTTTTAACTAGAACTGTGTACAGAGAACTCCAGTAAAGAGCTAGGTGGTGCAGTGTACAGAACATTGGGCCCAGAGTGCTGAAGACCAGCCTCAAATATTTATTAGCTATGTGACCATGAGCAAGCCATTTACCCTATGTTTTCCTCAGTTTCCTCAAATGAAAATGGGGATAATAATGTCAAATACATCCTGGGGTGGTTGCGTGAATCAAATGAGATGATATTTGTAAAATGTTTAGCACAGTGCCTTCCGCATAGTAGGCACTTAAAAAATGTTTCTTTTCTTCCTTCTCTTCCTTCCTTCTTCTCCTCTTTCACCCCTATGCAGATCAGTACCTTCTCTGTGATTTGTAGTATTAGCATGTTACCTGTTGCCCTGACAGGTTAAATTCTCTAGAGTTGTGCAGCCAAAATGTGTCAGAGGCAGAGTCTGAACCCCAATCTTCCTGACAGGGAGGCCAGTTCTCCAACTACTATGCCATGCTACCTTTCAGATTTTACTGCATAATACACTTCTTTGTATCTTATTTCACATACCTTCCACCTCTATTAGCTTGAAAACTCTTTTGGATTAAGAATTTATGTTTTAATCATGTTTGTATGTTCCCTAATGGTGATCACTGTGCTTTTCTAGAGAGTGGGTGCTAAATATTCTCCATTGAATAAATGAATGAAAACTATAGACAATTATACTATCACAAAGAGGGTGTACTCCTTGAGTTGCAAGGACTATCTTTTACTTTTACTTTTCTTTTCATTCTCAGAGTTTACCATAGTGTTCAGCATCTAATAAGTACTTAATAAATGCTTCTTATTGACTTGTAAGTCAAAAAGTGCTATATAAATATGAGCCGCTAACAATATTATCATTGAAATATTCTGCAAAGATCAGTGAATTGATCTGTGTGACTACTTATATAGCTAATAATAGCTCAGTTTTCTTTCCAAATTATCTTTGTTTGTAACAGAGACCAGTCACCAAAGGCTGGGATCTGTGGTGGGAGCTCAGCAATCAGAGCTTCTAAGAAATGACCGATTAAAACCAGGGAGAATTCATTTCCTGTGCAACTCTACAAGAGAATGATTTTTCTAATAGAGTTTTCCAGTTACTACAACCTTGTCAGACCAAAAAAAAAAAAAAAAACAAAAAAAGAAAAAAAAGAAATCTTTGCCTTATGATGTGGCCCCAATCTCATTTTTTAAAATCTAATTTTTTAATGACTTTGAGTCATTTTGTGGGACTAAAACCTGAAGCTTTGAAGAAGTGATGCCACTGTTTAACATTGTCGTTTGTGGTTTTTGGAGGTTCAGAAGAGGAACATTCCTCCTTTCTGACTGGAAAAATACTGTTATGTTGCTCAGAGCCTTGACTAATATGTGGCAAATTATTTGTCCATATCTGTGGGGAGAATGATTTTTACTGTCGTAAAATTCCAGCTGCTTGCCTTTCTTCATAGTCTTTCACTAATCAACACCAACACACTATATAACTGCCCTTCAGTCTGTCCATGCTGTCCCTATCATTGGAACCAACTTTCCCCCAACTCCTGCATGGGAAGAGTGAGTCCATCCATTCTCCCAATGTGACTATACCCAAAGTTATATCAACCCCTCTTGCAAAGCGCACCACAACTACCCCCACCAAATGTTTGGTACTACATGAAAATATTCTTCATCATAGCTTTAATGAGGTTTTATGCTTTATTGTGTATATAGGGAAGCTTCATATGCTTGTGACTTTCTTCCCCTGTTCCCCTTTCTGCCTTGGAAGAGTAATGATGAACCTATTCAGGCATCTGACTAAAGGAGTTAAAATGGCAAACTGTAGTCTCTCTCTCTCTCCCTGTCTCTCTCTCTCTCTCTCTCTCTCTCTCTCTCTCTCTCTCTCTCTCTCCCTCTCTCCCTCTCTCTCTCTCTCCTCAGGTCCTAAAATGCACATGTATGATGTTTTAACAGATGGCTGTACTCCTGGCTCTTCCGTGTATAAATTATATGATCTTAGGCAAGTCACTAAAATACTAATTTCCTTCATCTATAAAATGGGGTTATCACAGTAGAAGGATCTTTCTACTTCACTTGTTCATGTCAAAGAAAGTGATTTGTAGATGTTAATAAATTCAGCAAACATATGTTGAGCTCTCACTGTATACAGAGTACTCTTCTATAAACTGAGGGATATTATACAACTTTGCCCCCAGAGACATAGTTTACAGAGATAGAGTACCTTTCACTTTATGATAAAGGTATTTTGTCTGTCCCATCAACAGGGCATAGAAGGAGACAACCCAGTATAGTAAGAAATACAATTGGCTTTAAAGTCAGAAGACCAGGAAAGTAATAAGGGAACAAAGGATTACTGATCTAGAGAAGGAATTGACAATCTAATCCAAGTTTTTTTTTATTTTACAAATGAGGAAAATGAGGCTCAGACAAGTTCAGTGATTTTCCCAAGGAGACATGGGTAATAAATGGCAATGATAGGATTCGAAAGCAGATTTTATGACTCTAAATTCAATGCTCTTTCCAGTGCACCAATCTAACTTCTGTCATGACTTAGAGTACATTACTAGTTGAAAATAGAAATATTTTTAAGTATAGTCCTCTGAGAGTTCTGCTCTCTCTTTCTCTCTGACCTTTACTGTTTTCTCCCTAAACAATGACACAGAGGTGAGACAGAACCAAGATGCCAGAGTAAACACAAGGACTCACCTGAGCTCTCCCCCAAACCCTTTAAAATATCTTTAAGTAATGATGCTAAATAAATTCTGTAGTGTCAGAACCCACAAAAATATAGAGTGAAACAATTTTCCAGCCCAAGACAACCTGGAAGGTTGGAAGGAAAGGTCTGTCGCACCAGAATGAGAGAGGAGTGCAATTCAGTACAAGCTGTTTAAGCACAGACCGGGCCCCAGCAAACCAGAAACAGGCCTCTGAGCAACTGCATCAGTGAGTGGCAGCACTGGCAGTTTCCAGACCTCTAAGGCCACAGATCCCAAAGACTACTCGGAAGGTCAGCAGGAAAAGTCTGTCACACATAAGTGAGAATGGAGCACAGTTCAGTGCAGGCTGTGCCCACATAGCTCCAGCCTAAGCAAACCAGGATCAGGCCTTGGGAGCCACTGAATCAGTGGCAGCAGCAACTGCTTCCAGAGCTCTCAGCCCATAGATGGTAAGAGCATTGAACAACCAGTCAAAAAGAGATTATAGGGGTCTCTTTGCTAGCACTGAGGCAGGATTCTGTTGCTTTGTTCATAGTCAGACCTGGGTGGAAGCCCTTGGTGGCAATCCCAGGATGAGGAGGACCACTAACACACCAGAGCTTGTGGTCACAGTGGAGCTGGGACCATTCTTAGAGGTCCTGGGCAGAAAAAGAGTGCTTATGGTCATTCACAGACCACAGCACAGGCCAGGAGAGGAGTAAACACCTCTCCTTAGATCATACCACCTTGGAAGAACTGAAAATTTACAAATCCCTAGAAGTATCTCTGAAAACAGCTACACAAAACCCCTGAAGTTTGAAACAGTGCACTCTCCACCCTGAAGCAGAGCCCTACTTTAACAAAGAGTTAAAAGTCAACTAATAGATTGGGAAAATGAACAAACAACAGAAAAACTTGTGGCCATGGAAAGTTACTATAGTGATAAGGAAGATCAAAATACACACTCAGAAGAAGATAACAAAGTCAAAGCTTCTAGATCCAAAACTTCCAAGAAAAATATGAATTAGTCTCAGGCAATGGAAGAGTTCACAAAAGATTTTGAAAATCATGTAAGAGAAGTAGAAGAAAAATTGGGAAGAGAAATGAGAGTGATACAAGAAAATAATGAAAAACAAGTCAACAGCTTGGTAAAGGAGATACACAAAAACATACTGAAGAAAATAATCAAGGTAGGCCAAATGGTAGAAGAGGTCTAAACAGCCAGTAAAGACTGCATTAAAAAGCAGAATTTGCCAAATGTAAAAAGAACAAAAATTCACTGAAGAAAAAACATCCTTAAAAATAGAATTGGAGATGGAAAAGGAGGCACAAAAGCTCACTGAAGAAAATAATTCCTTAAAAATTAGAATCAAGCAAAGGGAAGCCAATGATCTTATGAGAAACCAAGAAAGAATAAAACAAAACTAAAAGATGAAAAATAGAAGACAATGTGAAATACCTCATTGGAAAAACAATTGACCTGGAAAATAGATCTAGGAGAGAGAATTTTAAAATTGTTGGACTACCTGGAAGTCATGATCAGAAAAAGAGCCTAGACAGGATCTTTAAAAAAAATGTCTGGGAAAATTGCCCTGATATTCTAGAACCAGAGGGTAAAATAGAAATTGAAAGAATCCACTGATCACCTCCTGAAAAAGATCCCAAAATGAAAACTGCAAGGAATATAGTAGCCAAATTCCAAGGCTCCCAGGTCAAGGAGAAAATGTTACAAACAGCCAGAAAGAAACAATTCAAGTATTATGGAGCCACAATCAGGATAATGCAAGATTTAGCCGTTTCTACATTGAAGGACTGAAGGGCTTGAAAAATGATATTCCAGAGGGCAAAAGAGCTAGTATTACAGCCCAGAATCTCTTACCCAGCATAACTGAGTATAATCTTTCATCAGAAAAATATGGATATTCAATGAAATAGAGGACTTTCAATCATTCTTGATGAAAAGTCCGGAGCTGAATAGAAAATTTGACTTTCAAATACAAGACTCAAAAGAAGCATATAAAGGTAAACAAGAAAGGGAAATAATATTTGCATTCCTACATGGGAAGATAATACTTGTAATGCATAGGAACTTTCTCATTTTGGGGGCAGATAGACGGAGTATATATCAACAGAGGCACAGGTATGAGTTGAATAGGAAGGGAGGATATCTAAAAAACTAACATTGAGGGGTGAGAGAGGAATGTGCTGGGAGAAAGAGAAAGAGAGAAATAGAATGGGGTAAATTATCTCACATAAAAAAGGCAAGAAAAAGCTTTTACAATGCAGGGGAAGAGGGGGGAGTGAATAAACTTTACTCTCATCAGAACTGGCTCAAAGAGAGAATAACATACATATTCAGTTGGGTAGAGAAATATATCTTACCCTACATGAAATTAGGAAGGCAAACCAATATGAGAAGGGAAGGGTCATAGAAGGGGGAGCAGACTGAGGAAGGCAGTAGTCACAAGCAAATACTTTTCAAGAGGGACAAGGTGAAAGAGAGAAAAAATAGAATAAACAGTGGAGAATAGGATGGAGGGAAATACTGTTAGTAATAGTAACTGTGAAAAAAAATTGAAGTATGATTCTCCGATAGAGAGCTCATTTGTCAAACATATTAAGAACTGAGTCAAATTTGTAAAAAATAAAAAGGCCATTCCCCAATTGATGAATGATCAAAAGATATAAACATTTTTCAGATGAAGTATTCAAAGCTGTCTATAACCATATGAAAAAATTATGTAACTCACTATTGATTGTAGAAATGAAAATTAAAGCAATTCTGAGTTACTACCTCATACCTATTAGACTGGCTAATAAGACAAAAAAGGAAAATGACTGATGTTGGAGAGGATGAGGGAAAAAATGGTGGAGTTGTGAACTGACTCATTCATTTTGTAGAACAGTTTGGAACTATGTCCAAAGAACTTTTAAAGCCATGCATAACATTTGACCTGGCAATACCACTACTAGATCTGTACTTCAAAAGAGGTGTTTTTAAAAAAGGAAAAGGATCTATGTTCCACGTTTGGCGGGGATGCGCCAGCTCTGCCACACCAGCACTCCTCTTTCCCCAAAAACCCCCAACCCGGACTGGGCTTAGATCTTCAGCAGGCTGTGCACTCCTGCTCTGATCCACCACTTAATTCCTCCCACTAGGTGGGCCTGGGGCCAGAAGCAACTGCAGCTGTAGCTGCCCCACCTCTGCTGTCCCGGGGCGGTGGCCGAACCGCAAACTCCTTCCACTCCCGAAGCTTTTCCCACTAACCTTCTCCTCTGTCTTTGGTGTTTGTGGGTTGAGACGTCTGGTAACTGCCGCCGCTCACTGATTCAGGGTTCTAGGGCCTGCTCCGCCCGGCTCTTGGTCTGGTTGGTCCGCACTGCTCATGCTGGGCCCAGTTCCCAGCTCCCAGCTCTGTGTGGGTTAGAACTCACCCAGAGACCATCCAGGCTGTCCTGGGCTGGAGCCCTGCTTCCCTCTGCTGTTTTGTGGGTTCTGCATTTCTAGAATTGGTTCAGAGTCGTTTTTTATAGGTTTTTGGAGGGACTCAGCGGGGAGCTCATGCCAGTCCCTGCTTTCCAGCCTCCATCTTGGCTCCACCCCCAAAAGTCTACAGTCTTTAGTCTACAAGCAGTCATACCCCGCTGAAAAACTCAAGGGTCAAGTTAGTTGGTTGGGAATATGGCCAGACAGCAAAAACACACCCAGATTAAGTCTCAGACTTTGGATTCTTTCTTTGGTGACAAAGAAGAACAAAACATACAGCCTAAAGAAGTCAACAAAGTGCAAGAGCCTATACCAAAAGCCTCCAAGAAAAACATGGACTGGTCCCAGGCCATGGAAGAGCTCAAAAAGGATTTGGAAAAGCAAGTTAGAGAAGTAGAGGAAAAATTGGGAAGAGAAATGAGAAGGATGCGAGAAAACCATGAAAAACAAGTCAATGATTTGCTAAAGGAGACCCAAAAAAATACTGAGAAATACACTGAAGAAAACAACACCTTAAAAAATAGACTAACTCAAATAGCAAAAGAGCTCCAAAAAGCCAATGAGGAGAAGAATGCCTTGAAAGGCAGAATTAGCCAAGTGGAAGAGGAGGTCCAATGGACCACTGAAGAAAATACTACCCTAAAAATTAGTTTGGAGCAAGTGGAAGCTAGTGACTTTATGAAAAATCAAGATATTATAAAACAGAACCAAAGGAATGAAAAAATGGAAGACAATGTCAAATATCTCATTGGAAAAACCACTGACCTGGAAAATAGATCCAGGAGAGATAATTTAAACATTATTGGACTACCTGAAAGCCATGATCAAAAAAAGAACCTAGATATCATCTTTCAAGAAATTATCAAGGAGAACTGCCCTGATATTCTAGAGTCGCAGGGCAAAATAGAAATTGAAAGAATCCATCGATCACCTCCTCAAATAGATCCCAAAAAGAAATCCCCTAGGAATATTGTCGCCGTATTCCAGAGCTCCCAGATCAAAGAGAAAATATTACAAGCAGCCAGAAAGAAACAATTTGAGTATTGTGGAAACACAATCAGAATAACCGAAGATCTAGGAGCTTCTACATTAAGGGATCGAAGGGCTTGGAATACGATATTCTGGAGGTCAATGGAGCTAGGATTAAAACCTAGAATCACCTACCCAGCAAAACTGAGTGTCATGCTCCAAGCCAAAATATGGATTTTCAATAAAATAGAGGACTTTCAAGCTTTCTCAGTGAAAAGACCAGAGCTGAATAGAAAATTTGACTTTCAAACACAAGAATCAAGAGAAGCATGAAAAGGTAATCAAGAAAAAGAACAAGAAATTGCAAGGTACTTACTAAAGTTGAACTGTTTTGTTTACATTCCTACATGGAAAGATGACGTGTATGATTCATGAGACCTCAGTATTAGGGTAGCTGAAGGCAATATGCATATATATATATATATATATATATATATATATATATACATATATATATATATATATGTGTGTGTGTGTGTGTGTGTGTGTGTGTGTGTGTGTGTGTGTGTTTATGTATATATATATATATATATGTAGAATGTGTATGTATGTATATATGTATGTGTGTGTATGTATATATATATATATATAGAGAGAGAGAGAGAGAGAGAGAGAGAGAGAGAGAGAGAGAGAGAGAGCAGACACAGGGTGAGTTAAAGATGAAGGGAAGATATCTAAAAGAAATAAAATCAAATTAAGGGATGAGAGAGGAATATATTGAGAGAGGGAGATAGGAAGAGATAGAATGGGGTGGATTATCTCCCATAAAGGTGGCAAGAGGAAGCAGTTCTGTGGGAGGAGGGGAGAGGGCAGGTGAGGGAGGAATGAGTGAATCTTGCTCTCATCAAATTTGGCATGAGGAGGGAATATCATACATACTCGATTGGGTATTTTACCCCACAGGAAAGAAGAGGAAAGAAGATAAAAAAGGGGGGGGATGAGGGAGGGGAGGGCAGATGGGGGTGGAGGTAATCAAAAACAAACACTTTGGAAAGGGGCAGGGTCAAGGGAGAAAATTCAATAAAGGGGGATGGGTTGGGAAGGAGCAAGATGTAGTTAGTCTTTCACAACAGGAGTATTGTGGAAGGGTTATACACAATGATACACATGTGGCCCACGTTGAATTGCTTGGCTTCTTAGGGAGGGTGGGTGGGAACTGAAGAGGGGAGAGAATTTGGAACTCAAAGTTTTAAAAACAGATGTTCAAAAACAAAAAAAAAGTTTTTGCATGCAACTAGAAAATAAGATACACAGGCAATGGGGTGTAGAAATTTATCTTGCCCTACAAGAAAGGAAGGGAAAAGGGGATGGGAGGGGAGTGGGGTGACAGAAGGGAGGGCTGAATGTGAACAGGGCAACCAGAACATATGCCATTTTGGAGTGGGGGGGAGGGTAGAAATGGGAAGAAAATTTGTAATTCAAACTCTTGTGAAAATCAATGCTGAAAACTAAATATGTTAAATAAATAAATTTAAAATTAGAAATGCTTAAAAAAAAAGGAAAAGGATCTGTATATACAAAAATATTTATAATAGCTATTTTCTGGGGACAGAGATTTGAAAATTGAGGGGATGCCCATCAATTGGGGAATGCCCGAAAAAATTGCGGTATGTGGTTTTGATGGAACACTATTGTGGTATAAGAAATTATGAACAGGATGCTCTCAGAAAAACCTGGAAAGACTTACATGAGCTGATGCAAAGTGGATTATGCTATGTAATAAGTAACATCAATATTGTAAAACGATCAACTGTGAATGACTTAGCTATTTTTAGCAATACAATGATCCAAGACAACTCTGAAGGACTTATGATGAAAAACGCCATCCATCCGCAGAGAAAGAACTGATCATATCTAAATGTAGATTGAAGCATACATTTTATCACTTCCTTTATTGTTCTTTCCTTTCCTTTTTTCTTTTTTTTATTTTTACACTCAGTTTCACAAGTTTTTGAGTTCCAAATTTTCTCTCCCTTCCTCTCCTCCCCCTTTCCCACCCAAGATGGCATGTACTCTGACATAGGTTCTATATACACATTTGCATTAAAATTGTTTACATAATAATCAAGTTGTAAAGAAGTTGTAACCAATGGAATGAATCATGAGAAAGAAAAAAACAAAACCAAAAAAGAAGGGGAGAAAAAAACGAGAGCAAATAGTTTGTCTCAATCTGCATTCAGACTCCATAATTCTTGCTCTGGATGTGCAAAACATTTTCCACCATGAGTCTTTTGGAGCTCTTTGAACCTTGTATTGATGAGAAGAACCAAGTCTAACAAAGTCCTTACAGATACCGTGTGTCTGTAATCGTGTATAATGTTCTCCTGGTTCTGCTCCTCTCACTCAGCGTCAGTTCAGATAAGTCTTTCCAGGTTATTATAAAGTCCGTCTGCTCCTCATTTCTTATAGCACAATAGTATACCATTACATTCATATACTATAATTTGTTTAGCCATTCCCCAATTGATGGGCATCCCCTTGATTTCCAATTCTTTGCTACCACAAAAAGAGCTGCTATAAATATTTTTGTACATACAGCACCATTTTCCACTTGTGTGATCTCTTTGGGATATAGCCTTAGCAAAGGGTATGCACATTTTTATAGCCCTTTGGGCATACTTCCAAATTGCTCTCCTAAGTGGCTGAATAAGTTCACAACTCCACCAACAATGTAACAATGTTCCAGCTTTCCCACATCCTCTCCAGCATTTATCATTTTCCTGTTTTGTCATGTTAGCCAATCTGAGAGTAGAGATGTGGTACCTAAGAGTTGTTTTGATTTTCATTTCTCTAATCAATAGTAATTTAGAGCCTTTTTGATACTTTTAACTTCTTCCTCTGAAAACTGCCTGTTCTTATCCTTTGACCATTTCTCTATTGGGGAATGACTTGTATTCCTATAAATTTGGCTCAGTTCTCTGTGTATTTTACATATAATTCCTTTATAAGAGACACTGATTATAAAGATTCTTTCCCAATTTTCTGCTTCTCTCCTAATCTTTGTTGCATTGGCTTTGTTTGTACAAAAACTTTTCAATTCAACATAATCAAAACTATCCATTGTGCATTTTATAACACTTTCTATCTATTGTTGGGTCTTGAATTCTTCCCTCTCCCATAAATCTAACAGGTAAACTATTCCTTGCCCTCCCAAATAGCTTACAGTATCAGTTTTCATACCCAAATCATGATCCCATTTTGACATTATTTTGGTATACAGTGTAAGATATTGGTCTATGCCCAGTTTCTGCCATTCTATTTTCCAGTTTTCCCAGCAGTTTTTTTCAAATAGTGAGTTTTTAAACCAGAAGTTGGAGTTTTTGTGTTTATCAAATAGTGGATTGCTACAGTTATTAACTACTGTGTCTTGTGTAGCTAACCTATTCCACCAATCCACCACTCTATTTCTTAGCCATTATCAAGTAGTTTTGATGACTGCTGCTTTATCATACAGTTTACTATCTGGTATGGTTAGGCCACCTTCTCTAGCATTTCTTTTTGTTAATTCTCTTGATGTTTTAGACCTCTTGTTCTTCCAGATGAATTTTGTTATTATTTTATCCAGCTCTTTAAAATAATTTTTTGGTAGTTCTATTGGTATAGCACTGAATAAGTAAATTAATTTTGCTAAAATTGTCAGTTTTGTTATATTAGCTCAGCCTAACCACAAGCAACTGACGTTTTTCCATTTATTCAGATCTGACTTTATTTGTGTGAAAAGTGTTTTGTAATTGTGTTCACATAGGTCCTGAGTTTGTCTTGGAAGGTAGACTCCCAAATATTTTATGGTGTCTACAGTAACTTTAAATGGAATTTCACTTTCTACCTCTTGCTGTTGGGCTTTGTTAGTAATATATAGAAATGCCAAAGATTTACGTGGGTTTTTTTTATATCCTGCAACTTTGCTAAAGTTATTTATTATTTCAAGGAGTTTTTTTTTTTTAACTTGATTCTCTGGGGTTCTCTAAGTAAATCATTATATCATCTGCAAATAGTAATAACTTAGTTTTGTCTTTGCCTATTCTAATTCCTTCAATTTCTTTTTCTTCTCTTATTGCTAAAGCTAACTTGTTTCACCCCAGATCTTATTGGAAATGCATCTAGCTTATCCCCATTACATATAATACTTGCTCCTTCTTTGAGTATTTTCTTTTATTTTTTTAAATTTTATCATTTGTATTTAATATTTTAGTTTTCAACACTGATTTCCACAAGATTTTGACTTACAAATTTTCTCCCCATTTCTACCCTCCCCCCCCCATTCCAAGATGGCATATATTCTGATTGCCTCATTCTCCAGTCAGCCCTCCCTTCTGTCACCCCACTCCCACCCCATCCCCTTTCCCCTTACTTTCTTACAGGGCAGGGTAGATTTCTATGCCTCATTCCCTATATATCTTGTTTCCCAGCAGCATGCAAAAACAACTTTTTTTTGAGCATCTGCTTTTAAAACTTTGAGTTCCAAATTCTCTCCCCTCTTCCCTCCACACCCACCCTCCCTAGGAAGGCAAGCAATTCAACATAGGTCACACATGTATCAGTATGTAAAACACTCCACAGTACTCATATTGTGAAAGGCTAACTATATTTCCTTCCATCCTATCCTGTTTCCCTTTATTCAGTTTTCTCCCTTGACCATGTCCCTTTTCAAAATTGTTTGCTTTTGATTACCTCCTCCCCCATCTGCCCTCCCTTCTATCATCTCCGCTTTTTATCCCCTTCCCCTTACTCTCTTGTGGAGTAAGAGATACCCAATTGAATGTGTATGTTATTCCCTCCTCAAGTCAAATACAATGAGAGCAAGATTCATTCATTCCCAGTCACCTGCCCCCTCTTCCCTTCCAACAGAACTGCTTCTTCTTGCCACTTTTATGTGAGATAATTTACTCTACTCTATTTCTCCCTTTCTCCCTCTCTCATATTCCTCTCTCAGCCCTTAATTTTATTTTATTTTTTAGATCTCATCCCGTCATACTCAATACACCCTGTCTCTCTCTCCCCCACCCCCCCCCTCTCTCTCTCTGTATATATATATATATATATATATATATATATATATGTAGGTATGTGTGTGTGTGTGTCTGTATATTCCCTTCAGCTACCCTAATACTGAGATCTCATGAATTACACACATCATCTTTCCATGTAGGAATGTAAACAAAACAGTTCAACTTTAGTAAGTACCTTGTGATTTCTCTTTTTGTTTACCTTTTCATGCATCTCTTGATTCTTGTGTTTGAAAGTCAAATTTTCTATTCAGCTCTGGTCTTTTCACTAAGAAAGCTTGAAGATCCTCTATCTTATTAAAAATCCATATTTTGCCTTGGAACATGATACTCAGTTTTGCTGGGTAGGTGATTCTAGCTTTTAATCCTAGCTCCATTGACCTCCAGAATATTGTATTCCAAGCCTTTCGATCCCTTAATGTAGAAGCTCCTAGATCTTTGGTTATTCTGATTGTATTTCCACAATACTCAAATGGTTTCTTTCTGGCTGCTTGCAGTATTTTCTCCTTGATCTGGGAACTCTTGAATTTGGTGACAATATTCCTAGGAGATTTCTTTTTGGGATCATTTTCAGGAGGCAATTGGTGGATTCTTTCAATTTCTATTTCACCCTCTGGCTCTAGAATATCAGGGCAGTTCTCCTTGATCATTTCTTGAAAGATGATATCTAGGCTCTTTTTTTGATCATGGCTTTCAGGTAGTCCAATAATTTTTAAATTATCTCTCCTGGATCTATTTTCCATGTCAGAGGTTTTTCCAATGAGGTATTTCACATTGTCTTCCACTTTTTCATTCCTTTGGTTCTGTTTTATAATATCTTGATTTTTCATAAAGTCACTAGCTTCCAATTGCTCCAATCTAATTTTTAAGGTAGTATTTTCTTCAGTGGTCTTTTGGACCTCTTTTTCCATTTGGCTAATTCTGCCTTTCAAGGCATTCTTCTCCTCATTGGCTTTTTGGAGCTCTTTTGCCATTTGAGTTAGTCTATTTCTTTAGGTGTTATTTTCTTCAGCATTTTTTTTGGGTCTCCTTTAGCAAGTCATTGACTTTTTTTTCATGGTTTTCTCACATCACTCTCATTTCTCTTCCCAATTTTTCCTCTACTTCTCTAACTTGCTTTTCCAAATCCTTTTGGAGCTCTTCCATGGCCTGAGGCCAATTCATATTTTTCTTGGAGGCTTTTGGTATAGGCTCTTTGACTTTGTTTACTTCTTCTGGCTATATGTTTTGGTCTTCTTTGTCACCAAAAAAAGATTCCAAAGTCTGAGTCTGAATCTGAGTCCATTTTCACTGCCTGGACATGTTCCCAGCCAACTACTTGACCCTTGAGTTTTTCATCAGGGTGTGACTGCTTGTAGAGTAGAGAGTACTTTGTTCCAAGCTTGAGGAGGTGCACTGTTGTTTTCAGAGCTATTTCTATGCAGCAAGCTCTGCCACATCAGTGTTCCTCCACCCCAAGAACCACCAACCTGGACCTGACTCAGATCTTAAGCAGGCTCTGCACTCCTGCTCTGATCCACCACTTAATTGCTCCCACCAGGTGGGTCTGGGGCCAGAAGCAACTGCAACTGTAGTTCTGTACCTGCACCACCTCCACTGCTCCCTGGGGTGGTGGCTGAACCCTGAACTCCTTTCACTCTTTCCCCCACAGCTTTTCCCACTAACCTTCTCTGTTGCCTTTGGTGTTTGTGGGTTGAGAAGTCTGGTAACTGTTACAGCTCACTGATTCAAGGCACTATGGCCTGTTCCGCCCAGCTCCTGGTCTGGTTGGTCCTGGCACAGCCCATGCTGGGCTCTGCTCCACTCCACTCCCAGGTCCATGTGTGATACACCTTACCCAGAAACCATCCAGGCTGTCCTGGGCTGGAGCCCTGCTTCCCTCTGCTATTTTGTGGGTTCTGCAGTTCTAGAATTTGTTCAGAGCAATTTTTATAGGTGTTTAGAAGGTCCTGGGGGAGAGCCTTAGGCCAGTCCCTGCTTTCCAGCAGCCATCTTGCCTCCACCTCCAGGAATGCTTCTGTACTTGACACCAGTTCACATTCTCTTTTGAGGTTTTAGATGTGGGTATAGTGTCAATGCTGTCCATTTCTGAATTGATATTTCGATCTTCTCTGTCTTCATAATAAGAATCAATGGTCCTTTTTTGTGGATTGTTTCTTCATGGTTTTTTTCTTTTTCCTGCCTTTTAAAGTAGATCCCTGCTTCTGGGGCCCAGAGGGCCACTCAGTCATCATGGCTCCCGGAAATTCTCCTTTATTTTTCTTGAGGGTTTTTTTGTCTGTGTTCTCTTTTACAACATGACTATTATGGAAATATTTTGCAAGAATACACATATATAACCTATATTAAATTGCTTACCTTCTTGGGGCAACTAGGTGGTGCAGTGAGTAGAGCACTGGCCCAGGAGTCAGGAGGACCTGAGTTCAAATCCGGCCTCAGGCACTTGACACATGTACTAGTTGTGTGACCTTGGGCAAGTCACTTAACCCCAATTTCCCTGGCCCCCCAAAAAAATTGTTTCCCTTCTCAATGGGGGGGGGGGGGTGTTGTGCAAAGGGAGTGAGGGAGAACCTATGGAACTCAAAGTTTTAAAGATGAATGTTAAAAATTGTTTTTACATGTAACTGGGAGAAATAAAATACTAAATAAATTTTAAAAAGAAAGAAACTTTAAAAATGAGTCTGTTTCCATTGATCTCCAATGGCTACATGGGAGGGTTTACTGGGTCTAGCATGTGTATTGACTGGGAGTCCACTTCTATTCTCTTTTCAGTAATACAAATGGGTGTTGGATAATTATATTTTCAATGTATAGGATTCATTTTGATGAACTTACCTGTTAATTATTGAGCTAAAAATATTCTCAATATGCTTTCATTTCTCATCAAATACCTCTCTTGATTCTAAGCAAAGTTGTCTTTATTCAGTATCAATAATCTGTTGCTGAAAAATTTCCAAAAACAAAAGAGCACCAGTCTTAATTAAAACAGATTTGGAATACTCACTTACAATTTGCTAGGGTCATTTATATTGTACAATACTTACTACCTTCACTAGTGAAAGACAACATAGCCCAAAGCTGTTGTGGAAGTCACAGGATAAGTTTTTGAATTCAAAAGCAACCAGCACTACATGACAGATTAACTTGCATGGTATAGTGAATAAAGTGTTGGACTTGGAAAACTGTGTTCAAATAATTCCTCTGTCAATTAATAGCTATTTGGCTAGAGCCATGTCACTTAAAGTCAATGTTCCTCAATTTCCTAATTTATAAAATGGAATTACTTGCATCTGTAGAACTGGACAGAAGTGAGATCAGGATCAAATAAGTGAGCTTTAAATACTTTATAAATATCATCAAATATCCATGCCTTGAACATAGCAGATTCTTAATAAATAATAATAATACTTATTGAATTTAAAGGGTTCAATTCAGAATCAAGTAGGAAAGAACAAAGAACTTGGATATCAAGACAACCCTTTTAAGCTCAACAGACAGTTAAAATAAAAAAGACTCCTTATGATTATAATGAAAGTTCTGCATGCATGTTCCACAGAAATTTTGTGGATCTGAATTAGGAGTTTCATATAAGTAGAAAGAATTTTTCTACTCAAGTGAAAGGAATGCCAGAGTTAGAATAAGCAATGATTAATAACAATTAAGAACTATTAAGTTACCCAATTATAACTAGCTGTTTGTCTTCCTTTAAACAATAATAGCATCTGCTAAGTGATTCCAATTCCACTAGTAATATTTAAGATGCATGCGTTAACACCAAAGGAACATTTTCACAGTATGTATTTCATTTCATCTCCAAAGTATCAATTGTTTGAATAATAAAATGTTCCATATATTTCTGATTCATTCTATTATGTTCATTACATTTTTCTTTTTGTAAGAGGGACTGACTGAACAAAATGTTAGGGAAATCTTTTTATTAAGTCTCAACAATGTTCATTATAAGTTTATAGATAAAGAACTGGAAGACATATCAAAGGCTATCAAGATCAATCTCCCCAGTCTCTTGCTTTGCCCTGCTTGGATGTGGGTCACAATTCTGGTTGGCAGTCCTTGGGTGAGGAGGAGCATGGGCATGGCAGAGCTTGTGGCAACTGTGGAGAGGGAATCCTCCTCATAGTTCCATGGCAGAAAAAAGTGCTTGAGGTCACTTGCAGACCAGAGCACAGGTCAGGAGAAAAGTAAATACCTCTCCTTTGATCATAACTTAGAAGAACTGAAAATTTACTGGTGCCTAGAAATATCTCTGAAAACAGCTGCACAAAAGCCCTGAAGGTTGGAACAGTGCACTCTCCACTCTGGAAGCAGAGTCCTACCTTTACAATTGGGAAAAGAAATGAGAGTGATGGAAAAAAATCATGAAAAATAAGTCAACAACTTGCTAAAAGAGATGCCAAAAATTACTGAAGAAAATAACATCTTAAGAATGGACTAACCCAAGTGGCAAAAGAGGTACAAAAAGCCAGCGAGGAGATGAATGCCTTAAAATGCAGAATTAGCCAAATGGAAAAAGAGGTCCAAAAGCTCACTGAAGAAAATAATTTCTTAAAAATTAGAATGAAGCAAATGGAAGCTAATGACTTTATGAGAAATCAAGATATTACAAAACAGAAACAAAGGAATGAAAAAATAGAAGACAATATGAAATATCTCATTGGAAAAACCACTGACCTGGAAAATAGTTTCAGGAGCAATAATTTAAAAATTATTGGATTACCTGAAAGCCATGATCAAAAAGAAAAAGACCCTAGACATCATCTTTCAATAAATTATCAAGGAAAACTGCACTAATATTCTAGAACCAGGAGGTAAAATAGAAATTTAAAGAATTCACTGATCACCTCTTGAAAAAGATCCCAAAAGGAAAAGTCCTAGGAATATTGTCTCCAAATTCCAGAGTTCCCAGGTCAAGGAGAAAATATTGCGAGCAGCCAGAAGGAAACAATTTGAGTATCGTAGAAACACAATCAGGATAACACAATATCTAGCAGCTTCTACATTAACAGATTGAAGGACTTGGAATATGATATTCCAGAGGTCAAAGGAGCTAGAATTAAAACCAAGAATTGCCTACTCAGCAAAACTGAGGAAAATACTTCAGGGGGAAAAATGGATATTCAATGGAATAGAGGACTTTCAAGCATTCTTGATGAAAAGACCAGAGCTGAATAGAAAATTTGACTTTCAAACACAAGAATCAAGAGAAGCATGAAAAGAGGAAAAGAGAAATCATAAGGAATCAGGAAATCAGGAAAGAGTAATAATAAAGGACTTACTAAAGTTGAACTGTTTACATTCTTACATGGACAAGTGTTATTTGTAACTCATGAGACCTTTCTCATTATTAGAGTAGTTGAAGGGAATATGCATATATATATATATATTATATATATATATTATAATATATATATATATAATATTATATATAGACAGAGGGCACAGGGTGAGTTGAATATGGAGGAGTGAAATCAAAAAAATAAAACTAAGGGGTGAGAGAGGAATATTTTGGGAGGAGAAAGGGAAAGGTAGAATGAGGCAAATTATCTCACATAAAAGAGGCAAGAAAAAGCTTTTACAATGGAGGGGAAGAGGTGGAAGGTGAAAGGGAATGAGTGAACCTTAGTTTCATCAGATTTGGCTTAAGGAGGGAATAACATACACACTCAATTGGGTATTTTGCCCTACAGGAAAGTAGGGGGGAAGGATATAACAGAGGGAAGAGAGGGCAGGTTGTGGGAGGCCATAGTCAGAAGCAAACACTTTTGAAATTGACAGGGTCAAAGGGGAAAATAGAATAAATGGGGGGCAGGATCGGATGAAGGGAGATAGAGTTAGTTTTTCACAACATGACTATTATGGAAGTGTTTTGAGTAACTACACATGTATAACCTGTGTTCAATTGCTTGACTCCTCAATGAAGGTGGGTGAGGAAGGAGGAAGGGAAAGAATTTGGAATGCAGAGTTTTAAAAATAAATGTTAGAAATTGTTTTTACATGCAACTGGGAAATAAGATATACAGGCAGTGGGCTATAGAAATCTATCTTGCCCTATGAGAAAGTAAGGAGAAAGGGAATGTGGGGGGGGGGGGTGATAGAAGGGAGGGCAGACTGGGGAAAGGGGCAATCAGAATGCATGCCATCTTGGAGTAAGGGGAGGGGAGAGATGAGGAGAAAATTTGGAATTCAACATCTTGTGGAAATGAATGTTGAAAACTAAAAATAAATAAATGAATACTTAAAAAAATAAACTTGTACTGAACTTCTGATGTCATGGTATCCCAGAAAAATGATGGATTTAGAGTCATAAAAACCTGGTCTGAATCTATCTCCAGGAATTTACCTCTCTGAACCTCAGGTTCTTCCTCCATAAAATGAGGCAATCGAACTCAATGACCTTGAAAATCCCTTTTAGCTCTAAGTATATTAATCTTGACACCATATACCACAATCCCAGACTAAATCTGCTTCTTGAATTGAATGTGCTCAGTTTTGGCTTCTGTGCCCCTCTGGACAAAGTCAGACAATCTATTGACAATCTGTCAATAAAACATTTATTGAGTATTTACTTTGTGCCAAAATCAGTCACAAGAGTTCACCACCCATTGCAAACTCCCTTCTTATCATTAAACTTTCTTTTACATTTTAAATAAGAAACTCTCATTAGTTAAGCATTCATAAGAATGGTCCATTTATTGACGTCCAAAGACATGTAGAAGAAGGATTGAGACCTTTCTTACCAGTTCCCTTAGTACCTGTTGATGAATTCACTTCAATTCAGCAAACATTGAGCAAACACCTATTATGTTCCAGCCTTAAGGTAAAGGATAGAGTTAACCACAAACCCAGGAGTGGTTCTGGTCCTGCCTTTCACACATGTTAGCTGTTTGGCACTGGCCAAGTCACTTAAGCTCTCAGTTTTCTAAGCAACTCTATAAAATATTAAGTTAGAGAAAATGCCAATCTGCATTGATAGAGTGAGTTTCCTCAACTTGGATTTCCCTGTGCCAATGAATCAGAGATCTAGTCCCAATCTCTTTCCCTCCATGCATTAGGACCAGAATATGTGCCTTAATACTAGAAGGGATTTCTTAATAGCTAAAATATCAAAGAAGAGGGATTTAAATGCAGAGATGTAGTCTAAGTATAGCATCAGAAGAAGCTTGAGGAGACAAAATGCTTTAAGTCTTTGCCTGTTATTACACTGGACCTTTATTATATTTCTCACATTCCCCCAAATTCTAGAATCTTCAGTAATAAAGGGATGGGAAAAATGCAGAGACATTCCCAGATACAAGTGGGAAAATTATAAAAATAAGAATCAAGACGTTTGCTATGAGGCACAGGTTGGAGACATTTAGCTCCATGTCTGAAGTCTTAGCAGGTCAAGGGCTGAAGACAGTTAAGAACTTCCCCAGAATCCTTCCTGTTGGAACTCCAGAAAATGAAAGCCACTAGATTGTCTCTTCAGCAAATAAAGAGAGACTGTGCTTGTTTGTTTGTTTTTTTCCTGTTAATGCTAACTATTCTCAGGTGGATCAGTTTTATAAAATTAAGAGAATGAAAGTGAGGAGTGGGTCAGTGAAATGGAGATCCTATTAAACTATTCCTTTTATACCACATTCATTATCTCAGGAATTCTGATGCCATTTGGGTTACACACTGCTCCCTGAAACAGAAAAAAATACAAAAGCAGATGTTAATCTTATCTCCTGAAAGAAGCATTTTAAGGCAGTTTTATTCAATCTACAGGCATTGTGTATCTTGACAAAAAATGGAATTCACATGTGGGCCCTTTACTTCCTGGAATGTCCATTTCAAATTGCCTGAAACTTCCTCTGGCAGAGTAGCATCCCCACTGAGAGAAGCTATAGATTCCTCTAAGATTGATGATGGGGTGATGTCAGAAAAGTAGGAGATTTGCATTCAGGAAAGGTGAGTTCTGGGCCCCAGCACTGACTGACACTATCCATTATTCTGTAGGCAAGTTTCCCTACCATTCTGTTTGCCCTCATGGGCTATGAGGACAGTGAGAGGATTGGGGGGAACTATCCAGAATCATAGAATGTTAGAATTGGAAAGATCCTGTTTTAAATCAGTCTTCTTATTTTACTGTGAGAGATGATTCATTGAGGACCCCCATTCAAATTCTAATAAATATTAGTAAGTTCATTATGATTCTATAAGGGATAATGATTGTTAGAAATTATTTTACTATACTCATCTAGTAATACATACTTAGCCAGTCTTATAATAATAGATATAAGTATAAGCAATGTATTAGTCCATGTTTTGTATGTTACACAGGAATATAGGTTTTAACAGAAGGTCCCTATAATAGGCTTCAGACTTTACTGTAACATTCACTACTTGTTTACCAGTTATGGAGCTTACTTGCATAACTTTAAGAGAACCCCATCCATCTTGTGACCACCTAGTTAGCAGAGATATTTCTTGATTCCCCCAACCTGTGACACTGCTGACATACCATTTTTAGCTTATGCATCATGTCAACCAATGGGATTTTGTCTTTCGTATGGCCTCTTTAGAATGTTCAGGTAATAAATCTTGCATTAAGCCTTATAAAAATAAGGCACTGGAAGGAAGAGTTATCTCAGACCATGAGGTAGGTCTGTGGTCCACCTCATTAGAGGGGGCTAGGTCCCTTAAATAATGTGCTTTAGCTCAGAGCTCTGCCTCAGTTTCTTTTTTAGTCATTCAGGGTTATTGAAAGACAGTCCCTACCCTCAAGGATTTTTCATTCTAATGGGGAAGACAACACATAAAAGGAAGCTGAAGGGGGAGGGGATAATATCTGGCAAAAGCTTTCAAATTGGAAATGAAGAGGAGGCTGGCCTTTGCACCCTCTATAAATGTGATTCTGAGAGGAGCCCTCCACCCTCTCTCTGATCAGAAAGAGAGGCCCCAGGGCAGAGGGTATGGATATGGTTTGAGTCCCACCACTGACTTGATCTTCCATATTGAAGAGGTTCTTGGAGAGAGGGTGGTGAGATCCAGAGAGGCGCAGCCTCCTGGGAAGTAAAGAGGACAAAATGCAATATATTTTCAAAGTCAATGTGTGAAGTTGCTTGATCCTAGTTCTTAATTAAAAGGGAGGGCTTGGGGACAGTTGGGGAGGAATAAGTGGGTAGTGATAGTGATGCAAAAAAAAAACAGTGGAAAATGCAAATAAGGTAATCAAGCATTTATTGAAATCCATAGGTCAAAGCATAAGGAAATTCAAAAGGAGACTCAGACAAATAGGACAGTCTCGTTACTGCCATGCTGAATTTAATTTAATTTAAATTTTACAAAATAAACAAAACTTAATTTCACAGTTTCATATGCAATCCCCCTTTTCCTGTTCTATACATACCAAAATGTTCATGTTTATGGATGCTTGCTTAGTTCATTATAAAAATAAATAAATAAGTGAAAGGGATCAAGGAGTTATTTCCTAGGCAGATTACTTTAATCCTCTCTGGGACTCAGTTTCCTTATGTATAAAATGTGGGAGCTGACTGAATCTCTTAATCCTACACTTATGTAATCCAATGATATGATACCTATTTTCAAATATTCTTTTGAAAATAAGATTAGAGTTGTTTTGCTTGAGCCAAGAGAGCAGAAGTAGAATCAATGGATACAAAATAGAGGTGGTCAGCCAAATTCCAGTCTCCCGTATGACAGAGGATGTGTAGTGCGTGGTCAAAGTACTATAACTGGAGATCAAGCAGCGAATTTCAAATTTCTGCTCTGCCATTTACTGCCTTAAATAATAAACCAACAAGGCATTAAGGGCTCTGGAGTCAAAGGACCTGAGTTCAAATCCCACCTGTGTCATTACTTCTGCCAGTCATCTCTCTGGGCCTTGGTTTGACCATCTGCCAAATGAAGAGGTTTGATTAGATGATTTCTGAGATCCTTTCCCACTCTAAGTCTGTGATAATAAATATTGTACAAAAGTAAGATGAACTACTTGAAGAGGGTAGTGAGTTGACTATCAGATAATTGTTGAGGTTTTAAGGGTGATCGGGACCCCAAAATACCGACACGCTGGTCCTGCCAAATGAATTTGACCCAAGCCTTCTTTCAGCCAAAGAAAAAAAAAGTTTATTAAACATTCACCGCATTGCGCATTGGGCAGGCTCTTAAGGAACCTGAGCATTGGCCAGACTCTTAAGCCTTTGTGCCACTTGTCTTGATAATTGGGCCAGAACAATCTGACCCAGACTGAGTCTGAGCTAGATTGAATCTCAGCACCTTCACGGATGCAAGATGAGACTTATATACAGAAAGATAGTGGGAGGCATCTATCTAGGGTTGTCCAAGTAGTCCGGGGTGACTAGAAGAGGGGTTTAGGAAGGGTCTTGATGGGACTGGGGTGACTGGGGGGTGTTGGGTGAGGTCAGACTCCAGGAAAGAGCCAGAGACACTCCAGAGGTAATCAGACAATGGAAGGCTAGGCTAGGTTAAGAGTGACAGAGATTTGGGCCTAGCAATAATGGAAGGCATAAGCCATAAGGCCTCAGGTGAAGGCCAGATTAAGTAAGAAGATTCAAGTAGAGATCAAGGGGTTTCCCAGAGCTTATACCTCATCAATAATGACTTGTCAAGGATATTGTAGATAGGTTTCATGATTATTGTAGAGCTTTTTCTGGATGACCTCTGATGACTTTTTCAGATCTAGATCTTTAACCTTGTAGTCCTGCTTTCTTATTAGCTCTTATGTGTCTCAGTGTGTTCATTTATCAAATGGAAATGAAGTTTACACATGATGTCTGTCAGAATCAGATGATATGATGCATAGAAAATACTCTCTAGCAATAAAGCATCCAATGAGGTTCTTTTTTTTCTGTAGAGATAGACTACTAGTTTAACTAAAGACTGAACTCTTTCACTGAAGACTGGCAGCACTGCTTGAGACAAAAACCTGGGATGGCTGACCCTGGACTTTGTGATGTTTTGCGTCTTGCCTGTTTTTTGGCTTACACTGTGAGTAAGTATCCTTGGGTGGAGAAGTTATCTCCATCAGCAGACTGCAGCAATCCCTGCACACAGTGAGTGATCAGAAACTGTTTGCAGATGCTAATAGATAGCTCTTTTCCAATGTTCCCATGCAGTATTAAAGAGATCTGTTGGCTCTAGCTGATAGAGAAGACCAAAGGGAAAGGAGAGACAGGTAGGATGATTACTTTCACAAACCAGAACATTAACTCTTAGGAAAATAAAATTCAGAGCTAGAAGGAAACCTAGGCCAAGGCCCAATTTTGTGTATGAAGAAACTGAGGCCCAGAGAGGCAAAGGGACTTTCTTAAGGTTACATAAGTAAAATTACCAGGGCCAGGATTCAAAACCCAATCCTCTGACTGCAAATTGAGTCTTCTGTCCACTGTACCTGCTGCAATGAAATTGCTTTAAGGACCAATGTTGGGGTTTTTTTTGACATCATCATTTCAGGATGTTGGAGGTGGTGACATGGGACCATAATGACCTTACAATATCACAATTTAGGCTCAACTACATGAACAATAGGATTTTCTGAATGAAACTGAGCTTCAGCATGAGTCAACTGCTGTTTGTTGGGGTGGACAGGCATTGAGAAGAATGATTGAATGGAAGGGGAGATTTGGTTGCTTTCTTTCAATAAATAACTCAGTGGAACAAGGCAAAATGAGAATTCCACTGCATTGCAGCAAAAAAAAAAGTAACAACAGCAAAAAGAAGATATTACAACATACTGGCAGCAGGCAGAGATTAGAGTCCTAAACAAGCAAGTGGAAATTAGGAGTAGAACATGCAGGGCACCTGTGGCAGATCATCTATTACCTTCACGGGGTCTTGACCTTGGCTTTCTGAAAATAAATAAACACAACAAATGTCTCCTGGACCTTATCCCCCTTGTTTAAAGAAAAGAAAAGATAACAGCTGCTTGGTTATATTCCAGAAATCCCTCTCCCTTTCTCACTCCACCTCTAGCTCCTGGGAAGGGACAATGTTGTGGCATGTTCGTAATTATCTCCAGATTAACACATGGTGACATTTCACATGATCTCTTCCTACCATGTGTAATGTCCCAGACCCTGGCATTTCAAGCCCATTCCACAGTAGCCTATTTAAAATGATTGATTTGTTTTCTGCATTTGCAAATAGATTCTGCTCCTTCCAAATCTTGGAGTGCAGCCTCACAGCAACTTGTGTGACCTCACAGACTTTCTATTATTAATGATATCATGATTTTCTCCATAGCAACACTCCTTTAAGTTCCTGAGATTGTTAAGGAAAAGGAATCAAGTCACCCAGGGAGCAGTTACAGTGAGCAGAGACCCAGAAGCCATTCATTCTAAAGTGTAATTCTTAAAAAGAATGGAGTTTGAGATAACTTATGATGTCTTTTCAGACTCTCCCCCCTCCGCTTCCAATGAATGAGGACAATGCTTACGGGAATATTTGGGTGTAAGATCATCTGCTAAAGAGACTCAAGGCCTTCAAAACCAAGGTTCAGAGAAAATATATATACTATGCACCCACTATCATAAGCACAACATTCCTTTTCAGCTTGCTATGGTTCATATTGCATTTTTTGCCCCAACAATTTATCTGCCACTTATAGGCAAAAAGAGTTGTCTGGGGCACTCTCTGAGAGCTCAGGTTCTTTGCCTGTGGTCTCATAGCTAGTATGGTAAGAAGAAGGAAGGACAGCCCTCTATTCACAATGCTGCAATGACTCTCATGCACAGAAAAGACCATCACTCATTTCAAATACAGTCTATATTGCTCATTGTGTGAGTAAATGACTCACCATTTCTGGACAGGAAAGGGATCATAAGATCCACATCTAGGAAGGACATTAGAACATGAAATATTAGAACAAAGTACCTTTGGAAGGTACTTTGCAGGGTACTTTGGAATTCACAATGTTAGAACATAGACTTTGAGAGTAGCAAGGATCTTGTTGGGCATTGATTTTTAACTCCTCCAGTTTACAAATCAGGAAACTGAGAAAAAACCAATTGCCTAGGACTACACAAACAGTAAAACTTGAACTTTGGCCCAGCTTCCCTGACTACAGTTCTAGAACCATTTCCATGATACCATCTACAAAGAAGGATAGACCAAAATCCTGGATCAAACATGGAGCCACCATTCTCTCCATTTAATTTGTATCTTTGGTTGAAACAGCTAACCCCAAATCTTTTAAAGACCATTCCTATTTATATTGTCATTTTATCACTGCCACTAGCCCACACCATATTTGCTTGAGTGGACCTTCTTGCCTTAGCATGAACAAGCCAGAAGTTGGTTTTTAAAAGTGTTAACTAGCAGTTAAAGGAAAGGGCATGTAGAATATAAAATAACAGATTACAAAAGTTACATGAATACCAAGTTACAGAGCCTAAAGGATCTCATCCCAAGGTTGTTACTAATATTGCCTTGTAGTCTAATATAAGCTGAGATGAGATAAACCTATTCTCCCTTCTCCTGCCCTTCAGGAGCTTAAAGCCCTTGCCCCCACAGGGCTGTCCAATCTTGTTTTGGAACATGCCTGCTAACACTCTCCCACTTTACTTTTCCAAAGCCAATATTCTCTTCTTGTTCCCATGAGTCCTTTTTTCTATATTCAGCTCAGTCGACCAACATCTGGGAGGAATGGGCTCATTCCATCACTAAAATCTTATGATCCTTCTTACATTCCATTATATGTATCATTTTCCACCTATTATTCAAGAGTGAAAAGCAAGTTTTGATATCCTTAACAACACCAAAGTAATGTTACAAGATTATTACATTTGTAAGAATTCACATTAGCTATGTGAAGATTTCTCCCACCCTCGAACAACCAAGAAAAGGTCATTTTCTGTATACTCACATCCAAAGGAGAAATTCCATAGGGATGAAGTAGAAGAGGAGCTCAAGAAAGTCATGGGATACATATAGACTTTTCAATCTTAATGACCATCAACAAAATAATCAACCATGAAAAATAAAAACAAAAAAAGGCAAAATCTTACACACTGAAAAGTCGTATTTATGTAGTGCTTTTAGGCTTGCAAAACATTTTATGTGTTATTTGATTCTCACAACTCTTAGACCTAAATGTTGAAATTATCCCCAATTTAGAGATGAGGAAACTGAGGCTAAGAAAATTACTTCCCTGGGGTAAGAAAACTAGTAAATTATTGAGCCGAAATTGGAACTCAGGTCTTCTTTACTATGAATTATGCACTATGCCCCTAGCTTTCCATAAAACCTTAGGCTTTATCAAGACAAAACTCAACAAGTGAGCAAACAGAAAATAAGCAAATTTGGTTAACTCTAATGTGATAATAAAAATTTGGGGCCATGAAAGACTAGTGAGGGAGATTTAAGGTGGCAAGACAATTGCAAAAGGATGGACTTCAACCCGAAGTCCTTTCCCTTAGTGTACAGAAGAGCACAGGTGGCAAAGTGGAATAGATAGCAAGTGATCAGAAATCCCTAAGAGGACTAGCCTAGGTGTGAAAGACATATTCCAGTTAGAAATGTGGGGTTTGGAACAGAGGTGAGCAGAAATAAGATGTAACAATACTCTGTTTTAGCAAATATTTACAAACAATACCAGGAAGATACATCCACAGAGGTAATGGTGTGATTGAACCTGAGACAAAGGACATTATAGTACATCCAGAATGATTTATAATCCATGAGTTGTGCATTTTACTGGTCATTTATCCCCTTTGCCTTTTGTATGGGCCATGGGTGGGCGTCATTGGGTGCTATTATAGTCGGCACACTTCAAAGCCTCCTTTTTCCAGGAAAGACTTAAGCTCCACATGTGTGACTAATTGAATATTTCCCATATTACCCCCAAGTTCAAACCTCAAACAAATGCAATTCAAGAAGCATTTAAGAGTTTATGGATATAAAAAGACAAAATAAGTTACAGAATCACAAAATTTCAGAGTGGATAGGACCACAGTGACTGACTAGTCTAATCCAAACCAAAAAGAGAATCCCCTCTACAGCATTTTTGACAAGTGATCATGGCAAAGTGTGTAGAGTACTAGACCTGAAGTCATGAGTTCAGATCTGATTTCTGACATTTACCAGCTATGTGACCCTGGGCAAGTCACTTAACCTTTTTCTTCCTCTGTTTTCTTATCTGCTAAAAAGAAATAATAACAACACCTCCCAAGACTGTTGTGAAGAACAAATGAGACAACATAAGTAAAGTGTTTCACAAACTTTAAAACACTCTATAAATACTAGTCCTTAGTTAAATCTAGCTTTAGACTCTTACCATCTGTGTGACGTTGGACAAGTCCCAACCTCTCAGCTACGCTTTCCTTATCCATAAAATGGGGATAATAATAATATCTACCTCACAAGGTAATTTTGAGGGACCAAAATAAAAATAATTTGCAAATAGTGTTGTACACTCAAAGCCTGTATAGACATGTTTGCTATTATTATTATCCTTTACTTGAGGACCTCTACTATTTTTCAAGGCAATCCATTCCTCTTTAAGATAGCACTACTTGTTAAGAAGTTTTATGTCATTTTTTTTACATGAAGCCAAAACATGTTTCTTTCCACCCTCTACCAATTGCTTCTAGTTCTGCCCTCTTGGGCAGAGTGAATAAATCATACACCTCTTCCATGTGATTGTCTTTTGATACCTGAAAGCAATCAATCAAAATGCATTTATTACATGCCTACTATCTACACTTAATATACCCTGGGAATATGAAATCACTCTGCCATAAAAGACCTTGCATACTATTAGTCTTCTCTCTCTCTCTATCTATCTATCTATTTCTCTTTCTTTCTCCCCACCCCCAAAATGATTGATCCTGGCCCCAGAGGGTTGGGGAGTTCTCTGCTCTTTCCCATTGGTTTTCCCCGATTTGAAGGGCCCAGTGACTATCATCCCAGTACCATTTAACAATTTGACCACTTAACTTCAGGTTAGCTTTTAAACAGACATTTGCTTCAAAGATTTAGTAATAGCAAATGTACAGGCATTTCCTCAGACATATTTGTGAAATCGTTCCCACCCCACCCCCATCACCTCATCTCTGAGAAGGGGGATTAGGCTCACATTTTAGCTCAGTTTACTGTATATGTTTTCTTGAAGCTCGGATAATGTTTCTTTCATGAATTTGAATGCTAAGCTATTAGGAGTGTGTAAGTTTATTACTGACAATTTTTTGTTCTGATTCTTTTGAGCCAAATATAGTTTCCTTGTTTGTCCCCCCTTTTTTTGATGTATGTTTTTGTTTTGTCTGATAATATGATGGCAACTCCTAATTTTTTTAGATTCATTTAATGAATAGTAATTTTTCCAGTCCTAGTTTTATTGTGCGTATATCTTTGTTTTTGCCCAAAAAGTTGTATTTATTATATGTTTACAATTATAGCTAACAGCTGTGTAGTCCAAGGTATGTTTACGAAGACATTTTATTTTATTTATTTTATTTTAACATTTATTTTAACAAACTTGCTTTTTAAATATTTTGACAACCATATTTAAATATAGCTGTTTTCTTTTATTACCCTATGTATTTTATTTTATGCATTTTAAAACACTGTTCTCAGGAGGGTTCCATAGATTTTACCAGACAGCCAAAGAGCTTTATGAAACAAAAAGGTTAAGACTTCCTTCAGTAGATTTTGTGATTCTCATGTTTCACTGCCTATTTCCCTGTTGTGTCTCTGTTTTTTTTTAATCTGTTTCTTCAAAGCAACATACTGTAGGATTTTCTTTTCTTATCCAACCTGTCACTCTTTTTTCATTTTATTGTATTTTTAATACGTTCACATTTAAAGTTATAAAAGTTAGGTTTATATTTTCTCCCATCTGTCTCTATTTTTTTAAGGTATAATTTTTTCTCCCTCTTCTGCTGTAAACACAGTATTATGTTCCTTAATTATTTTACTTTAATCTTTTTTTTAAGATGGGCTTGTTCCCAGTGGCTCTCTTCACCTACTCTCTTATCCCCTCTTCTTGTTCACTACCCTTTTTCCTTTAGAGTTTTATTCATTTGCTCCTCTCTCCTACTTTTTTCTAGTTATATTTTTGTTTCCCCTCTTTTTTCCTTTCAGTCATCTAGATTTCCCTTTCCTCTTCTCCCCTTCAGCTTGTCCTATTCATCAGTTTTTACATTTTTTATCTTTCATGCTCCTTTCCTAAAAGGATTTCTATTTCTCTCTTCTTTATGCACCTTCTCTTTGTGTTTACTCCAGACCCTCCTTCTCAGATTTATGACCATGTTCTTTTATAAATAAGACTTCTAAGTCAGCCATTCTAGGTTCTGCCCCCATGTGCTTTCTGCCACAACCTTGAAGAATATATTTGCCCCATGGCTTCTGCTTTTCTATTGTGCCTCCTTCTCAGAAGTATGATAATTATTGCAGGCATTAGAGAGGACAGTGCTCCATAGCAGGGCCCTTTCCTCTTTCCTTTCTCCCCCAGCACTCCCCCCTGCACCCACCCAGCCACTGAAGGATCCACTCTCTTGTTGATTTTTTTTTTTCTAGAGTTGCCTGGAAATCTCTTCCCTAGGTCTACATTCTCTCACTCTTAGAGGGGGTCAGTTGCTTCCAGGAGTTTCACATATACACACCCCTTTCCAGAACAAGTAGTTTTTCAGGCACTAAATCCTCCAGGCCTCATCCAGTATTATGTTCTTTACCCATAGGAACATTCATCAGGGGAACCCACTCCCACCTCCAAAGCAAGACCTAATTTCCCCCAACCTTTTTAATCTTTCTCTTCCTCTTCCCCAGCCTCTCCCCTATTAGGCTCTCCTCTTTCTATGACCATAAAGGTCACTATCTCCTCAGTGTTAGCATTTTATCTGATCCCGGTAAATCACTCATTCTTCTCTATCCATCTGTTCCCCCTTTCATGTCTCCTCCCCTGTTGTAATGTAGTTCCACAAAAGAAGCATTCACCTGTAGACAGGGTATTGCCAGATTCTGTTCAATGCCCCTTGTCTATTCTCTTCATTGTTTTATCTACCAAATTTTTGCCTTCTCCCCTGTCTCCTTGTATATGAGAAAGTCTTTTCCTGTTTATTTTTCTGTTGTTATTCTGTTGCTGTTACTATCTCTTTATTATTTATTATTTATTCGCTTCTGTTGCAATTCTGTTCTTTGGAGTGTTCAAAAAGCAAATAGTTTCTTCAGTTCTAGTTTTTTTTTTTTTTCTAAAAATAAACAAGTTTCAAACTCCTCTTTGTTTTTGAATATCCATCCTTTGTCCTATATGGTGATGTTCAGATTTGCAGGATAGGTTGCATTGGGCTGCTTTCTGACCTCAGAAAGCATTTTTCCATTCCATCCCCCTTTCTGTAATCAATGTGTAACAGTGTCGTTTTATTCAAATATCCTTTTCTTTGTCTTTCGTGGTTTTTGTCCTGATGTCATGCAGAACTTAATGGTTTCTAAATTAAATTGTTAAATGTAACCACTGTGTGTCTTTGAGTTTGTGGCCTTGTTTTTCAGTTCCTGGAGGCAATTTGTGAATTCTTTCCATTGGAATTTCGTTTTCTATGTTGAAATATTATGGGCAGCTCTCTTCTATTTTTTTTCACTGTGGTGTTAATTTTTGTCCTGTCATATTCTGGGTCACCTAGGATATAAGATTGGGTTGTCTCTATGCCACCTGTCTTTGAGATCCATGTTTTGCTTGCATAGTGAACATATTTTCTTTTAATGTTCTAGGGTTTATTTGTTTGTTTTGCTTCTCTTCTTCTAGGCTATCCTTCACTTCTGTGTTTTTTCATTTGTAATCTGTTGTTCTCTCTTTTGTTTCTTTGGTGAGATTTGCCATTGCAGATTAAAGTGATTGTTTTTAATTATGCTCATTATTTTTGCTCTGTAGGACATAAATTCTGATTTCATAATTCTCAATTTTCTTTTAAACCACTCAGGAACAATGTTTTAGGACTTCTTGTTCTCAGATTCCACAAGGTCCTCTGTCATGTCAAATGTTGGATCATTATCTTTCATTTTTCAGAGATGCCTGAACTCATTTACTAGATATGAAGGCCTTATTTCTTTCTGTTATTATGTTTCTTGTTGATTTATCTGTTTATGTTCAAGGTATTCGAGATTTTTTTCTCCCTGAATCTTTGGTATTTTCATTCTTGCCCCCATCTATCCATTCTTATTTTCTTTATCACTCATTTCCTGACTCCTTCCTCTCTGATTAAGCTTTCTTTAGGGGCTGGATCTCAAAGCATCTCATTCTTCTCCTACACTGGGCAATTCTCAATTAATCAGCCTACATCTGTGCCCCCAGCTTACTTTTGAGTCATCAGAAATGGCCTCAACTGTCTGTTGTGCTCTTTCACTCAGGATTAGTACAGTGTTGCATAGCTCCTCACATGCAGGGTGACCTGTCTCATCCCCTTTTATCCTTAGTTCTCTGCCATGGAACCAGCAGTTTAGAGCCTACTGGCACTGACAATTCAGAGTTTTGTAATACCTGTGCTTCTGAGTGGCAGACTCTGGCAGGCTTTTTCTCCTGAAGGCTTGTGTTCAAGCTGGCTATCAAGGCCCAAGCAATTTTCTGCAGCCTGAACCTGGGGTCTCAATGGCACTAGAAATATAGAGGGTAAAATATGGTATAAGTGTAGGTCTTGCTATAAGCCTGTGTTATGTGCTTGGGTCTGCTAGCCAATAACATAGAAGGTATGGGTGATGTCTTTTGATTCATGCATAAATTGGATTTAAGTGAGGCAAAGTTGCATGAAGTCGTTGGCCCCACTCTCTCCACCAGACTCATAGTAGTCCAGCGGCAAGACAGATTCAAGACAGCTGGTGATGGCTCAAGATGCAGTGGATGACCTTGGTGTCTTCCATGTTTAACCAAGCTCTAAGCACTCCACAGTGCCTACTTCAACTGCCTTTATGGCCGTTGGAACAAATTGTTCTCATCTGCCTATTCCTCCAGGGTAAGTCTTCACATGCTTGGAGTAGATACCCCCCTAACTCACCAATGGGTTTGAGACCCCTTGGTTAACCTCAACCTGGTTTATCCCATCTGCCAAAACAGTTTGTTGGGGTGGGGCCACTGTGCATGCTACAGCTTCTTAGAGCCACAGGTGAAAATTGGGTGGAAGCTGTGAACACCAAAGGTGGAAAGCAGCCCTGAAAAGGGCTTGGCAACCCTCACACCAGAGGTACTAGTCCTCTCTGAACACACCCTACACCGCATAGGAGGCAGGAGTGGGGTGCTGAGTGAACTCAGGGTCAGTGAACATCAGTTCCTAGGTTTTTTATTTGGGATGGGTGAATTTAACCTTATTTTGGATTCTTGGGGTCCAGACCACGGAAACAGCTGAGATTACTTTATCTTTGGTCAATAACTTTTGTTTTGGAGAGGTTTGAGAGGTTATGAGGATCAAAGAAAATGTCTAGTGCACTACCTTGCTGCTCACATGACCTGAAAGATTTTCTTATCACTTCTTGAGGTTAGAAAATCAGCAAAACAATAAATCAAGGCCTTATTTCTAGCATTTTCCAATTTCCAAGGTATAAATGCTCACACTGAAAATGTCATGATTGCTTCTTGAGCCAACAGGAGCTGGCTCCAGTAAATCCCTACTTAGGTTCTAATTTCTCTTACCAACTCACTGACCTTAAACAAATCACTTCATCTTTCTTGGCTTCACTTTCTTCCTTTATCAAATGAAGGGATTAGATTAAGTTCTCCTTTGAGGTCTCTTACAATCCTAACATTCTATGGAGCTCACCTTTTGTACCTTATCAGATCATATTCTTTACAATTACATCCCATATCCTAATCTTCCTCTGTGATTTTCTGTGTTGACCTTTGGAAGTATTCCTTCTCTACTGCCATTGATTCAAATTACCTATTTGCTTTGTTTTACCCACACTGATAGATGCCATTTGCTTGCCCCCCATCTCATTTAACCTCTCCATATTAATTAGCTAATAGAAAGGGATATTTACATCAAAGATGTAACAATAAGAAAAGTACAAACATGTCCTCAACACTCAGGCTATATATCTTCTCCTATCTCACCTCAGTTTAGCTTAAACTTAGCTAAATTCCTACATAGTCTTGGTGCCAAGTTCATGCCCAACTGTAATGTTTCTGCCAAATGAGTTCCTGTCTCCTCTACTTCTTGGCTATATCCCAAAGGTAGCTGAAGGTCACTCTTTCTGGGCATTGGTGCTGGGCTGGTTGAAAAACCAGACATTAACTTGGACTCTCATACTCCTGGAAGCTTACTTTTCTAACCTTTTGATGCTCTGAAGGCCAATGTTTCCAGATTAATTTCCTTCACCCAAAATAAAAAAGAACAAATGCCACATCAAGGAAAAAAAAAACACAAAGATTTGTCTTCACAGGGCATGTGTCACCTTTGTAGGGAGGGGCCAAATCTTATCCCTTCCAGCATTGTCTCTCACTATATGTCAAATGAAGAAGTCCATCAGATTCACCAAGAGCCCGGTTAAAGAGATAATGTCTGACACTTTGGTCACAAGTAGTTTTTTAATGTCTCCCAGCCAATTAAACAGTCTGCTTTTCAGCATGTTTTTAGCTGAACCAAACCAGGAAGAATATTTCTATGCATTCTTAAAAGTCTCTCCTAGGCACTTTCATTACACACCCTCACGATTCTCCTGGAATCTGGCTTTGAAGCCTCCTCCAGATGGAGAAACACCAGAGAAATATTCCACATAGTCTTGTCTTTGTTATGTATTATTATGAATATTGTCATCTGTAGATATATATTTTCCTACTTGACAATAAACTCCATGAGGGCAGATACTTTCTTATCTATTCTTTCTATCTCCCCAACTAGTAAGCACGATTCTCTAAAAACATTTCATGCTTAATATATGTTTTCTGAATGAATTATTATCGTGAATATGGGCTCTATAATGCTTAAACTAACTGATTAAATACTCTAGCTTCCCTTTTTCACAGGGAAATCAGACAATGGAATAGCACAACTAGCCAATCAGGAGGACTTTTGATGCCCAAGGTTGCTTGACATACCTACAATCTTTGATTGTGACTGGGAGTAAACCCAGCTGGACATACAGAAAATCAGCAACTCTAAAGCCAATTAAACACGTGCCAGCTGTGAAAAAGACCCTGTGCCATTTAGTGGTTTATGGATCTACAAGAGACACCCTTGTTTTCAGAGACTCATTTAACTGTTGGTTATGCCCTCAGACAAAAATCCTATTTTTTGGTTTTTGGAAACATCTCCTAATCTTACTGTCTGTGGGCAAGCCTTGAACTGTGGACTATTTATCAGCAAGGATGCCTTCTGATTTGTGTATTGAAGGGCCACACCTCTCATACCTGGAATTCCTCACTTCCCTTGTTTACCAGGTCTTTCTGCCTAGAATCTGCCCAAATTCCTGTCTTTTCTCCTTTCTTTGTTCAAAAATTGCATAAATATCTCACTCATTCCAACTGGGCTTTGAACATGTCATAACATTGACACTGTTCCAGCTTGCAAGCTTTCTTTTCTCAGGCAATAAATGCATTTGTAATCTGTATAAACTGTGATTAAACTCTGGTAAATTCTCAATCCCCTTTTTGGGTACTAGGGTTTATTCACCTGGGTTCCTCTTTAACATAAATAATTGGATTGCATTCTGAGTGCCATGAAAATTCTCTACACTTGTAAATTAGATGCTCAGTTTCCCTTTTACTAAACTTGAGGGCATGAAACATGTTTCATTTGTTGTGTTTGCCCCCCTTCCAGTACTCACTTAACACAGTGCTATAGAAACAATATACGTTGAACTAATATTTGCTATTGTTTTTGGTCTCCCAACTGATCAGGCATAAAAGAACATTGTCAACACCTTGCATCTATCTAACTATAAATAGCAATTTTTTTCTCTTCTGGCTAGAAACCCTGAGGGTCTTCCCCTTCCAGACTGATTCTTTTGAACAGGCAAACTAAGCCATGTTTTGCCTCAATTCTTACCTAGCTTTAAATCACTGAATGGGTGTTGCCTCCAACAAACTGAGACTTGGAAAAGACCATAGCGTAAACAGGCCAAGGTCTCCTATTCTGCATCTGGGGCCATCTCCAGTCATCCTGACCTATTTCTTGCCACTGGACTCAGATGACTGGAGGAAGGAGTGAGGCAGATGACTTTGCACAGCTTCGCTTCATTTAACTCCAACTCACTTGCAAGTTAAGACACCACCCTCCTGATGTCATTGGTCCTCTTCAAGAATGAAGGATGAATGACAACAACAAACCTAGGGTAACAGTTAAGCTCTGCTCCTAGGAAGTTTTAAACTCACACAGGCACCGAGGGGCCCAGTTCAGTTTTGACCTCTGGTTAATTGAAGCTTTACCAATGTGCAGCCAGTAAAATATGCACCAGTGTGTATAGTAATTATAACTTTGTTTCCAATGGCTGTTGCTGGTCTTTACTATCTCTTCACTATCTGTTCTCATTTATTTCGGGAAACATTCCATTCCCTTTGTGCTCACACAATCTCTCTGTCTTTTGCTTAAGCTATTTCTCAATCCTCCACCCTCTTTCTCTTCTATTCTTCTCAGTCCCCATCATTAGTTGCTCATTGATGCTGATCTCTTTGTGGCAGCATATTTTGGGGACTCTGCCATCCTCCTAACAAGCACCATATCACTGAAGCTTTCTGATCCTTCTTTTGAGAGCCATCTCAGGAGTTTGCTTTTCTTCCTGAAACTTCACACAAAGATTAAAAAGTGTGAAGAATAATAAAGAAAGGTCAGTTACTAATGGGCAGTCCCAGAAAGGTTATGTCATAAACATTCTTTTATATAGACATATAGAGATAGAAAGAGAGACAAAGAGACATCATAATGCCTTGGGACACCTGGCAACAATTCTAGTGTAAGACTGTTTTGTTTTGTTTTTTTTTTTCTGAGAAAAAAGTTAGCACAAGCTTTTTATGTGCTTAATCACTGATACTGTGAGTCCCTTTCTATACAAAAAACATTCTTAAAAATCAAAAAAGAACTACATAATATTTAACTGGAGGAGCTAAAGAAAAAGAGCTGACTGTCCACTTCCCAGATATATTATAGTAGACTTCATAGATTTAGAGCTGGAACAGGTATCAGAGGCCTACTCTGCTACTTTAACTTGTGTATGAGGAAATTGTGGGCTAAGGAGGCTCAGTGACCTGCCTAAAGTAGCAGAGTAATTTTAGAGGTAAAATTTTAACCCAAGTCCTCTGGTTTGTGTATGAAAACTATATCTATGTCAAAAAAGGAATTTAGTTTGATTCCTCCTTTTGCTATTTTTGCAAACAATTTATGTTATATTTGAATGTATTCTTCTTCGAATATTTGACAGAACGGACTTCTGAATCCAATTGGTACTGGGGTTTCTTTGTTTGGAAGTTTATTTATGGCTTGTTCAATTCTTTCCTTTGAAATTGGGTTTTTTTAATCTATATTTCTTGTCCTGTTAATCTAGGTATTTTATATTTGTGTAAATGTTCATTTAATTTTGTTGGCATATATATGTGAAAAAGTTTCTGATAATATCCTTTATTTCTTCTTCATTTGTTGTATGTTCTTTTTATTTTTTATATTGCTAAATTGATTTTCATATTTCTTCTTCTTAATTAGGTTAAGTAATATTTTATCCCCCATTCCTAGAATGCTTCCCTTTTTCAAATCTATTTACTGACTTTCTTGGCTTCCTTTAAGTCCCAACTAAAATCTCTTTTTTACAGGAAACCTTTCCTAAACCCTTTATATTCGAGTGCCTTCTTGTATTTATTGATTTTCTATTTATTCTGCATATAAATTACTTTACTTATATTTGCTTGTATGTTGTCTCTCCCATTGGAGTATAAGCACCTTAAGGAGAGACACTGTCTTTTGCTTGTTTTTTGTATCCCTGACTCTTAGCAGAGTGCCTTGCACATGGGAGGAACTTAACAAATGTTGATTGGTTATTTTATTTAAAAAGAAATTGCTCCTAGTTTTATTGTTCAATTCAATGACTTTTTTTGTTTTCTACTTTGTTAATTCTTCTTTAATTTTCAAGATTTCTCTTTTGCTATTTAATTGAAATTTTTAATTTGTTATTTTTGAGTATGCTTTGTTACATTCCTAATTCACTGAACTGTTCTTTCTCTTTTTAAAAAAAATTATTAAAATATTTATAGATCTAAATTTCCCCTTCAGAACTTCTCTGACTCTATCTCTAAAATTTTGCAAAGCTATCTAACATTTGTCATTATTTTTAATGAAATTTTCTATCATTTCTATGATTTAGTCTTGAATCAAAAATTATTTAGGAACAAGTTATTTAATCCCCAGTTGATTTTTAATACTTTGTTTTAGTGGTCTTTAATTTAATGTAATTTTATTCCATTTTGTTCAGTAAAGAATATGCATACTATTTCTGTTTTCTTGCATTTGTTTGTTTTTCATGTCCTAAAACATGATCATTTTTTGTAAAACTGCCATCAATAGTTGAAAATATGCATACTCCTTTCTATTCTTGTTCAATCATCACTAGAGGTCTATTATATTTTTCCCAAAAATTATGTTCAGTCACTTATGTCTTTCTTGTTTATTTTTTTGTTTGTTTGTTAAATGTATTTAGGACTGATAAGAGTAAATTGTGCCCTACCTACATTATTATAAATTTATTGTTTATTTATCATTGTAATTCATTTGGGTTTTTTTTAACCTTTAAGTATTTAGAAGCTATTTCATTGGGTGGATATATTTTAATTATTTAAATCAATTCAAAATAGTTTTTCTTTTTTTCAATCTAATTTTATTGTTACCTTTTCTGAAATTATAATTGCTACTACCACTTTTTGTGTGTGTGTTCATCTGAGGCATGATAGATTTTTGTTTTAAGCCCTTATTTTAACTCTGCGAGTTTTAATGTTTCGCATATGTCATATAAATAACAAATTTTTGTATTTTACTTTTTAATTCATTCTGTTAACATCTTTCAGTCTATCAGGAAGTTCATCCCATTCACATTCATAGTTATGATAGTTAATTGTTAATTTCTCTCCACTCTATTCTTAAACTTTTTTCCTCTATAATCCTCTCAACTTGCTTAAATTATTGTTCTTTTTTTTTCCCTTCAACCTTTTCTTCACTGTTTTTATTTTGTTCTTACTAATCCCTCCCTGAACCTCTCCATTCTATAATATTCTCCTTTCCCCTCTTCATGTTACTATCAGTATCCTTATTGAGTTGAAAATATTTCTACACCAAACTTTCAGCATGCCTTCAACCCTCCTTTAACTCTTCCAGTTTCTGTCTTATATGTTAGAATATAAATATTTCATCTCTATAAAATCCCTTCTGATTATTCACCTATAGTGTTATTATACTCAACGTCTATACTTATACTTCAAAATGCCTTTTCGGCTTCATTATTAAAAATCAGAAATATTTAAAAATTCTCTATCAAAGATCCATTTTCCCCCTAGTAGGATGATACTCAGTTTTGCTTGGTAAGTTGTTCTTGATTATAGACCTTAGTCTTTTCTCATTTGGAATTTCTCACTCCATATTCTCAACTCCTTTTCTAAACTGAAAGCTAATAAACCTTGTGTGTTATTGATTGTGGTTCCTTGCTATTTGAATTCTTTCTGGATGCTTCTAGTATTTTTATTTTATGTAGAAATTTTGGATTTTGGCCATGATATTTCTGGAAGTTTTCATTTTACTGTTTCTTTCAGAGGTAATAAGTGAATTCTTTCTATTTTCAGACTGTCCTCTTATTCTAATATACCTGGACAATTTTCTTTAATGATTTCTTGAAATGTGATATCCAGTTCTTTTGGTCATTGATTAGATGTAATCTTATGACTACAAAGTTATCATTTAATTATTAATCATAATCTTATGATTATGAAGTTATGAAGTTTCATTGATCTGTTTTCGAAGTCAGTTGTTTTTGATATGAGGTATTTTATATTTTCCTCCATTTTTTTCCTTCCTTCGATTTTGTTTTAAAAATTACTATTGTGTCCTGTAGTCATAAATTTTTCTTTGTTCCACTATGAGTTTTAAAGAGTTTGTTACTAAGATAAGGTTTTGTACCTCTTCTCTTCGCTTGAGTTGTTGATTTTTTTTCAATTCTCTCCTCCATAACTTTCATTTATTTTGTAATATTTCTTTAAACTCTTGCATCATTTCTTTGGGGAATCTTAATTGCTCCTAGATGAAAGGTGCCTCATTTTTCTTGGAGGTTTTGATTATAGACATTTTTGAGATATTCTAGGTTTTGGGGTTTCTGCCCTGGTCATCTCTGGCATCATCAAATCATTTTTTGTTTGTTTCTGAGTCCTCATGAGTTGAGTTCTAGGTCTCCCCTACTCTGGGGATTAAATCAGGTCAAGAAGCTTTCCTTTACCCAGATTGTATTTCTTTAGACCCTTTTCCTTCACAGCAGACATGTAATTTGAAGTGATGGTGGTTTCCACTGAACCCTGTCATCTTCTTGATCATGTGCAGGAGGGACTAGACTATGGCTTCTTAGATGTTTTTTCCACTTTGAGACTGAGTAATATTATTTAAAAGCCTCTTACAATCCCTGCAAAATGCCAAAAAAAAAAAATGAGACTCCATTTCCACTCCAGACATTCACTTTTGCAAATGAATGCAGAAGCAAGTCCCTTCCTCATCTGTTTGGTGGCAATAGCAGGAACAGATGAACGTAAGGCCAAAGGCTGAAAACATCTTTAGAGGGAGCAAGTTTGAATTTCCTGTTGCATTTCATGGTATGATTAAGAGTCAGGCTCAGTCTGAAAGTGTTTTGAAGTTAGGCTTGTTGATGTTGTTGCTGCTTCTGCTGGCAAATCACTTTTGGTTTCAATTTCCCTTCAAGCCTTGAGATGTCCAAATGCCATGAAATAGACTCCTAGCAATTACCACTGGAGCAGTACTGAAGGCTATTAGTTTTAATTAAGTCCTTAGTTCTCAACTGGAAGTAAAAAGAAAAAAAAAACTAGCCCCAATTATTGTGAAAGAAGGAAGGAGAAACTTGTCAGTCATGGATGGAAAAATTGCTATGCAGCTCGTAAGGGCTTCCAGAATGAGTTAGCAGTCAGGGGACCTGTATTTAGGCCCTGGTTGTGCCACTGGCTAGCTGCAAGACCTGGGACAAGCCCCTTTCCATCTCAGAGACTCTGTTTCCTCAATTCTAAAATAATGAGTTGGAATTCAATGATCTCTCAGGTCTTTTCTATATCATGTAATCTATGTGGTCAGAGTAGAAATAGTGCTGGCCTTGGAATCAGGAGAACCTAAATCCAGAGGCTTGTGACAGATGTTTACCAGCTGTGCATCTCTGTACATGTCATGCACCTAATCTCTCTCAGCCTCAGCTTCCTCATCTATAAAATGGAGATAAAAATAGAACCTAACTCATAGGATTATTATAAGGATCAAATGAATGTATATGTAGAGTGTTTTTGAAACCTTTACATACTTCATGAATAGGAGCTATTATTATGCCCACTCAGGGATGCCAGAGCATCTGGGTGGCACAGTGACTAGAATGCCAAGCCAAAAGTCAGGAAGATTCATTCTCATGTGTTCAAATCCAGCCTGAGACATTTACTAGCTGTGTGACCCTGGGCAAGTCACTTAACCACTTTGCCTCAGTTTCCTCATCTGTAAAATGAAGAAGAGAAGGAAATGGCAAACCATTCCAGCATCTCTGCCAAGAAAACCCCCAAATGGGGTCACAATAAATAAGACATGACTAAAACAACAGAACAAAACATATTATGAAAATTATTGTGTTTATAATGCTCTTTCTAGATGTATAAGATATTTTTTTCACAACATGCCTGTGAGAAAAGTAATTCTAATATTACTGTCACTATTTTGTAAAGCAATAACACTAAAAATAGCTGGTATGTATACGATGCTTTCTGGGCAGCTAGGTGGCACAGTGAAGAATGCCAAACCTGAAATCACGAAGACCTGAGTTCAAATCTGGCCTCAGATACTTACTAGCTATGTAATCTTAGGCAAGTCACTTAACCATGTTTGCCTCAGTTTCCTCATCTGTAAAATGAGCTGGATAAGGAAATGGTGAACCACTCCAGTTTCTCTGCCAAGAAAACTCCAAATAGAGTCGCAAAGAATCAGACACAACTGAAAAATGGCTAAACAACAACATACAATGCTTTACATATGTGGTCTTCACAACAACTCCGTGGATATGATTATCCACCTTTTCAAGCTGAGAAGGCTGAGCCTGGGAGAGATTAGGTGATTTATCCAAGGTCATATAGTTAGTAGTGTTGGAGGTAGAATTACTACTTCAGTCTCCTTTATTGTAGAAAACTTGAAATTTGAAGAGCCTATTTGAGTTGCCCAAGGTTGTACATTGAGAGCAAGAACTGTGCAATAATGGATCTAGAAGGAATCTCAGAGGCGTCTAGTCTTATTCCCTTATTACATATTTGAGGAACCCTGGGCTAGGAGACTTTAAATTATTTTCCCAAGGTCATATACTGTTAGAGATAGGATTTGAATCCAAGTCTTTGGACTCCAGAGTTAGCATCCTTAATGAAATGAACCCAGATTCTCTCCTTGAAAACATGGTGTTCTTTTCACCAAATTCTTCCTCCCAAGCACCTGAGAATAAAGGGCAAGTAGGATAAAAACTGAAGTTTACATGCAGACATAAATGGCCAGGTTAGATCCTAGAGAAAATGGCTGACTAGCTTCCTTATTCCTCCCTGGTCTTTTCTGTTCTTTTTCCAATCAGTGCTCTGTGCATTTGCCCAGGTACTTTCACCCCATGGCATGCTGAAAAATGGAGCCCTCAATTCTTCCCTAATCAACACATGCACCCTCCTGCCCTTTCAGTCAAGCAAGAGGAGTAGAATTTTTTTGGACATCTCAGCTGCATTCATAACAGCATTTTTGAAGCCAAAATGTGGGAATTTACATTTGTTTTTCTATTTTAAAATACATCATATTGGTTTCTCCTCAACATTCCAGAGTGTTGATTTTGCAGTGAATTTTAACTATTTAACATATTTTACCCAAATAACAGGTTACCCGATGAATATGTTGCCTTCCTCAAATAATTTAATGTCTTAAACCTGCTATATGGCTCCTTAAGAAGTGACTTCATTAGTGGGGATTTTAAACATAAGACAGAGGTAGAATATTTTGTGATGGAGGGGGTGGCTTTCAGCACCTCTCCATTCGTATTATGCTGGTAACCTATAACTCAGCTCATGCACAAGACTGTAAAAGATTTTATGTTGACTTAAACATAGGCTGCACCTGAATATAGGTTACACTATGAAAATGGAATGTCTTTGAAAGGAAGAAAATGTATACATGTATATGAAAAAATAAGAGTGATTATAGGTTTAGGCATAAGTTTTATACATCGGATGAGATTAAAACTATCCTTACATTTGTACCAATAGGGTATTTATCAAATGGTTGTGATCAGCAGCCCCCTGATCCCCTGTGGTATTGTTACAGGCATTTCCAGGATTTTAACAGTCATTTTTTGAACTATCTTATTGGGTGATCCCTGGCAGTATTAAAGTATTTGTTGGCTGACCATTTGTCAGGCTATTGTTGTCATGTAATTCATCTGCTGGACAGGAGGTTGTAAAAGATGACCCCAAAGATCCCTTCTAACTTTGAGATTCTATGATTTCATGATTCATCCCTCTGCTGAAGCAAGAAAAAGAGTGAAAGTAATCTGGTCAATATCGTCCAACTCATGACCCAAGCCTCATATTGCTCGTCGAGGCCCACTCTTGGGAGCACTGGGAAGAGACATTTATGTTTGGCACATGTAGAGTCTCCTTTCCCTAAGTATTTGTCCTTCCATGTCTCTCTATTCCTCCCGGCCCAATGGCCCAGCACCTTTATTTCTCCTCTTATGTCACAAGATAAAAGGCATTAGTCCAGAACCTGGAAAAGAGTTAGAGTTTTGACTCCTGCATTTACAAGAATATTGATTAAGTTTGCTAGTGTCCAGAAGAGCATGGCTAGCATTGTAAGGAGATTCAAAACCAGGCCAGTGCTCATGTAATTGCTTGTATAGAATATTTAGAGATTAAGCTAGAAGGCTCAGGTAATATAGGGCTTTTCATTTTCTGTGAAAGGAACTAGGAAATTCAAGGCTTTAAAATGCCTGTTTTAGGTTATATTAATGCACCATTAAATTTTAGTGTCTAACAAATCAGAATTGAGGAGGGTAGGAGTTTAAAGATATCCTAAAACCTTTGCTCTTTCTTCTTAGGCATATCCATTGAACCCTGGCCATTAATTACACGATCACTTAAGACGGGGAAATGTCATAGGATTTTTATAATTATAATGAGATATCATAAAGAACAACTTTCTCTGAGTCCTCCTTCATCTCTCTCTTTTTAGAAGTCTTTAGAAATGGGGGAGGATAAAATTTTTGGTATGAATAGGTGCTCTTTTTAGCAAAAGAAAGGGTATTCTTGCCTGAAGAAGAAAAAATCCCCTGGTAGGGTCTGATCAGAACCTTTATATAGTTGATGGCTTGCCATGAGGAGCAGGGAAGGAAGGCTTGTTCTATGATTTTCCAAGGGCAGAAATGAAAAAGGAAGGAGAAAAGAAATTTGTTAAGTATCTACTATGTATCTAGATGTTGTACTAAGCACTTTAGAAATATTATCTCATTTGATTCTCATAACAACCCTGCAACTTGGGTGCTATTTTATCATCCCCATTTTACAGTTGAAGAAAATGAGACTAGGAGAGGTCCAATGATTTGCCCAGGGTCACAGAGCTAATAAGTGTTTAGGCTAGACTTGAACTCAGGTCTTCCTGACTCCAGGCCCAAAGCTCTATGCATTGTGCCACCTAGCTGAGTTCCTTAGCACAGTTACCTGGAAGGACAAATTTCAGTTCTCTCTTACTCTCTCTCTCTTTCTCCCCCCTCCTTTTCTTTCTCTTTCTCTTTCCTTCTTTTTCTTTCTCTCTCTCTCTCTCTCCCTTCCTTTGTTCCTTCGTTCCTTCCATTCTTCATTCCTTCATTCCTTCCTTCCTTCTTTCTTTCCTTTTTTTTTCTTTCTTACTTCCTTCCCTCTCTCCTTCCCTCCTTCCTTCTGTTAAGGCAATCAGACTTTTCCCTGTTCTTCCCTTTTGCGCTGCTAAGACTATCAAGTCTCCCTTTTGTTTGAATGTGTGGGAAGCCTTTTTAAGGTCTTCATTTAGGAGTATTTCTCAGCACTGAGGCAATCAAGAATAATTGACTTGTATATGATGTGGTGCTGGGGGTGGGGAACTTTGACACACCCAGCCTGGATGAGGTCAGAACCCTCAGGGCTCCAAACTGGATATAAATGAGGGGAGCTTGGTGTTTGACTTTTGGGGCACACTCATGGAAGGAGTGTTGAGACTCTGGGCAAGCCCTAACTGCCCTCCTCCCCAGCTTTGCTAACCCAGACCCATTGGTTCTTCTCTGGTAATTATGTATTGTGATTTGAATCAGACAAGGTCTGTCTGTTGATGTTTGTAATTTCTGTTTGTATTTGCCTTGAAGCTCAGGGGGCTGATCTTTTCCCCCTGAACTAAGTGATTGATATATGTATGTTTAATTAAACTGGGATTGTTTACCCCTTAAAGTTACTTTCCTTAGTAAAGCAGATCAAAGAACCTGTGTTAGCAGCCTTTCGTGTGCTGCTTGTTGTTGGTTTTACACAGCCACAGTAGCTGCTAGCAGATTGTTGCTAAATCTTCCTTCCTTCCTTCCTAACTTCTTTCTTTCCTTCCTTCCTTCCTTTCTTTCTTTCTATGTTATTGCTCTTTTGCTTCTTTTCTCCTCTTACTCCTCCTTCTTCCCTCTATATATGTCTCTATATACAGACAGCTATAGATATTTATATAGATATAGAGCATAGATAGATAGATAGATATTTTAACCTTCTTAATAACTAAAACTGACCAGCCAAGGAATAGGCTGTATAGAGGAAATTCCCATTAAGGGGAGTATTCAGAAGAGACTTAGTAACCCACTTTTATGGTGAGATTGCAGCTTTGGGTAGAAGTTTGGACTGGATGATTTCTTCCTTATGTAAGATTCCATGAGTTCACAAAGTCCTCTTAAAGCACCACTGTGTGGAAGAATGGTGAAATAAATGCTACAGTAGAAGCCCCCAGATGTGAGTTTTAGATCTGGTATTTTTGCTAGGAAGCCCTTGGAAGATATAGGGGTCAGAATCACAGATTATTAGAGCTAGATATCATAAGTCCAACTATGCCATTTTAATGCTGAAAAAATTCATGCTCGGTGAGAGCAAGTGATTTCCCTAAAGCCATAAATCAAACAAATAGAGGGGCTAGAAGTAGAACCCAGATCTTCTCTCTTGGAGACCAGTGGTCTAGTCACCATACCATGCTTCTCCCATAAGCACTGAGTTCATAGTGGTTTCTCCCATGAGAAGTAACTTGTACTTACTCTAGGGTTCCCTTTATCCATAGGCTACTAAATTGGGTCCCTTGTGTGATATATCATCTGAGAAATATTTGAAGCTATTGAAATATGAGCCATATGGAAGTGGGGTGTTAAAGATTCCATTCCTTACCAAAGCCTTGAGACTATTAACAGTGCTAGTCACGTTAGTAATTTACAGGGTGATTGGAGGGGTTTTTTTTTTTGGCTGGTTTCAGCATAAGCTGAGCTTCTGCATAATGCAGTACCTGATTGCTCTCCTCTTCTCCTTCCTAGGAATATCAAGATTAAATACGGACTGCTGCTTAATTGTACCAGACACCAAAACCATGGCCATTGGCAGGCTGTTGTTGGTTTTATTTTTTTTTAATCTTCAATTTGTTTTCTCCTTCTCGAAAACTAAAGGCAAAAGAAAGACACAGGACACATCATGAAAAAGGCATTGCAAATGGCAATATAAAAATTATAATCACATAAGTGATGGCTTCTCTTCTTATCAAGATTTTTGTATATACCAAGTTATTCATAGTTTGTCCACTCCATCAGAATACCTGCTTCTTGAGAGCAAGGGCCAGGCCCTCTTTTACTGTGGATTTGTTTGGTTTTTTTTTAATTATTATTCATTCATTCGTTTGTTTGTTTATTGCCTTTCTTTGAGTCCTTCTTCCTCAGCACAGTGCCTGGCACATAGTAAGCTCTTAAGCAATGCCTTTTGACTGACTGACTCATTCACTGGATCGGAGAAACAGACCTCTACCCTTTCTAATGTGATACAAAACATGACTTCTCTGAGATTCAGCTTTCTTCACATATAAAATGAAGAGAATAATGCAGCAAGGTAACGTAGTAGAGTGCTGGGCCTGGAGTCAGGAAGACCTTAGTTAAATCTGGCCCCAGGGAATGTGCCATCTGTATGACCCTGGGCCAGTTCTTTAAACTCTGCTTGCCTCAGTGTTCTCCTCTATAAAATGGGGCTAATAATAGCATCTACCTCCCAGGGCTGTGGATAGGCTCAAATGAGGTAATAATCACAAAATGCTTAGCACGGTGCCTGGTACATAGTAGGTGCTTTATAAACATTAATTAGTGGTATTGTTGCTATTATTGCAATTATTATTATTCTACTACCCACCTACCTTATTCAATTGTTGTGAGCAAAGCCTTTTGTAAAACATATTTAAAAGTACTATATTCACTTCAGTTCAACAAACATTTATTAAGTGCCTATTGTATATCAGGTACTAGAGACTACAAAGACAAAAACCAAACCATCACTGCCTTCAAGGAATATGAGCAGAGTAAAAGGAAAATTGTACTATGGTGGGAGCCCTGTGTCATAGCATCATGCCCAAATAATCTGCTAAAATTTGTTCTAATAAATACCATATCCATTTTGGGTAAATATGAGTTTCTTCCCATTTTAAGTATAACTTGTCTTAATGCGCCCTAATTAGCTTCAACAGGTGCTTGGATCAACAGAGAGTGATACAGATATGAAGGGGAGATTAATCTCTATGATATGCAAGTATCTATGTTTCATGAAACAGCATCAGTAAGTCTAATGAAAGAGGAATCACTGATATTCTCTAGAAAGCTATTAGCCTGTATTTTTATACACGTTCTTGATGCCGTTTACACAAAGAGGTGTTTTCCATGTTCTATCATTGTGCCAATTTGTTTACTTCATCCTTAACAGTTATAAAATTATATCATCTTTAGCCTGTCCAACACAATTTATGGGGTTTAAATAGGGATGACGAGGCCCCTGCCTCTGATGTCTAACTCTTAGTGAATAGAAGGGTGGGAATTTCAGGCCAACTTCAAAGATAAGGTTATATAATTGGGAAGGAGTCCATTGGTTGAATGATTTCCCAAATAGTAGATGTCTACAATAACCTTGAAAAAGGATTTTCAGTGATGGGCACCTCACTATCACTCAGAGAAATCCTTTTTTTTTTTTGAAGCACTCTAAATATTAGGAGGTTGAGCAGTGGATAGAATGCCAGACCTGGAGTCAGAAAGACTCATCTTCCTGAGTCTGAGTGGGAGATATTCTCATGAAGACTTCACAGAGGAAGAATATAGGAATTATTTTCTTTTCCTATTGTTAAAATAAGTAGGATATAGGAGAATAAAATAAACTTGAGATTTAACCCTATAGGAATTTGATTACCTAACTTTTAGGAATTTAGGGCTTGGGGCAATACATACCCGCCTCCCTTCTCTCTCTCTCTTGGTGCTAGCACAAAGTTTTTACCAAATAAGGATATGATGAACTATATACATTTGTTTGTTCCCTGCTCCAGGAAGTCCCCCCTCCTCCCTCATTCCTCTCCTTTATCTTAGCCATATTACTGCCACATCAGCAGCTAGTTTCGATTGGCTGTGCCTGATTTTCTGGTTCTTTGCCTAGTTTTTTGTAAGCCTGCCTCCCAGCCAATGGAGAGGAAGGATAGCGGTGGGCAGGAGTTTTCTCACCTTAGGATATATATTGGTGTCTTGCCTTTTGTAATGCACCTCCTTCCGCTGGTCGATCCTAGTGGAAGTGATGCCCCTTTCTCACAAGAATTGAATAAATACCTTCTGTTCTTCCTCAATACTCCTCTTTATTTTATGAATTTTTATATTATATTGGTAAGGGTCTTGTACCCCACACAAGTCCAAATCCAGACTCAGACTAAGTGTGGCTGTGTGACCCTGGGCAAGTCACTTAACCTGTTTGCCTCAGTTTCCTCATCTGTAAAATGAGCTGGAAAAAGAAATGACGAATCACTCCAGTATCTTTGCCAAGAAACTCCCAAATGGGGTCACAGAGTTGGACAGGACTGAAACAATTCAACAGCAGCAACAAAAAGTTAGGAAATATTTCACTATGTGGAGTAGCCTTATGGGATTGAAAAACAACATAGGATCACAGATTTAAATTAGACATCACAGTCATAGTCAATAAAACATTTATTAAGTATCTGCCATGTGCCAGGCTCTGTGCTAAGCACTGGGGATAAATACAAAAAAGAAAGATAGTCTTTGCCTTCAAGGGGCTAGCAATTTAATAGGAGAAGACAACTCACAAAGGTAAGCTAAAAATTGGTGAAGGGGAAGGGCCAGAGGAAGAGAGGGGAAGTACCTGGTGTGGGAGCGTGGTACAGATGGTGGAGAAGATTAAAAAAAAGTCTTATATGAGCAAAATGGACATTAAAAGCCATCTAGTCCAAATTGCTTATTTACAGACACGTATACTACAGATGAAAGGATCCACCACCCTGTAACTTCTATTTCACTGGTACTACTTCTGCCCTCAGAGGCCAAACAGAACAAATGTTTCCTATAAGAAATGATCAAATATTTGAATAGTTTCTATTGACCTTTTACTGATCAGTAAAATCATCTTCAATTACTTCAGTTGCCTCTTGTATAATGACGCAAGATAGAGAATGATGGTGGCAAAGGAGGAGTCTGTATAAGGTGTTCTAGGAATACTGAGGATGAGGGTTATCAAGTGGGAGGATTATAGAAGCCTTCATGGAAAAAGTGGTGCCTAACTGGAGCCTTTAAGGGACAAAAGGATGAGGCTATTGTGAAGCTCAACCAAGATGGCAGACACTAAGCAGTCTGCAAACCTTAAAATGCTATGTAAATGTTAGCTACTATTGCTGCTACTCTCCAGTACTAGGAAGTGGAGATGGCAGAGAGAGCACTAGTTCTGGGGTCAAAGCCCCTGAACTAAATCTCTTTTCTGACATAACCTGTGTGTGATCTTGCCTAATTCGTTTAAACTCCTGAGCTTCAGTTCCTTCATCTGTAAAAAAAAAGGCATTGGCCTGGATGGACTCTAAGGTAACTTCTGGCTTTTGATCCTATTACACTTGTACCCCTGGGGTACTGAAAGAATGGAACAAATGCTTTGATTTGGGGTAGATCCTATGTAAATAATTCATGGTAAAGCATGATAAGGCATATAGTGGGTAGAATGCTAGTGCTGGAATCAGGAAGACCTGAATTCAGGTCTTGCTTCAGATACTTGCTAGCTACCCTAAGCAAGTCACTTGTTCATTCATCTTTTGTTTTTGAAGAACAATGGCATTACTAGTGATAACTTGCCCATGAAGTGAATTTAAGAGAGGCAGAGTTACACAAACAAGGTCATCATTCTCACTCTCTTCCAAAGTCATTGAAGTCCAGTGACAAGACAAAAATCATGAAGACTGGCAATAGCCCAAGATGCAGTGGATCACCTTGATGTCTTTGATGTGCAATCAGGATCTAAGCCCTCCATGATGCTTACTTCAAGTGCCTTCATGGATGTTGGAACAAATTGTTCTCATCAGCCCATATTCCTAGAAGAAGTCTTCACATGTTTGAGGTAGAAGTAGAGAGAAAATGTAGACAAGGCAACAGATACCATTTCAAGATATAGAGACCACTAAGTTGGTAGAGGAGATTATTATGAGGAGTTAAGCCAAGACTAACATCTGTCCTGGATCAGCCCTGCATAGAAATGAGAAGCAGTATATTTTAGGTTCTTTTCATAGATATTACAGCTGACAGGAAAATTAACTATTAACATGGTTAATATAAAATGTAATATTCCCTTCTCCGTCAAAAGGCCATCCTGACAGTAAGAAAGCCCCTCCCTCAGTGCTTCTAAAACTGTGAGTTTCAACCTCATATGAGGCTGAGAAAAATTTAGCAACAGTAAAATGTTTCTTAAAGCGCAATGTCCAAAAATTAATTAAAAATCAAACAAGAAATGAATCTGAGGTGTTTCTGGAAGTGCTTGCCCATGTTGCATCTGGCAACTTCACTGCAGCCTTAGTTCTGAACATAAAGTGTGTGCTCTTTGCTCTGTACATGACCTCAGGCCTCAGACCAACAGAGAATACTGCCAAAATGTGACTAGGGAAAGCAGTCAGAAGCCCAGCTCTAGACATCCCTAGAGATGTCCTTTCATTCCTGCTCTACAGAAAGTAACTCTCAATTAGGTTGGATTAGGCCTGGAATCTTTACCTCTGTTTATCCTATAAACAGAGCTAGCTTGAGCTAGCTACCACAGCTACCAAAAGTCCTTGTCTCTTTCATTAAGATTTGGTGCGAAGGGGATCATTAAGGGTTAAAAACAACCAGAATAAAGTGGATTTTCTTACTGGGATGGGCAAGTGCAGCTAGGGCCTCCTGGCTAGGCCTCACTCCTCATATACCCACCTCCCCATTTTTTTTTTTCCTTTTGAAAATTTAAAAACTTTTCTGTAAGTTCTATTGGTGGACATCCATGTACTCAGATATATGAGTGACCCAGGTCTACCCTTTATTAATTAAAAATGCCTTTTTCCTTCACTTATGAGTTTGATTTATTTCAGGACTAATACAGTAGATACAAACTCTGGATGATGTCAGGATATCATGTAAACTCTGAGGCCATTCCAGAGTGGCACTAGCTTTTGCCCTGGGTAGCCAACCAGGAAGATGGGGACACGATTCTATCTTGGACTCTTCTAACTGATGTTGCAATGATTGCCAAATCAATCTGATCTCAGACATAGGAGTGATGGGGTATAGGTTACTGATACTGATGGGATACAGACTTTGGGAACCCCCTTGAGCTCTCCCTGAATTCTTCCCACTTGATCTGACTTTTCATGCTCAAATAGCCTAGCCTAGCCTGCCTTTGTCTGGTTACCTCTGGATTGCCTTCCATTTCCCACCCTTTAGCCTATCAAAATATCTATACCCAAGTCTGTTCCCTAGCCCTCTACTGCCCATCATCTCCAGGTAGCCTTCAGCTATTTCCCACCCTGGAGTCTGACCTCAGCCCAGTCCCATCAAGATCCTCCCTCTGCCTGCTCCTCTCATCACCCAAGACTATTTGACCACCCTAGATCCCTCCCACAACCTTTCTGTATATAAGCCCCATCTTGCCTGCATGAAGGTGCTCAGATTCAATCTAGTTCAGTAGATTAATATGGCCCACTTGTTAATATGAGCCTCATAAATGGTGAGATTTCTTAAGACTATACCCAATATGGTGAATCTTTAATAAACCTTATTTTTCTCTTTGGCTGTAAGAAGGCTTGAGTTGAATTCATTTGAGCAGGACCCAGGGTGTCAGTATTTTGGGGTCTCAAGCATCCCTAAAAACATCCCAGACATCAACAGGAGTGTCGGTGTCCAAAGGCCTAAGATAACACTGAGATAATCATGAGCTACATATAGGGCTGTCCAACTGTTCTGAAGACTGAGCCCTATGATTTCATAAACTTCCTTACAATCATAATCTGATAATTTAATCATCCCTTGGAATTTGAATTATGCCTTGATGTTCTCTTCTTAAGGCCAAAGAATCCTAACTTATCCTTTTACCATAAATCCCATTATCTTGTTCTTTAATTTTTCTGCTACTCTGACTTTTAATCAGTCATTCAGTCATAATTTCTGAGTCTGAAACATTATGTCCATTTATTTTGGAGAAAAAAGGCATAACTAAATGAACAGCAGGAAAATGAGCAAAAGTAATATCCATATTTTTAAAACATGCCATTTGCTCTTGAATCATCTGTCCCTTTTTAATCAGAAGCTGATGATGCACAAAAGCAATCAACAGATCAGAAAAAAAAGACACTTGGTAGGATCAAGAAAATAAAGGTACAGCTACCCAATGATGCATTCCCTTAATGTTAATTATATCTATTTCATAAGCCTTAAAATCATTCATAAATACTTGATTTGATGGGTCTTCTACTTATTTCTCTTTCTATGATGGCATTCTTACAGGAACTAATTCTGCCCATCCCCATGTTGTAAGATTGCCTCTAGCAAGATCACTTTTCAACCAAAGTCATGATTGTCATGTAACAGTAATATTTCAGTGTTTGCAATTTATGCTTAATACCTTGTAAGTTGTCTTGTAGTTTCCTTCAATGAAATAATGTAATTTATTGCTCTGAGACTACTTGTTAATGTCTTTGTCTTTGTAATAAGATGTACTCAAGCATTTAATGTGTGTGTGTGCACATGAAATTTAGATTTGCTTCAGCATCATTCTGCATAACATACAAGTAAAATTGTGAATAAATACATTTTTGTCTGTATCGCACCTCTGATTTCATTGGTATAGGCAACTCACACTGAGGAAAATCCCTTTAGCAATGCAGATTGGCATCCACCTGCAATTTACTAGTTTCAGAGTGTTGCTTGGGAGCATTGAGAGATAAAGTATCTTGCTAAGAGGAGCACACATCCAGTGTGTGTCACAGGAGGAATGTTCATGGTACCATATGAGAACGTTAGGGTTTAGGAATACTACTCTTTTGTTAGCTCATCAGATGTTTACCTTATTTGGGTTTTTGATGCCTTTGATTGTGGAGACTGCTAAAATTCCTTTGTCTCTTGTACATATTTCCAAAGAGGTTTAAGAGGTTGTTGTAATAGTAATTAAGGTGGGACTTTTTGCTGTTGACCTTTAATGATTCTGGACTTTGTTTGAATGGGGCAGATAAAGTGTGATATTTTTGTATCTCTCAGCACTGAGACAATTGGGAGTCATTGATCTGTATCTGATGTGATATTGGGGGTGGGGAACTTCTCCATGCCCAGCCTGGGGGAGGTCAGGGCCCTCAGGCCCTGAACAGGATATATAAGCACAGAGGTTGGCATGCTCTCTCAGAGCTCTTAGACACAGCAAGAGTGGCATGTGACTCTGGGCCAGCCGTTGTAATGAGCTCCCCAGCTGAACACTCAGATGTTGATAACTATGAATTGTATTTGGTCTATAGTCCAGGGTGCTGGCTTTTCCCCCTGAATTAGGTGGATGTTACTTGTATGCTGGATTAAAGTAACACTGTTAACCCCTTAACGTTGCTTTCCTTAAGTAAAGCAGATCAAAAGGACCTGTGTTGGCAGTTTTCTGGGTGCTGGTTGTTGGTGGATCTTACACCACCACAGAAGCTACTAGCTGGATTGTTGAAACAGTTGTGAGGATTGGAGAAAATGTATAGCTCTCTATGTTGGCTACATGACTCGGAAGTCCTGTAAGCTCTTATTTTTAAGGAAACATTATCAAACACTTTCCAACATTTTATTCTTATAAATTACTCTCTAGAAAGCCATCCTCATGGGGATATTTTATAGTGCTGTGTTTTTACTGTTAAGCTTTTCATAATGAGCTACTATTTTTATTCCAGCTTTAGTGCATTATATAGCAGCAATTAATGAGCATTCATATGCTAATTTTAAAACAACATTCCAAAATCCATTAAAGAGCTTTCTTATATGGGAGACAATTTGGAATTATGGAAATTTGCTGAAGAGCAACGGAAATATTTTTACACAAATATAATCAATCAAAATTATTCTAGAGAGAAAGCTCTTCTACAAAGTCACCTTCATTAAAAGGCTTACCAAATCCGTGGCAAATGAGGAAGAGGATAATCACATGTGCCTATTTTTCAAGGTTCAACTTCAATACCATCCCCTCTATAGAAGAGTTCTTCCATAGGGTCAGTTAATTCAATAAACATTTGTTTGTGCAAAGTACTATCTTGTGGGGAGAGTGGAATTAAAAAAAACAATTATAATTCATTAATTGACCTCAAGGAACTTACAGTCAGATATGATACCTTTCTCCTGAACTTTTCACAGTATTTTTACTTTCTACTTCGCATCATATTTATTTGTGTGTGTGTGTGTGTGTGTGTGTGTGTGTGTGTGTGTGTATCTTGTTCTCTACTAGTAGTTTAAAAGTTACTGAATGGACTAGACTTTATATGATTTATCTCTATATCCATCCTGCCCTCTACAAAAGCCCTTCTCTGGTGTTTCATAATATGGGAACGGTCTTAAGTTCTTAAAGGCTATGCCAGAAAAGCAGAAATTATATCTGGTTCTATCAAGCTGAAATGGCTTGAAGCATGGCCTTATAAAACAATGTCTGATATTAGACCAATCTTTCAAAGTATGGGGAGGGACATCCTCAAAAGATTTGACTCTAGTGGTGAATTCTTGGGCCATACCAACCTATCAACAAAAAAATTGATGAGTGCCTACTTTCAATCAATGACCTATTAAACAGTATATATAATGTATATATTATATGCCAGAAGATACAAAATAAGATAGTCCCTGCCCTCAGGGAAGTTATATTCTACTGGAAAGCATACAAGATGTTTGAAGATAAGTATATTCAAATTACATACAAAATAAAATCAGAGTAATTGGCAGTGGCACTGACAACTGAAGGAAATCAGGGAAGGCTTCTTAAAAGAGGTGGCACTTGAACTAATCTGGAAGAGAACTAAGAAGTGGCCTGAGGAAGCAGAGGATTCCAGGCATGGGGGCCAGGATGTGCAAAGGGATGGAGGCAGGAGATGGAAGGTCATATATGAAAAATATTCCAAGAACCTAGAATTTTGTTGGTGTGAGAAAACTCTCCACCTATGTAGAGTTCAGCCCATCTATATTTTATTGTTTTTGAAGTTCATAGAGGCTTGCTTATGATCAGACAGCTAATAGATATCAGAAATTAATGTTGAACCTGGTCTCCCTGACTCTACGTGCAACACTCTGTCCACTGCCTCTAATGAAATAGATGACAATGTAAAATGGCCCTTAGTGATGTGGTGTAAACACCACTCAGAAAATATAAACAGAAAGGCTTATTTGTCATAACGTTTCCCTTTCTTCTTCCCCATGACAGCACCACAAATATTTGAAAATAACTCATGTTTCCTTTCTGTCTTTTCTCTTCCAAGCTAAGCTCCACAGTTCTTTTTAACCTCTCCTCATACAGCCTGGTATTAGAGCTCTTCATCATCCTCCCATCCTCTGGACACTTGTGATCCCCTAGTCTACCTCCTCAATCTTTTTTTTTCTTCCTTCCTTCTTTCCTCTTTTCCTTTCCTCTCTCCTTCCTTCCTCCCTTCTTTCCTTTCTTTGTTCCTTCCTTCTTTCTTTCTTTCTTTCTTTCTTTCTTTCTTTCTTCCTTCCTTCCTTCCTTCCTTCCTTCCTTCCTTCTTTTCTTTCTTTCTTTCTTTCTTTCTTTCTTTCTTTCTTTCTTTCTTTCTTTCTTTCTTTCTTCCTTCCTTCCTTCCTTCCTTTCTCTTTCTCTCTCTCTCTCTCTCTCTCTCTCTCTCTCTCTCTCTCTCTCTCTCTCCCTCTCTCTCTCTCTCTCTCTCTCTCTCTCTCTCTCTCTCTCTCCTGTGTACAAGTGATCCACTAACCTCAGAGTTTTTGGTGGTATTGTAGAAAAGAACCACCATTCCCAAGCATTCCCCATTTTTTTTTCAAATGACCTGTTGACTAGTCATGCTTCCCCACTTGGTACTTTTAAAATTGATATTTTTATGTCCAATTGTTAGACTTTACATCAATTCCTTTTCAATTTCATTTTATTAACAGCAACCAAAAATATACCCTGTTAAAATATTTTTATATCCCGACTCTGTCATTCAGTATGGTAGTTATCCTTTGTAGTTTTGAGTCATCAAAACAAGAATGTGACAAGAATGTCACCTCTGCCTTCACCTGAGTCATTGATAAAAGTGATTTTTTTTAAAAAAGCATTGATCAAACACAGATCTCTGGGATACTCAATTTGGCAAACTTCTTCTTGATTGACACTGAATCATTAATAATTGCTCTTTGGATCAAATATTCAATCAGTTCTGAATTCAGATTTCAAAGTCATGAATTTAGGTGTCATGTAAAAATAAGCATCCTAAAAATTAGGGCAATCCAAAGAAAAATGAGCTAACTTATGAGGTACTGAGTTCCCCCTTACTTAAATTCTTCAAGAGAAGACTGCATGACCGTTTGTCAGTTATGTTGTAGAGGGCAATCTGTGATTCACTCACTAACTCACCCATTCCACTTTTTTATAACTCTGATTGTTAGAGACCTACATCTGTTTCTTTGCAGCTTCCACTTACTCCTAGCTGATTGCTGCTAGGTCTGTCTTCCATGACTAAACGTAACAAAATTAATTCATCCTTCACATTATAGCCCTTGAAATACTTGAATACATTGATCCCCACCACCAAGCATTCTCTTCTCCATAATACACCTCCCAAATTATTTCAATAGTTATTCCTGGAATGAACTACACAGTGTTCTATAGGGAGTAGGCCATGGATTTGGGGACATAAGGACCTGGTCTCTGATCCTACCTCAGATGCTTAGTAGCCCTGTAACCCTGGATAAGTTACTTAGCCTCTCCAGACATCAGTTTCCTCATCTGTAAAATGAGGGGTTGGGCCTTGATGATCTCAAAGATTTCTTCTGGCTTCAAATCTTATCAGCCTATGATCCATCCTTGTTGCCCCTCTCTCGCTGCTTCCCAGAAATCATTTTGGCCATTCTTCATCACCAGTATTTCCTATAGACATGTTTTAATTTGTTAATCATGCAGAGGTAAAAGAATCTTCACTTTACAGGTTCTTCTGCATCAGACCCAGGACAAATGAAATAGCATTTCTGACATTGAATAATAAGTTAATCAAAGGTATTATTAGATTCATTGTCTCATAAATTCTGAGTCAGTGTTCTTTCTACCAAATTGCAATAATCCTGGCCACTCAGTGAAATGGTAACAAAGCATCACAGAATCTGAAAGCTCATCTAAACCTATTCACCAGCACAGCGGCCAAAGTGTTGGAGTTGGAGTCTGAAAGCATGGGTTAGAATCCTGAACCTGCTACTTATTGCCTGTGTGCCCTCGGCAAAATCACTTTAGCTCTCTGGGCCTCAGTTGCTCATATGTAGAATGAGGAGGCTGGACTAGATGACCTCTGATCTACCTTGCAGTTCTTTATCTATGACTCTGAAATTTATGTCTGAACAAGAATCTTCTCTACAGCATATGTGACAAGAAGTGAGTGGGCCTTGGTTTAAAGATCCCCAGGAAGAGGAACCTACTTCTACCTTAGTCAGCCCATTCCATTTCTACGAGCTCTAATTATTAAGAAGCTTTTCCATACATCAAACCTAAATTTACTTCTTTGTACCTTTTACCTCTTGTTCCCCATTCTGCCCTCCAGGGCCAAGCAAACCAAATATAATTCATTTTACAAATGAAGTCCCTGGAAGTCTTCAGGTAGAGGCTGGTTAAATACTTTAGGGGATTATTGTCAAGAGGATTTTTGTTTGAGTAGATATTGATCTAAATGATCTCTGGTGACCTTCCCAGCCCTGCAGTTCTGCATTTCTAAGGTTTATACTATAGGAGGGACAAAACATTTTGATAAACAGACATTTTGTGTGTGCTTTCCAAGGGCATAGAATGTTTTTTAGACAAGTTATGAAGGAGACAATATAATTTTACTTAATAAAAGCTCTTTTTTTAATCCCTTCATCCCCACTTGGTTTAACTATCCAGTTATTTAGCTTATTATATATAATGATATGGATAAAACACCAAAAGCCTACCAGAAACCGGGACTCCTGGTAGGGTAGAACAGGCTTCGAATGGTGGAGTAGGTAAATGAATTTGACTCCCCAAACAGCTAGACAAATGTCAAATTGGTCTGAAGGATTTCTGGCATGAGTTGTTGTATTTAGGAGACCATAAGGAAGCTTAATGTTCCTAGTTGTAAGAAGATTATTGTCTGAACTAAGTATAGAGGACCATAGCTAGATAAATTAGTTACGGAGGTTACCTGGGATGTGACTGAGTAGTTTACTTTTATATTTCTAGAAAAAAAGAAAGGTTAATAACATAGCAAGATTAAAAGATAAGTGAAGTTACTCCATTTGTAAGAGATCTAGAGGAAGTCCTCCAGGCTACTGAATGAACCTTTGAATGGAGGTCACCTCCAGGTGCTGTAGAGCAGGGCTGTCCAACCTTAGGTTTTTATTGAAGCAATAGACAATATATTTTGATTTGCCATTTTAGTGAGAGCTCTACGGTAGCTCAGCTTTCTTTACTAAAGCATTTATGTAAATTTCTATGTTTGTAGACAGGCCGCATAAATCACACTGCCAGCTGCATTTTGGACAGCCCTGCTATAGAGGATGTGAAGAAGAGTACAGCTGGATGGCCAGACATGGATTGTTGAAGAGAATATAGACACCACAGATAACAATTTTTCAGTGTCAAGTATCAAGTATAATACTTCAATGGTCTATGATTTCATCAGAGAAAGCATCGACACAACTAGCACCCCCTCCCTTTCTTTATAGATGGGCACTGACAGTTGTTTCAGCTAACATATTGACCAACCTGCAGCAAAACTGAAGAAGTGGCTCCCCGAACTATGTGAGATTGGTCCTTGGACCATAGATACGTATGCCATCACTGGAGGCATATTCAAAATTTTTCCATCTTGATAGATTCTGGAGAGCTTGTATCTCTCTGGCTTAGCTTTTGAGAATGAAAAGTCAGCTCTGTGCCAGGATGATTGGTCAGAAGAGGACTTCAAACTCCAGAAAACCTAGGAAGTTTGTGATAAATAGAAAGCAGAAGATTTAAAAGGCATAAATATCATAAATGGGCATTTAGTTGTGGTAGAAGAGAAGAAGAGGGAAAATTAATTAGTAAATTTATGTGACAGATATCTGAGCTCAGGAATCCAAGATTCAAGGTTAAGAGATTCAGTTCCTTGAGTTGCCAGTTCAATGATGAATGTAAGCTTAGATATTAATGTAAGGGAGAACATCTTAAAACAAAGTAATAGCCTACAAGATTACTTTCAAGGAGGAGCTGAATTAAATATATATATATATATGTATATGTATATGATTTTTTTCTATTACATCAAAAAATAAGTTTTCTTTCTTTTTAAAAGTTGGGTTTCAAATTCTTGACCTGCCTCCCCTCTTCCTTCCCTGAGACAGCAAGTAATTTGATATAGGTTATACATGTGGAATCACGAAAAAGAAAATTTCCATATTAGTCATGTTGTATAAGAAAACACAGACCAAAAGAAAAAAAAAGAAAGTTATAAAATATTCTTCAATCTAAATTCACACTCTATCAGTTCTTTATGTGGAGGTGGATATCATTTTTCACCATAAGTCCCCTGGAAGTGTCTTAGATCACTGTATTACTGATAATAGATGCCATTCACAGTTGATTGTCATTTCTTTTCCCAGTTTTTCCCCTACCTCTCTTATTTAATTTTTAAAATCCTTTCTGGGCTTTTCCAGGAATTCTTTTGGAGTCTGAGACCAATTAACTGGTTTTTTTTTTTGAGGCATTATACACACACACACACACACACACACACACACAGACACACACAGACACACACATGTATTTATATATATATACAAATATATGTATATATGTATGTATATGTATGCATAGATATAGATATATATCTATAGATATCAATATATTGACATTACTGTCCTCTGAATTTGTATTTTAATCATCCCTGTCACCATAATAACTTTCTATGGCCAGGCTCTTTTGTTGTTGTTTGCTCATTTTTCCAACCTATTTCTCAACTTTCAACTTTATATTAAAATAGGGCTCTGCTTCTGGAGTGAAGGGGTCACAGACCTAAACTTCAGGTTTTCTTGTGCAACTGTTTTCAGAGCTAGTTCTGGGGATCTGTAAGTTTCAGTTCTTCCAAGGTCTATGATCTAAGGAGAGGTTTAGTTACTGCTCTCCTGACCTGGACACTAGTCTGTGAGTGACCACAGGCACTCTTTTCTGCCTTGAAACTGTATCTAGGGTCCTCAGAGGAGCTTAATTTCTATATTGACTAATTTAGGAACAAAGAATCCTAGCAATAGAGCTTGTTGAGACCACAGAGGACATCTAATCCAACTCTCTCATTAGAACAGATGCCTAGAGAGGTTCAATGACTTGTCCAAGATCACAAAGAAAGCAAACAAACATCAGAAGTAGAATCTGAATTTAGGTTCCCCAACCCCAGAACAAATACTCATTCTACTGCATGGCAAAATTCAATCATTGATAACACTTAATTTGCCTGAATTATTTGGCACCTAATCGCCTTCTTCAGTGGATTCCCTTCTCCTTCTCCTTAGTCTGTTGTCCTGATCTTGTTTGAGAGCTAACAGACCTTCACACTTTCTTTTGCATAAAATCCAGAATCTTACAAAACATCTACAGGCTCCCCGAACCCACTCCATATGAAATCTTTGAAAGAAGGTGGATGGATTTTTTCCAAACTGCACAAAAGTAGAGAAAAATTCATACAACATTTTGAGGAATTGCAGAAGCACCTGAGGTAATTCAGGGACGGAAACTGGTATAATTCCATTTAAAAAAAAGTTTCAAAAAAAGCCTTATCTGGTTCTAGAATATGACAACCCTGTCATCCAAAGTAGAAAAGGCAAGCCCACAATAAATAATGGAATTTATTGTGAATTTTACTATAGTAATAAAGTACATCACTGTGACATTTTTAAAAGGCTCCTCCATTACTTTGAGAAGAAAAGAGGAAATGTCAGGGGCATTGTTTGGTTTAGAGAATCATCCACATAAGCAGGTCACCAAAGGGGAAGAGTAATTGAGTTAACCACACCCTGTGTTGCCTCAAGCTGTAATCTTGGACTGAGATGACTTGGGGCCTGAGGATTTTCCCATCAGTCATGATGAAAGAATTCTTTCATCTGACTGACTGGGAATCAAAGGACTAATGGAAAAGGAAATTTGGGAGATTCACATTTGCAGTTTTAAATTGTACAGTGATATTTAGAATGCTTATAAAAATGGCAAGGAAATAGAGAGTGTATCCTAGTACACATAAACAGCATAGTCTGCCATCAGAGAGCAGTCTGAAGATGGATGAGACACTGAACAATAGTAAAGCTTTTCTTTTGCTTTTTCTGAATTTTGAGTCAATGAGATAAGGAGAATCTATCACAGATTGGAATTGGAGGAAATTTCAAATGTTATGTAGTCTAGTCCTTTCATTTTATAAATGGGGAAAGAAAGGAAGGAAGGAAGGAAGGTAAGAAGGAAGGAAGGAAAAATGAAATGGGGAATGAAGAGAAGGGAAGGAGGAAGAGAGTGAGGGGAAGGGGGGAAGTGAAGAAGGAAAGGGGAAAGAAGCAAGGAGGGAGGGAGGAAGGGAAAGACAGAAAGAGGAAAGAAAGGAGGGTGGATGGAAGGAAAGGGGAAAGAGAAAGAAGAAAAGAGGGAGGGAAAGAGAAGAGAAAGAGGGAGGGAGGAAGGAAAGAAGGAAAGAAGGAAGGAAGGAAGGAAAGAAGGAAGGAAGGAAAGGAAGAAGGAAGGAAGGAAAAAAGGGTAAGAGGGAGGAAAGGAGAAGAGAAGGAGGGAGAGAGGGAGGAAGGGAGGAAGGAAGGAAGAAAGGAAGGAAGGAAGGAAGAAAGGAAGGGAAGAAGGGAGGGAAGGAGGAAGGGAAGAAGAGAAAGAAAGAAGAAGGGAAGGAGGAAGGGGAAAAATAAATCTGCTATATACCAAGCACCATGCTAACTGCTTTATATGTGTTAGCCTAGGTAAGTTGAGCCATTCTCCCAAAGTTACACATGTAGTAAGCATTAAAGACAGGATTGGAATTCAAGCCTCTTATTCCAAAACCAGTGTACTTTCTACTATAGCACACTACCTCAAACAGGTATTTAGTGGTTCATCCAGGATTTGCACCCAGTTCTTCTGATTCCCATCACTACCAACAGGACTTTATAGGGCATCTAGGTGGCACAGTGTTGGGTCTAGAGTCAGGAAAACTTGAGATCAAATCTGGCCTCAGACACTTACTAGCTGTGTGACTATGGACAAGTCACTTCACCACTCCAGTAGCTTTGCCAAGAAAATCCCAAATGGGGTCACAAAGAATCAGACATACCTGAGACAACTGAACAATAAGAACAACTACTTCAGGTTCTAGAACCAGCATTCCTAGAATCTTAGGTCTACAGGAAGGAAGGACTAAGGAGACTAGTCAATGCACCTTATTTTTAGAGAGGAGAAAGTTGAAACCCAGTGATGTAAAATGATTTGTCCAATGTCACACAGGTAGTAAATGGAAGAGCTGTGATTTTAACTCAGGTCCAAACACTCATTTAACTATTTAACTAGTTTAACTAACTCATTTAACTCACTTAGCTCAAGGTCAGCACTGATCCCCCTCTGCCCACACGGCAATCCAGACAAGACAATTTGGACACAGAGAGGCAAACTGAAGTAACTTAAAGAGCACCACCTAGTTGGTGGTAGATCTAGGTTACTGGGTTCTTTCCCCTGGGCTATGATTCCTTTCCTTCATCTAGACCAGCACCCTAGCCTATCCAATGCAATAGCTAGCATTTATGTAGCACTTTAACAGTGCCAAGCATTTCACATGCTGTTTCATTTTGTCCTCACAATACCTCTGTGAGGTGAATGCTATTATTATCCCCATTTTACAAATAGAGATGTTAAGGTAGGCAGAGTCTAAGCAACTCCCCCAGGGTAACACAGCTAAACCAAGGCCTGATTTTAATTTGGGTCTTTCTGACTTTGAGTCCAAAGTTCTATCTACTGAACCTCATAGCTGCTTCAACTAGCCTGAGTTTGTCACACATGATCTTTACTTATTTTATGCGTTTGCCAAAGCTGTGCCTTTTAGGCAGTGGGCTATGGTAAAAAGATGACTAGATCAGGAACCAAACACCTGAGTTTAAAACTCTAGTTCTGGACCTTATTGCTTATATTAGGTTTCATGAGTTATTTATCTCCTTTCTGACATTCATTTTCCAAACCTGTAAAATTAAGAAGTTTAGCTTACTGATATCTTAGGTCCCCTCCATCCCTAGATCAGTGAGCCTATGATCTCAGGCCTAGTAATAATAGCCAGCATTTAAATAGTTGTAATAGCAATTTCCCACCATTAATAGGCCATGTGACCTGCTTACATCACAGGAAGCCTAAGTCACATGTGGTAGGAGGAGCTTGCTGAGAGGAAAAGGAAGTTGTGTCGCAGGAAATGCTGAGAGAGCTGTTATGTCTGTTATGGCCATCATGATAGTGAGAGCTGAGGTGAAGAAAGTCGACTTGTGATAGCTGAACTGTAAGTTTGTTTTGGGGAAGACGCCAGCAGGGGGTTGGAGAGGTTTTGGGATGGTGAGGCTCCATGTTGTGATATTGTGTTTTAAGTTCCTTGCTGTTATGATAAAGTGGGCTTACTGATTGTAGGAGCAGATTGCCTGGTTATGGGATCTGGTTATCTGGTGTCTGAATAAATGTTTTACTTCTTCTGCCTTCTATATGGAGAATCTCTCATACTTTGTGATAGAGCACTCCATAGGCATATTCATGATTATCATTGATGTTGTGTTTATTGCCTTGTTATTACAATAGTGATTAAGGTTTGCAAAGCACTTTATGAATATTATTTCATTTATCCCTACAATAATACTGAAAGGGAGGTGCTATCATTATCCCCATTTTACAGATGAAAAAACTGAAACAGATTGAGGATAAGTAACTTGCCCAGTGTTACAGAACTAGTAAATACCAGAGGCTGAATTTGAATGCAGTTCTTTCTGACCCCAGGTACAGAGTTTAATCCACTGTGCCACCCAGCTTTTTGTTGTTTAGTCATTCAGTAGTGTCATACTCTATGTTTCTTAGCAAAGATACTGGAGTTGTTTGCTATTTCCTTCTCCAGTGGACACCAAGCTACCTCAGACCTAAAATGCAGTACTTCCTCATTCTCTGCCTGTTAAAGACTTCTCCTTTAAAAGTCCAGCTCGGATGCTACCTTTTCACCAAGCCTTCCCTGATTCTCTTCCTCAACACCGAGATGAAAATCATGACTTCTTTGAATTTCTGATAGCCTAGACCTCTCCTTTCTCTACATTCTATTTTTTGCTTTTCTGCATACATCTCTTTTCCCACATATTAGTCTATAAGTTCTTGGAGATTCAAAGCTGTTGTTTTTTTCTTATCATTTCTGAATCTCCTGTCCCTAGTAAGATTATCTGCATATGGTAAGCTCTTAATAAATACTTATAAAATTGAATTATCTTTGAAAGCCAGGGAGACAGACTGGTAAGTTAATGGCACCAAAAGATTCATTCTAAGGCCTTCCCTGGGTATGAATTTTTTTTTACCCAAGGAACATTAAATTCCATTGCATGAAAAGTGCCTTTATAACACTGGTTCATTAAATAGTTCCCTAAAGGTCTGGAAGAGTGAAAAGAGGCTACTTAAGTGCTGAATTAAACCCCAGAGAGGGATACCAGAGCTAGGAGACCTCATTAAGAGGGCAATAAGAAATAAATCCAGAGAAGGAAAGAGCAAGGGAGAAGGAAGGGGTTACTAGGAAGATGGAAGAAAGACTATGGGATAGACAATTTGTTGGCCAGAAAATCAGAGAATACCAGAGGCTGTGATGGAGCCAGCTCTAACAGGCTCCTGAGAGCAAACTCTTAAATTCTCACTTATACCTCAAAATGGGCAAATGCTACTTAATAGAACTTGATTTATTGTCCTGTTGATTGTCTAGACTTAAGAGTGATTAAGAAAATGTTAGCAATACAGATTAAACTTAGAATTGTGCTGTGCACATTTGGTGGGGAGAGCTGGTTGTTAACATTTCCCAGCAGATTACTGATTGTTTATTTGTTCCCTCTCTCCATTCTAAGAGATATTTCAATGGAGATATGGACTTAGGGGAAAATTGTGATTGAGTACCTGACAAGGAGGGAACCATAGGACCTAAGAGGAGCTCACTAGTAAATCATTAAATTACTTGTAATCATTAGCAAATTGTAACTGCAGTAGAAATGGAGAAATTCAGCACTGCCACATAATGAATTAATGAAAAAGTATTTGCTAGGTGCTTCCTGTGTGCAAAACACTCTAAGTACAGAAAATAGAAATAGAAATTTAGAGACAGTCTCTGGTCTCAAGGAGCCCACCCTCTAATTGAGGGAAACATAACTATTATAAAAGGGAGCTAATGGAGTACCTCAATAATATAAGTGCTGTCCTACACATGGGATATGATAGTTGCTTTCAAGTATTTGAAGGACTATCACCTAGAGGAAAGTTTAAATTTGTCCCCTTTGACTCCAGGGAGTAGAAAGAGGATGGATCAGTAGAAGATGCAAGAGAGTATATTTAGACTTGTTAAAAGAAGAAATTTCCAAACAGAGAAACAGAGAATGGAATGGGATGCCATTGAAGGCAATAGGGTTTCACTCATTGGAGTTTTTCAAGATGACCACATGGTGGGACTGATATAGAGGGAATTATTTTTCATCTATGCCTTAGAGTACATGTTCTTTGGGGGTCCTTTCCAAATGTGAAATTCTAGGGTTCTGTGAATTTCTTCAACTAATTCTTTACTATCCTGGTTACCCTCCAATAGGTATGCATCAGCCAGTCAATATCCTCCAAAAATGTGATACCTATAACTAAGTTAAATATTCCAGATGTATTCAAACCAGAGCAGATTATGATAGGATCATCATCTTACCTAACCTCATTCTGGATGATATGCTTTATATTAATGAAGGCTATAATTGTAATAGCTATTTTTAGGTCATATTGGGTTTTGTGGTCAACTAATATTCCTGTTTCCTAATTTTCTCAAGAATTACTATCTAACCACACCATCCCCACCACATATGTTGTTGTTTCTCAATAGTTTTTCATTTGTTTCTGATTCTCCATGATCTTATTTGGATTTTCATGGCAAAGATACTATAGTGGTTGGCTATTTCTTTCTCCAGCTCATTTCACAGATGAGGAAACTGAGGCAAACAGGGTTAAGTAACTTGTCCATGGTCACACAGCTAGTAAGTGTCTGAGGCCATATTTGAATTCAGGAATAGACTTCCTGAATCCAGGCCTGGCATTCTATCTACTGCACCACCTATCTGCCCCACACTATGTAGTAGTGATTTTTTTTAAGTAGGTGAAGAATTTTAAAGTTATTTTTATTAAAGTTAAACCTCTTAGATTCTTCCCACTGTTAGACTTTATCAACATTTTTTTTTCAGTCAGCAAGCATTTATCAAGCACCTACAATGTGTCAAACACTGTAGAAAGTGTTTGGGGATACAAAGAAAGCAAAAAAAAACTTATGTTCTCATTCTCAAGGAGCTTAAATTCTGATGGGTTATTATGTACATACAAGGTACAACAAAAATGGAAAGTAATCTTAATGCAAAGGCACTAGTAACTGGATCAGCAGAAATAGGGTCTGGGAAGGGCCTTCTGCAGATATTAGAGTTTATTTGAATTTATTTTATTCTGAACTTAAGAAATAAAACAAGTGTTTCCTTAACATAGTAGAATGGGATAAAACAAAAAGATTGTATATGAAACCATAAAAGTCTATTATGTACAACTTGCTATTCATTTTAAATATATAATAAAGTTACTATGTAAATTTCTTTTTCTCTTTCTTACTTCCCTCTGCACCACCCCCAATGCCTAGAAATGCCTACCACTAGGCATAAATGCGTGTGTGTGCATATATATATATATATATATATATATATATATATATATATATATAGACAGATAGATATAGATAGATGGGTAGATAGAGAGATAGAGATATAGAAACAGAGGGCAAAGTTTATGATAGAAAGAATCCACTCTTCACTCCTGAAAGGAATTCCAAAAGGAGAAGTCTAAGGAATATCAAAGCCAAATTCCAAAGCTTCTATATCCAAGGGAAAAAAAAATACTGCAAGTATCCAGAAAGAAGGAGTTAAAATATCAAAGAATTATAATCAGGATCACACAGGATTTAGGAACTTCTACTAAAAAAAAGTGGGATCTGGAAATTAAAAAAAAATTAAAAGAGGGAATGAGAAATAGGAATAACTTACTCTGCAAAAGAGAGTATAATTCTATAATGGAAAATGAACCTTTAATAAAGAAGAACAATTTAAAGCATTTCTGATTGAAAGACTGCAGCTGAGCTGGAATTTTGAACTCCAAATACAAGAATGCAGGGAAACATGGAGAAGTAAATTTATTTAAGCAATTAGAAAGAGGGGCATAATGATGTAGTACTAACATTCTTTTCTAAATTAAATTTTTAGTGCTAATATTCTAATGACAAAGAAGAAATAAATGTCCCTTTGGTTATTGAGGGAGTTAAATAAGAGAAATAGAAGTCCCAGATTTGGATAGGTTATGTCCTGAGGATTTGAATAGGATAAAGAAAAAAAATAAGAAATAAATGAATATAGAAAAGAGGAATGAGATGAAATTTTATTGGTTTTCATCATTGGGGTGAGTGAGAAGGAGAGTAAACAAGCATGGAGAAATGGGCAAGAAGAGTGAGCAACTGATGAATCTTCGAAATGGACAAAGGAGGATTGAATAGATAGATATTTCTATGGAAATACACTAAATGCAACAGGAAAGTAAGTAGGAATAGACAGAGGAGAATTAAGAAAGAAGAAAATAATGGAGAAGGAATAGTCACAAGCAAACTTCCTCATCCTGAAGGACTAATGAAAAGTAGAAAGGCAAAGAATTCAAATCTAAGAGAGTTCCTTATATTGTCACTTAGATGATTGAGGCATAGTTCAACAAATTATGGTATATGAGTGCAATGGAATAATATTAAGCCACAAGAAATGACAAAAGAGATGACTTCAGGGAATACTGCATGATTCAAACTGAGCAGAACTCAAACAATTCATACTAGATAGGCATATCATTGTGATGCCAATCTTTCCCACCCATTCAATAGGCTTCAGGTGGGACCAACAAAGAGAGGCTTGATTAGAGTCAGGCGTGCACTTTTGTGAAGCCTATCAGTGATTAAAGATCTTTCCCACCCACTCAATAGACCTCAGGTGGGGCTAATTAAGCTAAGTTTGTAGGCAGGCCTGAACTTACTAGGCACTAAGCCTGAGGCCCACACCTTTTTTGCTGATTGGGCATGAAGCCCTCAGGTCCTAAAAAGAGTATATACACCCAGAAGGTAGCCATTGAGAACTGAGAATTCAGAAGTCAGCCCAAGGAGGAAAAGAAAGAACTCTGAGATGACAGAACTACAGAGAGAGTGTGGAGTGGAGAGTCGAGTGGAAACCAGGGAGCTTCAGAGACCAGAGAACTGAGAAGGGGGAGAATTCAGGTAAGCAGACAGGATTCCTGAGTGTTTACAGGGAGGCCCCAGCAGGGGGGAAGGTTACAGGATGACTTGGTTCCTTGCTATAATACTGTGTTATAATTTCCTTGTTGCTACATTGAGGTAGGCCTACTGGTTTTGGAGTATAATTACTGCCATGTGAAATTGGAGTTATTGGTGTTGGGATTTGATACTCTGTTGTCTAAATAAATGTTATACTTCCTCTGCCTTCTACCTAGAGACTTTTTCATACTTGCCATTCCAAACCATACAGGCATGTTCATGGTAATCCTCAAAGCCATGAATCTTGCTTTACTGATACAATCATAAAGAAAAAGAACTTTGAAAGTCTTAAGAATTCTGATCAATGAAATGGTAAACTGCATCATCAGAAGAACTACCATATTTCACCACACAATCTCTGTCACCACATGATCACCACACTGTTTTTTCAGTCTAAAAAATGGTTTATAACCTATCATCACATAATCATTGCATGGTATAATTCATCATAAGGCTTAGAAGGTAAACAGAGCAGCAATGTATTCACTAGTGGAATATGGGTATGCATTTATCTGTCACGTATTGTGAGAATTCTCAGCACACTGCATTGTTAGTATTAAATTTTAACATATATTCATGGGTGCTCTGTGCATCCTAATCTTGCACTAAAGACAATTTAGTAATAAATGATTTTCAAGTAATACTGGCACATTTTTTTAAAAAAAGTTTCACATAATGGTCACACCCTGTTTTTCTGGAAAAAAAATGGCATTAAATCTGCAACAGTTATGTGATAAAATACAGTTTGATGAAACATGGTACCCACCTTCTGGCAGAGTGGTGAAAGACAAAAGGTACAGAGGTATGCATTTTTTAACATGGTCACCGTGGCCACAATTCTGGGATACAGGTGCTATTATTATCCTCATTTTATAGATGAGAAAACTGAGGTAGAAAGAACTTAACTGATTACCCAGAGTCATTTAGCTAGTAAATATCGGAAGCTGAAGACTATCCGCTGTGGTCACCAAACTGCCTCATTTAGTGCTTACTATGTGACAGAAACTTTGGGTATATAAATATAAGAAAGACAGTTCCTGAACTCAAAAAGTTTACATTAAAATGGGAGGTGGAGGGGGAATGCATTCGGTCAGTTTGTCAACAATGATTTACTAAGCACTTATTGTTTGGAGAACTCCATGCTAAGAGCTGGTGATACAATGAATAGTCATTGACCTCAAGGAATGTATACTATTAAGGGGAAATGTAGATAGATAAATAGATAGATACATAGATAGATAACTAGAAAGATAGAGATATGAAAATGGGGTTTTGCTGAAATAGCAAAAATATTGGAGGTACAGGTTAGTTGGTTAACATACCGTTCCCAAAAGTTATATTAATTTATTATATTTATAATATAAAAGTTATATTTATTTGATTATAGTTTCTACAGCAAGAGATGGGTAGGGAAAAATTATGGCTATGCACAGCTCTGGAAGCTTGACAGAAAGATGCCCAGGATGAAGTATGTTTAGGGATCTGGGTCTGACTAGATATAGTAGACTATGTGAGTTTTCTTTCAAGCATTTACCAATCAGAGCAGTATGACTTAAGGACGAAAATTCCAAAGCTGTGACTTAACTCTTCTATAGAGTCTGATTGGGGAGGAGAATGGGTATCCAGAGAAGCACTTGGGTGGCAGGGAAGCATGGCAGGAAGGTGGTCCAGTGAAACTGGGTCCTACAGCAAGACTTCTAAATCTTAGTAGCTTAACCATAAAAATATAAGGTTAGTTTTTTATGACGACTTTAAAATTATATCTATCTGAGCCCCAAACTGGGGGTGAGCTAAGCTACTAGACTTGGAGGATTGACAAAAATTTGGTTTGTTGTATTCATTTCCATTTGTTCTGCTGGGTCTGTTTTCTGCCATGAATAGAAATATTAAGACATTCTGAAAAGTGTTTCTTCCTTTGTTGAAGCCAAAATATGTGAGAAACTTCAGCACTAAATCTGTCCTAGTGAGACTAAAGGAAGGCTGGTTCCTCTTAAAGTTCTGAATCAAAACATTGTTACTCAGAATGACTTTGAAAATTATTGAATATGGCAGTGACTCTCAAGCACATGTGTTGAGAAGAGTCCATTTAAGGCTATTTCACCCTGGGCACTAACTTCAGAATTGCCTCCCTGTATCACACCATTATTCATACTACACAGGTTTTAAATCTGACAAAGTCCACATGTCATGGTATAATAGAGAGAGTAGTCTTGGATCTGCCACTAACTTGGGCAACTCATTTCACAATTCTGACATTAATTAACTGGATGATATTGGGCAAGTCAGATTAGCTCTGGGCCTCAGTTTCTTCAGAACCAATGTGGCTTGGTGACTAGACTTCAGAGATAGATTTTGCAAGACTTCAATTTGGTACTATCACATACATTTACTGGCAGTATATCCTTCTTCAAGTCTTTCAGTCTCTCCTAAATTCAGTTTCTTGATATACAAAATACAACTAATTATAGTATTTACCTTAGAGAGTTGTGATTAGGATCAAAAGAGCTAATATATATAAAGTGTTTTACAACCTTTAGAATGTAGTAAAAATGCATGTTATATATTGTGTGTGGGGTATTTTTATATTTAATCTATAAATTTATCAAGATGTTCTCTAAAATTCCTTTCCAGTACCAGTACTCAATATTCTGACATTCTGTTCTAAGGCTGTTTCAGCTCTACCATTCCATGTTCTAGAAACAGCTAAATTTTAAAATATTTTATTATTTTTCCGATTATCAACCATTCCCTTTTTCCTCCCAGATCCTTATACTCACAGAAGGAAGAAAGGAACAAAGGAGGGAGGGAGGGAGGGAGCAACTCTTGTATCACACAAGCACAGTCAAGCAAAACATTACCATGTTAGTCCCATCCACAAATGCATTTCTTACGTCTGCATATTAGTCCATCATCTCTCTGTCATGATGTGGGTAATGTTTTTCTTTATCAGTCCTGCGGAATTATAATTTGTAATTCAATCAATCAGACTTCTTAAGTCATTCAAAATTGTTCAATTGTGTAATATTGATGTTAAAGAATAAATTGGCTTTCCGGTTCTTCTGACTTCAAAGCAGCTATTTGTACCAGTTTTTCCATGTTTCTTTGGAGCTATCTTTTTCTCCATGTCATAGTACAATAGTATTCTACCATGGTAATATATCATAATTTATTTAGTCATTCCCCAAATGGAAGGTCCCTTAATTTCCAGGTCTGGTACAACCATCATTGATAGACTTTAGTAATTTAAAATATGAATTTTTTATTTGTGGGAAGTCCTTTGTATCAGGGTTCTAGCCTCAAAGGAAGTCACTGCTCCTGCCCCCTGCTCTATAGACACCAACGCTAATATAATAGGGTTAAATACTTGGTTAATCACATAGAAGGTAGGCTTAGAGTTCAGAAGTCATAAATTCTTAGTTTCATCACAAAGCTACTCCACTCCCAGGGAGCTATCCTTGGTCCTGAACAGCTTCTGCCTTGAGCACTCCTGGACTACTCGACCAGTTATGGGTCTCTGCATGTTCTGCTTCTTCTGCATCCTCAGAATTTTGCCCTCTGGTCTTTGAAGGAAGCTAGGTGGTGCTATGAATAGAGCTGGTCTTGTAGTCAAGAAGACTTGAGTTCAAATCCAGTCTATCTGCTTTAGTTTCCTCAACTTTTTCTTTTCTTCAAAATTGGGATCATAATAGCACCTACCTCTCGGGGTTGATGTGAAGACTAACTGAGATAATATTTATAAAGTGCTTAGTACAGCATCAGGCACAGAGTAGGTGCTTGATAAAAACATGTTTTCTTCCTTCCATATAGCTAGTATCAGCCACTTGCCCTAACCTACATCTACTTGGTCTGTACTAACTCCCATGGCAGTTAATATTCTCAAACCATACTACTTCTGACTTAATTCTCTTCCCACACCTCCTATCTACTCTATCTTTACCTCAGGATGAAAATCCACTTTCCTAGATGGGTTTCCAATGATTAAAAATTGTCCAGAAGTGTTGTTAATTTATGATGCAGCACAGGGCAATAAAAAGAACCCCAGACTGGAGAGTCAGGGAATCTGGATTCAAGTCTCAGTTCCACCACTTGTTGACAATGTAGGTTTCTTTATATAGGTCCATTAGCCTCTTTGTATCTGTTTATTCACCTGTAAAATGAGATTGGTGATATTTGCTCTTCTTGACTCACTAGCTGATTGTGAGGATCAAGTTGGTTAATGTTTCAAAAAGCATTTTATGAATAGTAAAGCATTATATAAATATTAACTGTTATGATTGTGGTGGGTAGTATGAAAGGAAATAACCAAGCCCAGATTCATGAAAAGCTCTTCTTATTATCTCCCTAGCCTTGATTATATTTTAAACAAAAGCTGGATGACTATTTATTTATACTGTTGTCCTAATAAGAGATTCCTACATGGTATGGAAGGTTGATTTAGATGAATTTTATGACCATTTCCAACATTGAGGATGACCTCTTGCCTTGTCATCCTCCTACCTCTGAAATGTTCCTCTGACTTCTTCCTCTCCCTGGAATCCTTGACAAATATGCTACCAAGAAACATACTAAAAATCACCCGGGATACTTTGTAACATTATATAATTTCCAAAGAGAGAAAAGAACAGTAACGAGAAAGGCAAGAGAAAACTAGGTTTAAGGGCAGCATACTAATGTTATTTTGTTGCTATTGTTAATTTCATTTTTAACATAATACTCCCACATCTATTTGCTTGTCTTTCTTATCCCTGTATACTCTAAACAAAACCGAATTATGAAATAACTGGTTCAGGCAGGATTTACTGAGTGAAAACACTTTTCTGAATGGCAAATCTTATGTCAGAATCAAGGGAATCTGTTAACACTTTCTGGATAGCTCTGAACTAACTCAGATGTCTTGGATCTCAAAACCCTTGTTTGCATTTTACATTCTGATACAGCTCTGAGATTATCTAAAACATTGTCTTTATAACTAGATCTTCCTTATTTTCAACATTTCTTCTTTTTGGGCCTGATTTACTCTTGAGTAGTTGTTTTCTTTCTTTGCTTATGGTCCAGTGAAAGGGTCAGATTAAGCTAATCACAGATGAAACTTGAGACAAGGAACTGATTGAGATGGAAAAGTATTGGAGTGTGAGCATAGTGATAATAGCTCACATTTGTGTAGCACTTAACTGTTTGCAAAATATTTTACATATTTTTCTTATTTGGTCTTCACAATAACCCAGCGAAGTAGATGCTATTATTATCCCCATTTTATAAATGAGGAAACAGGCTCAGGGAGTCTAAGGGACTTGCCTAGGCTCTCACAAGTATTAAGTATTTGAAGCAGTATTTAAACTCAGGCCTTTCTGAATCCATGTCCAGCACTCTATCCACTGAACTATCTAGCTGTCTTCAACAAATCCATTCTTTGTATTACTTTCAGATTAGTCTTTTTTATATATAACCCTGCTAATGTCATTTTCCTGTTAAAACAAAACAAAACAAAACAACTTCATTAGCTTCCCATTGTTCCTACTGAACCTAATACTTTTCAGGCTTCAAAGCCCTTGCCAACCTTATCTTTCTAGCCTTTGGGGTAGTTTTATTCATTTGTTTTTATTCTATAAAATGTTCAAACAGGCTAGATTACTCTCTGCCCCCATACACGGGTCATGCTGTCCACCATTTCTTATCTCGATAATTTTATTTTTGTTGTTTCACAGACCTGAACTAATATTCCCTTCATCTCAGTCTATTTACCTCTAATTTTTTTTTTCTTCAAGAACCATCTCAAATGCAACTCTCTTCAGAAAATCTTCTCTGATTGCCTCATCATGAAGCTCTCTCTTATTTTATCTCAAAATATTTTGGTAACTTTTATGAATTTAAAAATGGGTGACATCACAAAGTAAAGGAAAGAATAATTACTAGAGAGTCAGAGAACTCAGGTTTAGATGCTTCCTCTGACACTAACTGTATGACCTTGGGAAAGTCACTCACCCTCCTTGGGCCTTAGTTTCTTCATCTGAAAATGAAGGCATTAGGGATCTGAGGTGCTCCAGTTTTAGATCTAAGAGCCTATTAACCCTATTTTAATTTTTATCATATTTATCTATGTACATGTATACAATAGGATTAATAAATATTTATTAAGCATTTACTATGTGCCAGGCACTATGCTAAATGCTGGGGATTCAATTAAGAAAAAGAAAGATGGTACCTACCCTCAAGAAGTTTACAATATAAAAGGTGAAAATGATTCACCAAAGGAAGCTAAAAAGGGGAGGAGGCACTTCTAAAAGATACCTGGCTTGAGGGCACATTGGTGGGTAGAGTCAAAACTAAGCAGAGCAGCTGGTAGAAAATGAAAAGATGGCTTGGATTTTGAGCCCTCTATAAGGGAGGCTATAGGAAGAAGTTTTTGTTTTATTTTTTTGTTGGAAGGGGGGAAGGCAGGGAAATTGGGGTTAAGTGAATTGCCCAAGGTCACACAGCTAGCATGTGTGTTAAGTGTCTGAGGCTGAATTTGAAATCAGGTCCTCCTGACTTCAGGGCCAGTGCTCTACTTACTGAACCACTTAGCTACCCCTTTTGTTTTATTTTTTTGCTCTGCCTTCTAGGCCTATAATCAGAGATGCAAAAGTAACTGGGGTTATTGATCAAGTATGAGTATCAAAGATAACAATCTCCATGCTGATGAATTTCCTAGTTATGAGTTTATTGGGGGAGGGGGAAGCAGGGGATGTTGATAATCATTCCTACTAAGCTATAAGTGTCTTGGAGGCTGAGAGCATACATTTCCTAGAATAGTGCCTTGCACCTTATATTACAGAACAGGAAAGAATACTAGTAGCCATCTAGTCAAGTCTGTAGCTATACAGGAACCTGCTGCAAAACATCCTTAATTAATGGTCATCCAGGCTCTACTTGAACACCCTCAATGACAGGGGCCACACCATCTTCCAAGACAGTTAATTCCAGTTGTTAAGATGATTTTCTTATCTTGTTTTGAAATCTATTTCTCTGAACTTAATATGTGTTAATAGATGCAATATTAAAATATTAGGTTAATATTTAAATTTTGTTAAGTGAATGAAAAAAATGTCACTGATTGAAAAATGCTATAATCCTCTCCCCTAGATCAATTATTTCTTATTTGCTTTGTATATATTTTATATTTCCTTTACTATGCATATACAGTATACTCTGTATACTGTGCATTTTCCCCTCTGAGTGGATCATAAACATAAGTTCCTTGAGGGAGAAAAAAGCCTACTATGTCTCCATCCCCAAAGTGCCTAGTGCCTAGCAGATATTTAAGAAATGCTTGTTGAATAAACAAATGAATGAGTGAGTAAAAGAATACTTTCCCTTCCAGCTTTGATTCGAGTATAGCTAAGTATAAGAATGTCATGGGCAACAGACTTGAGAAGATTCAATTGTACTGATTGATATATTACAGGCTTAGGAAGAGGCAGTGATATAGCTGAAAATTCCGAGAGGAGGAAGAATTGTCATAGACAAACCCCAAATCAGCAATCATTGTTCAGAATAAATGAGATGATGGTGCTTCTGAACTATGATCTGATCAGGTTATATTTGTAGTACTGTATTATTTCTGAGTGTCACACATTAATTTCTTTGATTTTCAATGTGTACATAATGTGTAGTATATCCTGTAGGGCTACTCCCCTGACTTGCACTTAACTGAACTGCTTTTCTGAGCCCAGTGATAAGACTAGTTGTTATTGTTATATATAGGCCTAGAAGTGGGTTTGATCCAGTCAATCATCAAATGTTTCCTGTGTGGTACTATCTACCTATAGCCAATAGTCAAAGCACTCTACTCACTAACTGATTAAAGGTGTATTTTCAGTTTCAGTTTATTGATTCAATCTCAATGTCTCTGCCTTCTATAATTAATTGGGAGTAGAGATAGAACCTAACCTTATCTAGGTATATATGAATTTATTACTTGTTTTTCAAGTATTGTTGAAGTTTTGTTTCTTTGTTTCTCACAGTAACTTTAAGATATATGCCTTTCTTCAATGAAACTTAGTAACAAAAAAAAAAAGCCAAAGCAACTAACAGAGTAACCCTGTCCAACAGTCTATGCAATACTCTGCTTCTATCGCTCCCCACACCTCCAACGAAAGGAGGAAATTGAATTTTCTCATCGTTTCTTCAGGATTAAAAAAGACTGAAAATTTAGGTCACGAAAATTTTAAAGGATCTGTTTTCATTTTAGTATCTTTGACTTTTTTGAATCATTATGTATTATTTTCTGAGTTCTACCTTCTTCGCTCTGCATCTGGTCATATAAGTCTTTCCATATTTCTCTGAATTCTTCATGCTTGTCATTTCTTTGGGGGTAAGAACATTCTATATATTCTTATACTACAATTTGTAGAGCCATCTTCATTGATGGACATCCACTTTGTTTCCAGGTTTCTGTACAAAAAAAGTGCTGCTTTAAATATTGTTTTATATATAGACACAGACTTCTTTTTTTTTTTAAGAAAAGGCAAACCTCTACTTTTTAGACATCTTGAATTGGATGTCCAGTAGATATCTTTTTTTTGGCAGGGGGAACTCAGGGCAATTGGGGTTAAGTGACTTGTCCAAGGTCACACAGCTAGTAAGTGTATCAAGTGTCTGAAGCTGGATTTGGACTCAGGTCCTCCTGACTCCAGTGCCGGTGCTCTACTCACTGTGCCACCTAGCTGCCCCCATTAGATATCTTAAACTCTACATGTCCAAAAGGGAACTCATTCTTCTTTGTCTATACCATCACTCTTTCCAAACTTCTCTATTACTGTTGAGGGGACCATCATCCTCTCAGTTCCCCAGGTCTAAAACCTAAGTGCCATCCTTGAGGTTTCACTATCTCTGATCCTTCATATCCAATTCATTGCCAAGGCTTGTTGATTTCACTTTTGCAATACCTTGTAAATATGCTCCCTTTTCTCCTCTGATACCATCACCACCTTGTTATAGGCCCTGGACTATTCTATAGTGTACTGGTGGATCTGCCTGTCAAAATTCTCTCCCTGCTTTATTTCATCCTCTACTCAGTTACCTGTGATTCTTCTAAAGTGTAGGCCTGACCATGTTGCTCCCCACATACACACACACACTTAACTCCATTAGCTCCCTGTCACTTCCAAGATCAAATATAAAATTTTCTGTTGATATTCAAAGTTCTTCACAGTCTACTCCCAGTCTTTCCAATCTTCTTACACTTTATGACTCCCCATGTACACTTTGATCTAGTAACACTGGGCTACATGCAACTGCAGGAACAAGACACTTATAGCTTCAGGAATTTTCTCTGGCTATTCCCTATGACTGGAATGTTCTCCCTCCTCATCTCTGCCTTCAAGCATTCCTGGCTTTCTTCAAGTCTCAACCATAGGAAGCATCTCCCAATCCATCTTAACTCTAGAGACTAACTACTTATCCTGTTTATAGTTTCTTCATATAGATTTGTTTTGCTTCTTGTCTCCTTGATTAGATTGTGAGCTTCTCAAGGGCAGGGAATATCTTTTGTCTTTCTTTGTATCCCCATCACTGACCACCTGGCAGGACCTGGCAGATAATAGTTGCTTAATAAATATATATATTACCTAACTGATTGACCCTTGCCCAATCCTAATGTCAGGCTCTTATACAGACATGTGCTCTGTGGTCCGCTCCCTACCCCCCACCCCAACATGCCTGCTGTATTCTAAGGCAAGAAGCAATATAACTTAAATATGCCATCCCTTTATAGCCTGTGTGGTAAAAAGCAGGAAGCTTACTCCATCTGGGTGGCAGGATGTCTTCTGGGGTGTAGAGTACTCAACTGGAGAGCTAAAGAACAGAGGAGACTAGGGCAAGACATCGGCATGTTTATGAAGATCCATAAGATAGGAAGGAAAAAGACTAGAATCTAGCCAAACCTAGCTCTGTCCCTCCATTAGGCACTTGGAGCAGAGATTAAAGCTGCTGAAAAGTGAATTCCCCAGCATCGGATTAGGTAAAGACATTATTGAGGTCCAGATCACAGGAGATGTACCATCAAAGTAGAAGCAAGAAAGTAAGCAATAGGAAAATATAAGGGAAAAGAGAAAACTTAGCAAATATCTCAGTGGGAAGAGAACTCAGTTAAAAACCTTGAGCACAAGCAGATAAATCAACAAGGAATGTATTAATAACAGAAGAATGTATTGCCTATGGGTCATCTAAATATGTTAGAAAACCTCAGTTTCATGAGAAAGGGAGAGAATAAGGGCCTATGTTATACCAGACACTTTGTAAATATTATCTCATCTGATCCTCACAACAACTTTGGGAGATAGGTTCTATTATTATCCCCATTTTACAATTGAGGAAACAGAGACAAGAGTAGAAGTGACTTGCTTAGAGTCACACAATTAATAAGTGTCTAAGGCTGAAATTGACCTCAGGTCTTCTTGACTCCAGGCCCAGTGCTCCATCCACTGTTTCACTGAGCTGTCTCAAAAGAAAAAGAAAATGAATTAACTCCTGATGAGGTAGAAGACCCCATGGTCTTTTTCCTGTAGGAAAATATTCCCAAGTGGTTCAAGATAGAATATGAATCATGAAAGTGGAATATATGGCTTGCATAACAGAAAAAAAATCAACTAAAAGAAAAATTTAAATCCATGCTGGCCAGCTCACTAAAAAAAAAAAATAAAGAACAACTGACTGAGAATCCAAACACACATAAGGAAAGGATGATCTCAGAGAAGCAAAAAGTGGTAATGTTAAAATATTTTTTCAAGTAAAACATATTGTCTTCCAAGACGTGACACATAGATACAAAGTAAGGATTGGTTATAGATCTTCCAGAAGAACTTAACAAGTCAGAAAACCTGAACACCATGTGTGAAATAATAAAAGAAAACTGCCTATAGCTTCCAGAAGCAGAAAATAAAGGACCAATTCACACCTTGCCTCAAAAGGGGAAAAAATCTATGCTTCAAAATCAAAGACAAATAGCATTTAAACTCACCAAACAACAAATTCTGCAAGTGACAAGGAAAAAAATCCTTTGAATATTAAGAAGAATTTAAATAACACAAGCCTATTCTATACGCCTTGTAAAAATGCTAGAGAGAATGGACTGATTATTTTCTGAAGAGAAAAGGAGGTGAATACAGAAACTAAGGTGACATAACCTGCAAACTTGAACCTGATCATCAGTGAAAAATTATAGACATGTAATAAAAGAGTTTTGAGCATTCCTACAAAGAAAACTAGATGTAAGGAGATCGTTTACTCTGCAAACATTCTAGACAATAGAAGTACAAGAGAGGTGGGCAACCAAGGTAGGCAAAAATAATAAAATAAATTACCCCAGGAAAAAGAGAAAAAAAAAATAGAGAAAGGCATGTTTGATGTTAAAAAGAAAACACAATACAATAGTAACAAAATAACAAGCGAGGGACCAGTAAGAAACGTCTTTCTCGAAGTATAGAAAAAGACAAGGGTGAAAGCAGAACTTAAAAAGAATTGATGGCCAAGTAACAAAGCTGAATCATAATGCATTAAACCTCACAACACCCCACTTATAAGTGAAGCAATGGTTCTCATATAGGTGGGGGTAAGGGTTAGGACTAAACTGCAGAATGCAACAGCAAACAAAATGGTAGAGGGGAGGGAAGAGAATGGGAGAGGGGCAAAATATGTGTCCTAGTGGTAATGAAGTGAAAGGCAGTGAAGGATCCTAATCAAGCCAATGGCAATCAATGAAGCAAAAATAACTTAGGTAGTCTCGCAGGAAAAGACCTACAAGAGAGTGGATGAGGTATCAACATAGATATTGATACAAAGAAGGGAAAGGTAGAAAATATTGATTCAGTGGTAGGAGGAGTCCCACTGAAGAATGTTTCCATGAGGGGACAAAAGCCTTTTATAATGAGAGATAAGGGCCTTCTGTAGCCAGAGTGGCCTTTGTTTTCTTTGAGTGACTCAGCTTACCTCATTGAGCCTCGCTGGGCCATAACTGGGGGATGAGAACTTCCTGTGTGACCTCTTCCGGGGCAGGAAGTCCAGAGACTCATGGCCTGCGAGCAGAGAACTTCCTGTGTGATGAGTCATGGGGCTGGCTGGGGGGAGGTGTTAATTCCAGAGCCACACCCTGTTGGGTGTTAACCTAGTCTGCACTAGGGGGAGGGGCCAGCTCAAGAACCAATCCGCTCTGGTCATTCAGGCAGTTCTTGATGATGTCAAAAACTCTATAAGAGGGGAGAGGACAGCTTGAAGATCCCTTTTTTCCTTTTCTGGTTGGAGCCAGAGACACCTACAGCTGAAGCTGAGCTGCCCATAGCAGAGCTAACCCACATGGAGCGAGGAGGGCTGAGCGAGGACTGGAGGCCAGTGGGTAATCTTCTTATCGTAGAGGGGAAGCATGTATATGATTTTGCCTTATACCATCTCACTTCTCTGTGGCCTCCTGGTTACCCTTGTAAGATAGACTTATTGGGCCTGGAAGCTTTTGATCAAAATATCAAAATGGGGATGCTGGTTTGTGGGCCTGTTACTGTGGAGTGTAAATACATGCTTTAGTTCTCCTGCCTTCTGCCTAGAGAATTCCTTATATCCTGCAGTTCCAAACCTTTCAGGCACATATGAGATTCTCTTTGAAATCATAAATTCTGCCTTCCTAATATACCTTCCTATAGAAACTTTGTGTTAAAGAGAGATCGCTACCTCAGAGAAAATGCTCTGCTGCCATGGACAGCATTTTACCTCAGAAGAAGAGGATCAAAGCTCCTGGGGGCAAATGACATCCAGAAGGGTGAGAAGACATGAACCCAGAAAGGAGTTTCATAGCAAATGAAGAAAAATGGGGAATTCAGGGGGTATTGATGAATTGCACAATCTAGGACAGATGAAAATTTTCTTTCATGGGTTATTTATTCTGTCCTTTCTATCTATTGCAGTAATGATGTATAAGCCCTATCCCATTGACATGACATTCTCTTTTTATTGGTGGAGATGCATTTCCTGCTTTGCATGAGGGGTAGGGCAGAGTTGTGAGAGGTGAGAGCTTCAGTTCTCAGCCGGTCTCCCTTTGGAGATTTATCATTTGAGTGATCCTGGCTTCCATCTTCAAGAGAAAAGATGGAAGAGACCAATGCTACCTCAGGTTGCTGAAGGAAAAGACTCTGGGAAGATCTGAGAGAAGCAAGCAATCTCTGTCATGTCCCTATTCCCAGCTTGTGACCCTAGAGATTTTGAAGAGTTTCCCCTTGGGTGAGCTCTAGGACACTCTGTTGGTTGAGCTGAATTATCTTACTCCCAATGGAAGAGCTTACATTCTGTATTGTCTGGTATACATTCTCCTATGTATACCTCCTCTGATTTCTGTTTTACTATGATCCTGATAAATGAGTTTCTTTGCTATTGTTATGTAGGTAGAACATTTGGTGAGAAAGGGGTCAAGATTTGGCTGCAGAGTTTGGGGTACTACCTTTCCCTCCCCCCACATGACAAAGTGGTCAGAAGTTAGATGTAACCCATTCATATTCCCTAGACTAGAAGAATAATATTTAAGGTGTATGCACTTCTGGCCTGCTAGATCTTCTCTCTGAGGAAAGCAGAGGGTTAGCCTCCATCCCCAACTTCTTGCTTCTCTTCTTGGTGGTATTGAAAGTCTTCTTTGGAGGAGGGCGGGGAGAGAAGAGGCTAGAGACATTATTTTACCTCCTTTTAGCCACACTCCATGTTAGCACCCCACTCTTTACACACAGAGTCCTCACTTCATTGTGGGGCCCATTCACTCATTCCTTTGTCCTTTCAGAGAGGCAAAGCATGAAAAAATGAACTGGGAACAAGATCTACAAGGCAATGACATAGAAGCTGTTTAGAAGAGAGAACTCAAAATATCTACCTTAGAAACTCTAATTCTATACAGAATAGAGACTAAAGAAAGAATATGTGTATAATGGCTGTGAATCAATGAATTGGTCTAGAATAGATAGAAGGGGGGAATAAATGATGAAGAGAATGAGGAAAAGAAATCATTTTAGGAAAAGGCACAGAAAATTACAAAAAAAAAGCTAACAAAAACATTGAAGGGGAGAAGAGGGAAGGGGATTTTACTTGATTACTTAACTGAAAGAGAAAAAAGGAAACAGAGGATAAAAGGAAAAAAGAAAATGGAATTAATAAGTTAAGAAGCAAAACTCCAGAAATAGGGAAAGAAATGACAAATGGAAGGGGTTATTGAGGGTGAGGGAAAGAGAGCTAGGGAGAATAGAGTTGACTTAAAGTAGGATAAGTAACAAAAACTGAAGAAACAAAGTACTATTAACTGAGGAAGAATAATAAAAGGAAATCCTAATTAAAAAAATAGATATAAATAAAAGAAAATATAAATCTAATTCCTAACTTTAAATGTGAATAGATTAAATAATAGAATAAAACAAAAAGAGGGACAAATTTGGTAAGAAAACCAATTTCCACAATCTCTTGCTTATATGAAATGTACTTTAAAAGCAAAGACATGTATAAAATAAAACTTAGGGGCTAGAAAGCAATTTACTATACATCAGGAGAATGCAAAAAGAATCTGTAACCATGCCATTAGCCAGAAAAAAAAATTCACAATATAGAAGAGACAATCAAGAAACTACATTATGCTGAAATGAATCATAGCCAAAAAACCAATATCAATACTAAACTTCTGCACTACAAACGCCTTAACATCTAAATTCATGGAGAAAAAAAAATTAACTGAACCAATTGTTAAAAAAAAATGGGCTCATATACACCAAAATGTTTGCAGCAGCACTTTTTGAGGCAAAGGGATATAAATTGGGAAATAAGTAAACAAATTGTGGGATATAAACATAATAGGATATTATTGTGTTTTGAGAAATAAAAAATACAATCAATTCAGAGAAGTGTGGAAAGATTCAAATGATGTAATGAAGAGTGAAGTAAGCGGAAACAAGACTATATTAATATAAATGACTATGACTATATTAACATGACTATATTAATATAAATAGAAAGACAAGAACAAAACAATTAAAAGTGAATGTTGCAAAATTACAAAGAACGAGCATAGCTCCAGAGAAGCAATATAAAAAGACACTTCTATCCCACTCCTTACAGAGGTAAGGAATCCACAGGCATGATATATAACAAATTGTCAGACTTTTTCAATAAAATCGATCAGCTTTGCTGATTTTTTTCCCTTTTTTCCCTTAAAGGATATTTGTTATATGTGAAAGTTCTTTGGAGGAAGAAGGGGAGGATATTGGGTGAAATTTTGGTTAAAAAAGCAGAAAATAAACATTTTAGTTGATTAAATACTTTTTAAAAAAAAATCTAGGAAACTAGCTTTTAGCAAATGCATTTCCAAAGATAGCACAGAAAGAATAGTACAAAATGTTCCCCCTCAGTTCAGGGGTACAGTCTACCATAGATAAGTATAGAACCTATGGAAGAGTGAATTCAATCCTAGGGTACAGTAAGAGTGAGATACATGTAGGGAATATTTCATGGATTCCTTATATAATTATAATTACCATTTTACAGATGAGGAAATAGGATCAGGGAGCTGATACGACTTTTTAATTATCAAACACATATGAAATGTCAGTGCTAAGACCAGCTTTAGGTTTATGACTTCCAATCTACCCCCACCAATAGAATGTAAACTCCTTGAGGACAGGGACATGTGTGTGTGTGTGTGTATGTGCACACATGTGCGTGCATGTATTTATGTGTCTGTGTGTGTGTTTGAATCCCCAGCACCTAACATGGTGTCTCACATGTCATGATTACTTAATAAATGTGTGATAAATTGGATTGAGCTCTGGACTAATGCTCTTACTACCCCACCATTCTGCCACTCTATAAAATAAATAATAAGTTACTAACAATTCTCCTTAAATTTGTCCTTCCTTCTCTAGCCATGGTGCTTCCTAACACAGCTTAACCACAGCCAGAGCTAGTGATTCAAGAAATGACTGTTGAAAGTTAAATGATTTTTACCACCCCAGTGAAATAGAATATGCATTTCTTTTCCTTCTTCAGCGATAATATAAGAAGAGAGGAAGAAAAAATAAGGCACTAAGCAAATAAAGAGAAAATTGCCTTTTTCATATTTCTGTGATGAAAAATGTTTCAAAGCTCTCAAAGCACCAGCACAAATGATGATTGCCTCCTGGTTTTCCAGGATTAGTATTGGAATGATGCACACATTCAGAATGTTAATAGTCTCATCAGAGCCATATGACTGCAAAATGACCAATAAAATTCCCTAAACATCTGGGTTCTGTCTAACCTTTGTCAGGGTTTGTGAAGATCTGGTAGCTCTAGCAGGAAGGAATTTTCATTTGGTTTCCTAGGCTTGGGAGATTCAATACCATTATGAAATGTTGTTGCTGCAGGGTTTCTGGACTTCAACTGTGAAATTCAATACCCAAAGTCACAGATGCCGAAAAAAACCAAGAGTAGGTAAAACTTAGCCATTGGGCAAAACACTTGCTGCTGAAGAACGAGTGTTGTTTTGTTGTTGTCATTTGTAGCTACTAAGAATGAAGTAAAAGTTTCATGTTCGTTTTTAACAGTTTATAGTCAAAATTTTATTACAGAAATAGCACTATATTAGGAGTCAGAGAACAGGTTCTAGATCTGGCTTTGCTACTAACTTGGTCAAGTAACCTTTCATCATAGGGCCTCAGCTTTTGCATCATGTAAAACTGGTTATTGAGGGGGAGGGCAGCAAGGTGGTACAGTAGATACAGTGCCCAGCCTGGAGTCAGGAAGACTTATCTTTCTGAGTTCAAATCTGGCATCAGACACTTACTCTCTGGGTGACTCTGAGAAATTCATTTAACTTAGTTTGCCTCAGTTTCCTCATCTGTAAAATGAGCTGGAAAAGGAAATGGCAAACAGCTCCAGTATTTTTTACAAGAAAACCCAAATGGGGTTACAAGGCATCAGACATGAGTATAAATGACTGAACGGTAACAGCAACAAATATTGGAAATGAGCTAGAGATTATATTTAAGTTGATAGTTTGCTCTGAAAATGGACCATTGCATGAATTGATGTGTCCGTTCTCTTTAAATGATCCATACACATATTTTCTTTGTGTCCACCCCCCATCTGCCAAATATGTTGTAGAAGCAATTCAAATAGTTTGTCTTTCTCCCAGTCCCCAGCCATCTTCTCACCAGCCACATTGCTATGGGACCATACAATAGGCCCTGGAGGTTTGTATGCTTTCATTCACTGAGCTTCTACTGTGAGGCCCTTCTGTAGTGGCTGGCATCTCCTTCACATAGCACATCTTTTCAGAGTATTTTAGCCATGATTCACTTTACTCTCTACTTCCTGGCCATCTTCTTATACCCCATGACTCACTATCCCTGTCACTTTCTAGCCAAAAGTGCTCCTTCCTAGCCACCACTCCACTAATGTGTTCTGTAACCTCATGTTAGAATCCAAGTTTCTTGAGGACTGGAATTTTGTATCTGTATTCCCTGAAGTGAACAAACTTCTTGACACATGCTATTCAGTCATTCAGTCATGTTCAACTGTTTGTGATCCTGTAGACCAGGACTGTCCAAAATGAGGCCTTCAGTGTGATTTATGCAGCCCACCTACAAGCATAGAAATTTACATAAATGCCTTAGTAAATGGAGCCGAGCTACTGCAGAGCTCTCACTAAAATGGCAAATCAAAATGTATTGTCTATTGTTTCAATAAACACCTAAGGCTGGACAGCCCTGCTGTGGACCATAGCATACCATGCTGTCCATGAGGTTTTCTTGGCAAATATATTAGAGTGGTTTGCCATTTCTTTCTACAGTGACTCATAATAATTAATTAATAATTAATAAATTTAATAAAATAACAAATAAAAATTAATAATTTTTAAAATTTCACTTGAAGGTTTGGAGAAACAGGGTGAGACTTGATTGAGGAGAAAGGGTATATCTCATGATTAGAAGGAAGGAAGCATTTATTAAGGACCTACTAAATGCCAGGCTCTCTGCTAAGTGCTTTACAAATATGATCTTATGGGACTCTTCACAACAACCCTGTAAGATGGGTGCTGTTATTATCCTATTTTACAGTTGAGGAAACAGAGAGGCAAAGGTTAAGTGACTTGCTCAAGGTCACACAGATAATAAATGTCTGAGACTGAATTTTGAACTCAGGTCTTCCTGTCTCTAGGCCCAGCTCTTTATCCACTGTGCCACCTACCTCTGTCTACTGAAATTTAGATCTGCTGCAATTCAGCAATGTCCCATAAAGTATAATTCCATATTGCAACATAGCACATTAGCAGCTTAGATTTGGAAAGGACATCATATTATCCCACTTCTACTTGAAATATGAATCATATCATATCCTTCAAACAGCAGCTTGATAATTCATTACCAGTAAATTCCTTGAGGACAGCTGCTGACTATTGCCTTTAGCACAGTGCCTGCCATATATAAGTAAGTGCTTAATAAACATGGATTAATTGATTGATTTTTATAAGTATTCCTTGGATTTATGAGTTGGATTAGATGGCCTCTGAGGTCCCTTCCAGCTCTCAAATTCTGGACTCTTCTGCTTCTGTGTGTGACTGTAACCCACATATACAGCCTCCACTTAAAAATTACAAGGTAGCTAGGAGGCATAGTAGATAGATCCTTGGGCTTTATCCCAAATTCAAATCCAGTCTCAAATCCTTACTAGCTATATAATTTGGGGTAAATTACTTAGCCTCTCTCAACCTCAATTTCATCTATAAAATAAGGGAGTTGGACTGGATGGCACCCAAGTCCTCTTTTATCCCTGAATCTATGATCCTATCATCTCCTGATGAGAGAGGAGGAACACAGTATCTCCCCAGGCAGCCCATTCTACTTTGGGCTAGATCTAATAGTTTTTGTATCAAGTCAAATCTGTTTTTCTGTAACATCCATCCAAGTGGTTTCAAATCTCTCCCCTGGGCAAAGCACAAGACTAATTTCTCTTCCACACAACAATCCTTCAAATATTTAAGGCAACTCTCATGCCTCAGAGCATACCTTCTCTTCCCAGTCCAGTTCCTCAGTTCCTTCAACTTCTTCTTAAATAGCACAGTTTAAAATCCCTTACCCAATTTATGTAGACTTCTTCCTCCATATGTTTCAGATTTCTGATGACCTCCCTAAAAATAGGTCTCTAAATCTGAATGTAACATTACATATATGGTACCACTAGGGCAGAACCTCACATTCTTCTTCCTGTCTTCCATACTGCTATTTATGAAATTTACTTTTCTTGATTTATTTTAAATTTATTTAATTTATTAAAATTTCATTTGATTTTTGGCTACCATATTAATGCCTATATTCTCTGAGATCCACCTAGGACTTTGCATATGAAATATTGCTCAGCCAAGTATTCCCCATCATATATCTGTACTATGGGATTTTTGTTTTGTTTTGTTTTGTTTTTTAGTCCAAATGCAAGTCTACATAGATCCCTATTAATTTTCATCTTATTAGATTCAGTTTGTTAATTTAGATTTTTGAAGTATGTTTATATCCTAGTTATTTCATCTGAGGTATTAGGTATATCTCTGTAAGTCTCAAGTCATCAGAAAATTTGACCATAATGTAATACATGAGTCAATCCAAGTCTTGGATATTGCTTTTTTTAAGGCTAGATTGAGAAGAAGTACTTGTGGCACTCCTTAATAGAATGTCCTCCAAGTTAATATCTATCCATTTATCACCTCTCTTTAGGTCCAGTTGCTCCGATGGTGCCAAATCCACCTAATAATTAAGCTATCATTTTTACCTCTCTATCTTACCAATAATATTATGAGTCAATGTCTCAAATGTTTTTCTGAAATATAAATATTATGTGATGTAAAGTATAGCTACAGCGCTATCAATGAAGGAAAAGAAATTAATCTGACACAATTTAGTCACAATAATTCTAAAAGTGATAACTGCTTGCCTTTCTAACCATTCCATTCATCATGAATTCTAGAATTTTGCCAGAAATTAAAACAAAAATCACTGTCCTATAATTTGAAGAAATTACTTTTTTCTTTTCATTTTTAAAAAATCAGTGAGGTTTCTTTGTCTCCAGTCTTCTGACATGACTTCCAGATTTTTTATTCCAACATTGAGGTTCCTGCAATCACATCTGACATTTCATTTCTCTGAGATGCTGTTTGTTTTTCCTGGTCAGGTGACTTGATTCCATTGAGGTAAACATACATACTCTTACCATCTCTTTATCTCCTAATTTCTTTTGGTTCTTAAGTCCCTACTAAAGTGTCTTTTTGTTGTTTTATTCTTCCTTTAACACTCTGAAGAACACATTCCTTGGTAGAAAAAAGAGAAGCAAAACAGCAATGGATGTAGTTCTGCCTTCTTACATTACTTGCCTTCTCCAATATCATCATTGCATGAACTCCAAATAACAGTCTGTTCCTCTCTTTAATTTTCCTCATTCCCCAGTATAGTTAGGAAAACCTTTGTTGTAAATGGTTGGACCTAGACACAGGTAATTATGAACCTTAGCCTTAGTAATAATACTCTTACAAGACTATGTCACCATTTTGCATTCCTCCTCAGTAAATTTGCAGACACATCAGATACCCTAGACTGCTTCTACTTCATAAGGTAATGCCACTAATTAAATCCATGAGAATGGACAATTATTTTTTTCTCACTGTCTCTATTATTTTCTAAATATGCAAAATTGTGGACCTCCAAGGTCCTTTCCACCTCTAAAATTCTACGGTAATAAAAACTTCCTTCAGTGCAATCTTAAGACACATATTATTACTACTCTCATGAACAGTACCTTCTAAAACTAAATGACTATGATATGAGGAATTTAGACCAATTTAGATCAATAAATAGCATGAACAGGAGTGGGTGCTGGGAGCTACAAACTTCAGATAAATGCTAGTCCTTGCCCTCAGGGAAACTACAGACTTGTAAAGGAGAATGAAATATACATAGATCTCTACTGTTTGGGGTCTGCTATATATTTGTAAATTGTATATTGTTCTTTTCAAATGAGTTTTAAAGTGCATGTTCTGGAAAAAGAAAAAAAAACTACCCTCTTAAAGCATCAAAAGCAAGTTTATGGCAGAATCAGGATATAAAATTCCTGGAAGCATGTTAATAGTTAATAGGTAATTTTAGGCCACTCAGTACAAAATTTTGTCTTTTTTTCCAGAGGAACCTTCAGAAATCAGAGAATTGGACAAAAAATGAATTAGGTAATTCTTCTCTGGCTTAAAGAAACATCATCACCAGTTTTTAAACAGACCCAAGGGAGTCACATGGCCTCCTATTTACTTGAAGTATAAGTAGTAATAGTCTCTCTCTTCTTGATGAAACAAAGCATTATAGAGCAGAAAGCAATTTTTCATGAAGCAATAACAAAATATGGGAGAAGGGACAGTGTGGATAGAGATGGTTCACTAAAAAAGTACTCAGGAGACAGATAGAGTCATTATAGAGAACTCTGCAGTTCTCTGTGTTTTGATGCTAAAGTTGTTGTGAAGCTTCAAATATCAGCAAGATAGGAGCAATATATAGCTCATTATCTCATACCAAATCTAGAAGGGACCCCAGAGCTGATCTGGCTATCTCAAAAGTTTTATTATTTTAAGAAAGCATTGAACAAGTTGATGGGGGAAATAAATAATAATTAATAATGTCTGAAGGAAGTTAGAACTGCACTTATTTTCTACTGAGCAGTTTATATTAATAAAATCTTGCTTTAAGATAAACCTTTTTCTTAGATATAGAAATGATTAATATTTTCTCTAATTTGTATAAAGTATATTTCACCAAAAATGATTGACTGGCATTGTAATTAGTGATTTATTTATCAAACCTAGGAAAGAAATATTAAGGTGGTCTCTAAAAGCATAACCCAACATACCACTAGTCACCTTTTGGCAAATATAAAAATTGCTGGCACAGTGACTAAGAGTATTAAATCCTCTTTAAAGAGCATGGCCTTGCAACTTTAACCTCTAAAGTGGAATAAACATAAACTCTTTGATTAATAGATAGTAGTTAGCTCAGTGTTCAGTGTAAATTGTTTGTAGTTCCATAAGTTTGGACCATCAAGTAGGAGGTGGTGTAATGGCAAGCAAAGTGGAACTTTTAACTGTTTTTTTTTTCTTTTGGAGTGCTTCTCAGCACCAAGGCAACAAAGTGCCTTTGATTGAACCAAGAGTCTTTGATGACCTGCTTCAGTCACAAGAAAGCCTAAGTCACATTCGTTTGAGTCACATGGTTGTGATGTCCTCTGACCCTAAAAAGGTATGTATATACTCTGAGGTTAGCATGTTGCTTTGGGGCTCACTCATTGGAAGAGTGTTCATGTGATTCAGCCAGAAGAGACTCTGGGTAGCTGTTGGAGGCCCCCAGCTTTGAAAACCCAGATGTTAGTGCTTCTGTCTCTGGTAACTATATATGCATTATTATGGACAAACAGTTAGAAGGTCTGTCTGCTGATTTGTGTTATTTGCTCTGTTTATATAATTCCTGCTTGTAATTTCTGTTTGTATTCACTCTGAAGTTCAGGGTGTTGACTTTTTCCCCTGAACTAAATGAATAATATATGTATGTTTAATTAAAGCGAGATTGTAAAGTTGATTAAAGTAGATTAAAGTTGCTTTCCTTAGAAAAGCAGAACAAAGAACCTGTGCTAGCAACTCTGCTTTGTGCTGGTGTTGTTGGCCTTATACTTCTACAGAAGTTGCAAGCAGCATTGTTGTTACAGGTAGATGGATTAGGGAACTCATATGGATAAAGCAAAAAGAAAAAAAGGATTACCTAACAGTGAAGGGAAGGTTTGATGTGAGTAATGGGAAAAACAAAACAAACAAAACTAAGACCCATATCAAGATTAAGATAGTTTGAAAGTTTAAATGGACAGAAATACTGTCAAATAAAAATCAATTAGAAATGATTTTGTCTGAAATTGTATGCTTACAAAGTATTTTCACAAATATCACATTCATATTGATCCTCAAAATTACCACATAATATTCAACAGTTCTAATGTTAATATCTCCTTATGACACAATAATATTCCTTTAAATTCATAAGTCATAATTTGCTAAATCACCCCAATAAGTAAGTGGGCATATCTTTAGATTTTAGTTTGGGGTTACTATAAAAAGAGCTGCTTGAAATATTTTTGTGCATAGGGATCCTTCTTTCTTTGATCACTTTGAAATATAGACTTAAATGAAATAATGTGTATAAAGTGCTCTTTATAATCTTTTTAGCACTATATAGATTATTATTATTATTAATTCTATCACTTAAAATTTTATCATCATGTTGATTAACTCAGTTTTGAGTACTCAACACTTTCTCAAATTCCTCAGTCTCCTCTTTCCTCTGATTGGAGGGCTAGAGGGTGGAGCACTAAACTCCTCCCAAAGATTTCCTTCATAGAGGCTGAAATCTGGATTTTCCAGCTAACTCTACACTTTGCATCAGCAGCTCTGCTTCGTTTTGACTCTAGGGAACATCTGACCCAGTTCAAGGTATTCCTGGTGCCCCCTTTTCCATTCCCCCTTTTCAGCTCTCTTTTGTGCATTGTATGTCTTCTCCATTAAATTGTAAACTCCTTGAGGATAAGAAATATCTTTCTTTTTCTTATTTGTATCTCTAGAGCTTATTTTAGTGCCTGGCACACAGTAGGAGCTTAATAAATATTTATTGAATATTAATATTTATTATTATTATTGTATTTTTTAGGAGAAAAAAGTATATATGATTTTGTCAGTGAAAGAAACTCAGTGTAATCAATCTTTCCACCCATCCAGTTGAGTAACTTGTTTGAAATTTACAGAATTGATAATCTGAGCGTTCCCTGAGGGATTGAGAGGTCGAATGATGTACTTAATGACTGTCATAAAGTAGTGTGCATGAGAAGCAGGACTTTCAAATATTCCTTACTTCAAGGCTGGCCTTCTATCTATGACACCAAATGGTCTCTCCTCTTACAGATGAGAAAATGAAGGCCGAAAAATATTAAGCAACTTACCCAACATCAAAACCAAAGAGAAAATGTAGACTCAAGTCCAGATCTTCAAAGCCTAAGTTTAGTACATGCATGCTGCTTTGCATGTAAAAAGTACAGATTGTCCAACACACTCTCCCCTTCCCCAAAGTCTATGAAACACTCTGTTATCATTGCCTACAAATTCCAGGGGAAAGTGAGCTGAGGCATAGAGAGCACATGGCAAAGGAATAACCCACAACTCCTAGAATCTCTCAGTCCCAGACAGAAGCACTGTTGTCCCCCTTTTCCAGAGGTATTGCTAACATGCTGATGGGAAGATGGGAAGTCCAAAATCCTCCTGACCCTTTGAGGCTCACAAGGTCTTCAGATGAAGAATTTCTCCCTGACCAAGGGCAGAGGGTATAGGCCATGACCTGCTTAAGTGAAGACATTCTCTTCCACTTTTCCTTGTTTGCCAAGCAGTTCTTTCTCAGAAGTTTGACTAGAATATTCCTTCCCAGATCACTGCTCCTTTTCCCTCTCCATTCCTGGATATGGATTAATCTTTTATAGACGACCCATAAGTATTCTCAGATTTCTTCAGCCAATCCGAACATACCTTCTATACTAAGTCATTCCATTTCATCCAATGACTTTCAATGATTTTTTCAATGATAAAATCGTTCTTATGCTTGGATCTGTGAACTTTAGATAGATAGATAGGTAGACAGACAGACAGACAGATGGATGGATATGTAGATGTAGATAACTTGATGTAATTGGCTTCCTTTTAAAATACTATTCAATTTTTTTTTTTTTGCTTAATGGATTTAAAATGTTTTTTTTTTCTGAATAGGAGTCCATATGCTTTCCCAGACTGCAAATAGAGCCATAATACAAAATAGATAAAGAATGTCTGGTCTAAAGTCTTTGATTCATTGATTTATTAAGATGTATTCTCCTCAGGTTAAAGTGTCAGGGTGTAGCATCATAATTTATTCTAATCAGAATGGGATAATTAATTAATTTGCTCAATGTTCCCCATCATTGCACTTATATACAAAATAGATCCAAGATAACTGTGGAAGGGGGCATAGCTAGAAGGATAAGAAAAGGCTTATTTTATAAAGTGGCACTTGTGAAGAGTCTTAAAAGAAACTAGGGATTCCAGGGGACAGATATGAGAATGAAATCTATTACATGGTTAGAGGACTGACAACACAGAGATGAAAGACAGTGTCATGTGTGAAGAAAAAGAAACATGATCGGTTTGAAGAAACATGTAAGACTGGAAAGATAAGTTTAGGCCAGGTTGTGAAGGGTTTTAAATGTGAAGAGGAGTTTTTATTTTATTCTTTAAGTGGGAACTGTTGGAGTTTGTTGGTTTGGGGAAGTCCCATGGTCAGACTCCCAATTTATAAAAAATCACTTTGGCAGCTACATAAAGATGGATTGGAGAGAGGAGTAGCTGAATATAAAGAGACCAATCAAGAGGTTGTTGCAATATTCCAAGCAAGAGGTGCTGAGGGCCTGAATTAGGGTCCTTGTCCTGTAAGTAGAGAGAAGGGATGGATCCAGAAGCTCACACTGTTACTTCATATTGGAGATTGCAGTCTTCTAAACCCCCTATATCTTTTTTCACACTAACCATTCTCTATCCATGCCTATGTCATTTTGTACTTGTTCAATTTCATTTTATTTGGCTTGTAGTACTTGTTATAACCTGTTGATATCTTTTTCAATCCCAAATCTGTCATAAAACATGTTAACAATCCCTTCTAGCTCTGTCATCTACAAATTTGATTTTTTTTAAAAAAATGTTATCTAGACTTCAAAAAAGTCCTGGATAAAAATACTAAAAAGACAGAATTGGAGACAAATCTCTGGGGCACTCCTCCAAGCTCTTCACTCCAAAATGACATGGACCCATTGTGACTCTTGGGTCCAGTATTCTTGTTTGTTTTTGTTTTTGCTACCAGAAAAAAAATATGTTTACTTGAATTTTTTCTACCTGTGGATACACGACTTAAGATTACTTCCTTGCCCAAGAAAGGAATCATTTAGTATAGCCCCTTCCACAGTAGAAGATACTTTTAAATCTAAATTTGTTTTACACAGCCTGGATAGGTCAAATTTTTGCCTATTTTTCCATCCTAAGATTTATCACTCTATTAGTAACACTAAAGGATGAAGTAATTGGCATGAGAATGGGGGTATAAGCATCTTGCTTTCAATTACAAAAAAAGAGAAGTCACGGAAAAGCTCTGCCTAAAAGACAAAAAAAAAACCTATTGTAGGGTTTATCCCACCAGCGTGATGTAGGAGAAAAACAGGTTTCCAGAGTGCTTGCTAATAGGGTCAAGACTGACTGGTAGACTCCAGGATTATAAAACTTTTAAGTATTCACTTTTTTTCACAGATATTCATCAAGATACACATACATATACACATCTTTTCCAATAGATAGTCATATAGATTGATGTGTGGATGAGTGGATAAATCAACCTATCTACTTATTCTATTATTTCTTTGTCCATCTTTCCTTGTTTCCATCTCTGAAAGCACCAATAAGAATTGTAGACCTCCATCCTGGGCTTGATGATCCAGACCCCCAAACATTGCTATCTGACCTGCCAACATACTCTAAGGATCCCGGGCCTTGCTATCCTCCCTGATTCTGCACCCTTTAGAACATCTTCCCTGCAACTAAATATTCCAGTGTTGTCTCTCCCAAATAGAATTTGAGCACCTTGAAGACCAGGAATTTTTAAATTTAAATATTTAAATTTTTAAAAGTTTAAATTTAATTTAAATATTTTATTTATTTATTTAAATTTTTTTAAAAATAGTTTTAAATATACACATATCCCCAGTGCTCAGCACAGTGATTTCAATAAATTAAATGCCTAATAGATGCTTTTTCATTCATTTGTTATAAGTCTCCCCTTTACCATTAGACAGAGAGGTTCCTTGGGAGCAATGGCTATCTTTTAACTTTCCTTGTATCCCCAGCACTTAGCACAGCACCTGGCGCTTATTAGATACTTAATATTTATAGACTGAAAGGCTGACTCTGTGGAGGATTTAAGAATGGTCCAAAAGAAGGTGGATGGGTTGTGATTTGCTTCAACGAGGGAAGTACACTTACCTATGAAAATATGATGTCTTCACAGGATTACACAATCAAAGGTTTAAAAAGAACTTTAGAGGTCATTTAATTAAATGTGTACCTGACCAAGAATTCCCTCCACAATATCATTTATCACTGAATCATTGGGCCTCTAGTAGTCACTTGAAGATCTCCAAGGCAGGGAAGAAGGAGGAGGAGGAGGAAGAGAAGGAGAAGAAAGAGAAGGAAGAGGAGAAGAAAGAGGAAGAGGAGAAGGAGGAGGAGAAGAAGGAGAAGAAGGATGAGGAGGAAAAGAAGAAGGAAAAGGAGGAGAAGGAGGAGGAGAAGAAGTAGAAGAAAAAGAACAACAACAACAACAAGATGATGATGATGACGATGACATGTAGCATTTTCAGGTTTGCAAAGCACTTTAGAAATATTGTTATTTGGTACTCACAGTAACCCTGGCAAAGCAGTACTATTATTATACCCATCTTATAAATGAGGAAACTGAGGCTAACTGATTTGTCCAGGATCATACAGCTAGTAAATGCCTAAGGCCAGATTTGAACTCGGGTCTTTCTGATGTCAGATCCAGTCCTCTCTCCACAGTCCTACCTAACTTTCCAACACCTAAAGCAACCCATTAAAGGATAAAATCAGTCAATAGTCATTTACTGAGTACCAATATATATAGTAGTGCTGGACTAGGCACTGGAGATACCACGACAAGAATGAGGTCATTCTTGCTCTCGAAGAGACAGTATTCTATTGGGGGAGACAATATGTGTATTTATTAGTAAGATCAAAACAAATACAAAGTAAATAAAAGGCACTTTAAGGAGAAGAGGTACTGGTATTTCAGGGAATAAAAAGGAATGGGAAGGGCATAAACATTTATTTAGTGCTTACTGTATGCCAGATATCATGCTAAGCACTTTACAACTATTGCCTCAGTTTGTCCTTTCAAGAAACCTGGGAAGCAAGTGCTATTATTATCTTCATTTTACAGAAGAGGAAACCAAGGCAGATAAAGGTTAAAAGACTTGCCCAAGGTCACACAGCTAGTAAAGTGTATAAGGCTAGATTTGAATTTGAATCTTCCTGTCTTTAGGACCAGCACTCTAACTACTGCTTAGGGGAAGGCTTCAAAGAGAAATTGACAGGAGTTTTAAAGGATGTCTTAAAAGAAATGAGGGATTCTGTTATCAAAGTAAGTGAAATAATGGTTGTTGTTCAGCCACGTCTGACTCTGATCCTATTTGGGGTTTTCTTGGCAAAAAAAAAACTGCCATGTTCTCCCTTTCCTTCTCCAGCTCATTTTAAATATGAGGACACTGAGACAAACAGGCTTAAGTGACTTGCCCAGGGTCACACAGATAGTAAGTGTCTGAGGCCAGATTTGAACTCAGGAAAAGGCGTCTTCCTGACTCTAGACCCAGCACGCTATCCACTGCATCACCTACCTGCCTGAAAAAATGATAACCATTAACAAAAACTAAGGAGATTGGTGTGTAGAAGGAGCATGTAAACATTCCTGAGTTATTTGCCCTAACAAGAGAACTGTATGTTGAAGAAACCAGTCAAAGGAGAGGAAGTTTGGGCAACTAGAAACCTGAAGATATCCTTGTGAGCCAAGACATCGGCTAATACATGGGAAAAGTTTGACTTTGTAGAATACAAGGAATTAAAGGCACCATGCTGCTCAAATCAAACTGGAATTTCTGTCTTAGGATACTGCCGTCATAATAATAATAATGGAAGCCCCACCATCAGCAATGTCATATGTCAATGCAAAGGACATTCGTGACATATCAAGATGGACAGGAGCCTTCCCAGCCTGATTTATGAACAAGGATTCCTGTTCTCCCTGAGGAGCGTTCTGAAAGCAATTAGTAATTCCAAGCAGCCATTCTGCCTGGCAGTTAATTAGGATATGTTCAAAGGCCATGGTTCAAACTGAATAAAACAAAGAGTTTGCACTAAACAAATCATTTTTGACATACAAGATGTTGTCAATTCTAGTCAAATAAGCCTTCAATTAACCAGAGTGTTTTAGAAAGGTCTGGCAAAAAACTTTTTTGATTAATGGAATTTTAATTTTGTTTAAGCACTCCTTGATGGAAATCTTGATAAAAATCAGATGTATTGGTTTATTTCTGCCTCATCCAGAAGACTGTGGTGACTGCTAGTTCAGGGAGAAAAGTTTGGAGAAGGAATCAAGAGATTTGGGTTTTAGTCACTCAGCCAATCAATTAACAAACATTTATTAATCATCTACTATGTGCCAGACACTGTGCCAAGTGCTGGGGATACAAGAAAGACAAAAGACAGTCCCTGCTCTCAAGGAGCTCACAGTTTAATGGGGAACACAATAAATAAACAAATACATACAAACAAGCTACATACAAGATAAATAGGAAATAATTAAAAGAAGGAAGGCACTGGAATTAAGAAGAGTCAGGAAAGGATTCCAGTAAAAGATGGATTTTTAAAGGGACTTAAAGGAAGTGAGGAAGTCAGGAGGTGAAGATAAGGAGGGAGAATATTCCAGGTAGGGTGATAGCCAGAGAAAATGCCTGGAGCCAAGAGGTGAAGTACCTTGTCCATAGAACAGCAATGAGGCCAGTGTTACTGGATCAAAGAATATGAATCAGGGAGTACAGTCTAAGAAGACTGAAAGGTAAGAGTGGTCCAGTTATACAGGGCTTTGAACACCAAAAAGAGGATTTTGTATTTTATCTTCAAGGCAATAAGGAACCAATGGAGTTTCTTGAGGAGGTAAGGGAATATAGTCAGATGCTTGCTTTAAGCAAATAATGTTGGTAGCTGCTCAAATGATGGATTGGAGTGGAAAGAAACTTGAGGCAGGCAAAATTACCAACAGACCATTGCAATAGTCCACAAGTGAGGTGATGAGGGCCTGCACCAGAGTGGTAGCAGTTTCTGAAGAGAGAAGAGGACTGAGAGATGTTGCAAAGGTAAAATAAATAGGCCTTGGCAACAGCTTGAATATAAGGAAGACAGAAATAGTGAGGCATATAGGATGACACCAAGGTTGTAAGTCTGAGGGATTGGGATGAAGGCTCTGCTATCTACAGTATTATGAAACATGGGGTGCCCTTTTCAGGGCTGCTTATCCACTTCTGGTGTCCACCTGATTCACCCAGTTCTTAGCTGTGGCTCCAAGATGCTGTAGTATGCATAGTTGCCCCATGCTGTCCAACTCTTTGGGTAGATGGGCTAAACCAAGTCGAGGGCAACCAAGAAGCCTCAAACCCATAAGTGAGTTAGGGGGATGTCTACCCCAAGCATTTGAAGACTTGCCTCTCCTCTAATAGAATGTGTTGATGAGAACAATTTGTTCCAGTGGCCATGAAGGCAACTTTGTGCAGTCCTTGGAGTTTGGTTAGATGTTGAGGACAATAAGGTCATCCACTGCCCCCCTGGGCATTGTCAGTTATCTTGACTTTTAGTCTTGTCAATGGACTTCAATGACTCAAGAACAGAGAGTGAAGCAGACAACTTGGTGCAACTCTGTCTCACTTAAATCCAATTCATCAAGTCATTGGTCCTCATCAAAAACCAAGAACAAACAACAACAATAGGGAAAGCAAGAGGGGAGGAAGGTTTAGAGAGAAAATGAGCAGTTTTAGACATATTGAGTTTAAGATATTTACTGGAATCCAGTTAAGGATGTCTGAAAAGCAGTTGGAGATGCAAAATTAGAGATCAATAGACAAAATTAAATCCATGGGAGCTAATGAGATCACTAAATGAAGTAGTATGAAGGAAGAAAAGAAGAGGGGACAGGAACAAAAATTGTGGAATATTTAAGGTTAAAGGGAATATTCTAGCTGTTTATTGAGCAAAAGAGACTGAAGAGTAAGTGGTCTGATAGGGAGGAGGAGAACCAGGAGAGAGTGCCTAGTGAGAAGAGATTATCATGGAGAAGATGGTGATCAACAGTATCAAACACTTCAGGGAGGTTGAGAAGAATGAGGATTGAGAAAAGTCCATTGGATCTGGCAAAGAAGGGAAAACTGGTAACTTTGGAGAGAGTAGTTTCAGCGTAAACAGCTTTGCCACTATGGCAGCGTCTTAGACAATCATTTGCACCTTTCTGGGCTTCAGATTTCTCAACTTGGCAGCCAGTTAATCTTTTCAAATGAAGAAGATGGATGAGAAAATTACTAAGTTTCCTCTTATTGCTGAAAAACCATGATTCATTTTTTCTTGACACATAGAAAATGATATCATGTGTTTGATCATTGAAGATCATAGAAGATTGAGATATTGAAGATAGAAGTCCTCCATTCTGAATTCCAGGGATCATAGGCCCAGCCTACAGACGGAAATGGAGAAGGCATGAGGGGTTGAACTGAATCCTTACTAACTCCATGGTGTCCCCACTAAAGTACATCTTTTGACATAAACAAATGTTAATTCTTTGTGTGTGATATCTATCTTTCTCTATAAGTTGTGTACACTCAGAGAATCACATAAAAGGAGAAAGAATAATATGGTAGAAAGAGTCCTGTCTCTGGAATTAGAGGACCTGAATTCAAGTGTTGCCTCTGATGCTTGCCTTGGACTTGGATGACCTTGGACTATTTACTATTCACTTAGGCCTCTGCCCCCATCAGTTTACTCATTTATAAAATAATCAGTTGGGGTCATTGGTTTCTGAGATTCTTTCTTGCTCTATAGCTATGAACCTTCCTTCCTGGGTCATGTCATTGAGAATTGAAAGAAATCTCATGAGAAGTTATCTAGTTCAATCAATATTTGAACAGAAATCTCCTCCGTGGCAACACTGGCAAATACATTTTAGAAAAAAAAATATTTGATGGGCTCCAGGTGAATGGAATTCTGGCTAAGATTTTTAATATGATAATTCAATTCAAACTAAGAAGCTAGTATTCAACAAATATTTTGGTGTCTACAGTGTTCATGGAACCATGCTAGGTGTCAGGGAGAATGCAAAGATTAATAGGATGTAGTCTTTCTTCTTAAGGTATTTACTTTCTAATAAGGTAAGCTATTTAGTGAAAAGATAAGAAATACAAGTTAGAATAATATGGTAGGTCGTAAAAAGGGCATAGAGTGCTACTAGAGTGCAGAAAAAGATTGAGATTCATGGAGAAAATGGCATTTGAAGTGGAAATGAAAGAAAATGGTATTAATTCTTGATTGTCCACTCCATTTGGACAGGTACATTGTCTTACTTAGAATTACAAATTCACCTTACACAGTACATTGTACAAAGAAGGTATTTACTAAATGTTTGCTAAATTGATGAAGGAATTCTAGTCATAGGGGAAATTAATTCCCTAAAGTAGAGAAGTGGAGAAGATCAGATGTTTTCAGGCAGTGGTAGATAGTTCAATTTGGCCGTAATGTAGATTTTTTTTTCAGAAAAATAATAGGAAATAATGCTGGAAAGGGATATTAGGGTCAAATCATAGATGACCTTGAATACCAGGTTAATGAATCTGGCATTTACTTTGCTGGTATTTTGGAAGATTGCATATTTTTAGCATGATAAATTCAGTGTTTGGAAAACAAAAATCTAAAAATAATATTAAAGATGAATTGAAGAGAGAGGCTGGAAACAGCAATGAAGTTTGGTTATTTGGTCAGTCATGCTAGCTGTATGACCTCTCTGTGTCTTAGCTTCCTCATCACTAAAATGAGAATAACAATACTGTCACCATCTACGTCAGAGAATAATTAGTAAATTGTTAAGACTAGATAACATTTAAAATGTTTTATTAATTGTAACAGCAAGCAAAGTGGGACTTTGTTCTTTTTTTTCTTTTGGATTTCTCATCACTAAGGCAATCAAGTGTCTCTGAGTCTTGTCTTTGATTGAATCAAGAGTCTTTGATTGTTGTTACATTAATATAAAGCATTAGAGAAATATTAGATATTTTTTGTTATGCAAAGTCTTACTCTGATATGTCATGATCAAAAGGAATGTTGCCATTTGGGCTCTAAGAGATTGTGCCAATAGAAGTACTAGCTGGCACAGCTTCCCAAAGTGAAATCAGCCTCAGCTATCTCTCTAGCTCTGATTGTCTGAGAAATAGGCTTGCTAAATACAAATGGATTATCATCAATTGATTTTGCAACAGATCATTTTATGCTGTGGACCAAGAAAAATCATGATCTGTTGCCAAATCAATTGATAAAAAGCTGACCCTGAACCAAGACAAGTTCAAGCCTACACTTGCAACATACACACTGTGTGGTGTTGTTGGCCAAATTCTTTAACCTCCGAATGTCCCAGGCAAGCTCTCTAAGAATACGTGGCGGAGATTATGCCAACCTCCTTTCACTGAAAAAGTTTCCTCACCTGGGAGTTCCTTATGCCAGTGAAATCACCAGCTTACTCCCTATCCCTAATATTGTCATATGCAAACTGAAAACTCTAAGCTTGTCACTTTCCAAGGCACTCAGCTTTGGAGAGGGAAGGAGGAATGTGGAAGAGGGAAATAAAAGGTGAAGTGTGATTGCACTCCCCAAAGCAAGAAACCTATTTTTGTCTCTGCCACACAGGGAAGAGGTCTTACATTGTCATTTGCAAAAAGGTTCTGTCCTGACCAAAGCAGGATTCAATGTGACAGAATTTAAATCAGAAAATCTTATTCCTGTGCTAAGTGTCCAAGCATAGGACCTCCATACCTCCAGGGACCTAAAAGTATAGAATCTTTCAGATTCTTCCCAATTCTACTTGTTAGAAGATTTATTGATAGGAAGCATGAACAAAGGTGAAATTGGAGACATCTAAGTTATGCTGAAGATATCACTGTGCCCAGGGTGGCAGGTGACCTACCCAGGATGTAACTGTTCTCATCTACAAATGAGATGGGTTACTAGGTATCACAGTGGGTGGAGTACCAGTTCTGAAGCCAAGAAGATCTGAGTTCAAATTTGACCTCAAATATTTACTAGCTGCATAAGTCTGAGGAAGTCATTTAACCTCTGTTTGTCTTTGTTTCCACATCTGTAAAATGAGGATAACAATAATAGCACCTACCTCCCAGGGTTGTTGTGAGGATCAAATGAAATAATAACTGTAAAGTGCTTAACACATTGCCTACCATATATTAAGTATTATATAAATGCTAACTATTATAATGTAATGAGGCTTAAAAAACAATCACATTAAAACTTCCGTGATCTAAATAAGATAACGTGGCATAGTGAGGAAAGATACTAGATGGTCAGGGGTCAGAAGACAGTTATTTCTAATCTCATTTCTGCCAATGGCATTGACCACATGTAATGGTAATCAGGGCAGGACTTTTTTGCTGTTCCCTTTTAGAATTCTAAGGCCATCAAATGCCTTTAACGAGTCTTGCCTTTGTTTGAATGGGGCAAATAAAGTGGGATCTTTCTGTTTTGGAGTGTTTCTCAGTCCTAAGGCAATCAAGAGTCATGGATTTGGAACCACGTATATGATGTGGTACTAGTGACTGAAGAACTTTCCCACACCCTGGTGCTTGTGATTGAAGAATTAATTTTCCCATACCCTAAATACTAAGTTGGCCCTAGCCCTCAGGGTCCTGAACAGCATATGAATATATATATATATATATATATATGTATATATATATATATATACATACACACACACACACACACACACACACACACACACACACTGGAAGGTTAGTGTTTGACTTTTGGGGGTACACTCATTGAAAGAGTGTTGGTGACAAGACTCTGGGCAGCCCCTTCCACACCCCCGGCTTTGAAAAACCCGGATGTTGGTTCTTCTTTGGTAACTATGTACTGCTATGGATAGATGGGTTTGTGTTATTTGCTTTGTTTTTATAATGTATGCTTGTAATTTCTGTTTGTATTTGCCCTGAAGTTCAGGGGGCTGATCTTTTCCCCCAGAACTAAGTGAATGATATATGTATGTTTAATTAAAGTGAGATTGTTAACTCCTTAGAGTTGCTTTCCTTAGAAAAGCAGATCAAAGAACATGTGTTGGGATCCCTTCTGTGTGCTCTTGTTGTTGGTCTTACATAGCCACATTGCAACACATAGCAACATTATTGTTACACCAAGGAACACAAATTCTTTGTCTCAGTTTTCTTATGTGTAAAGAGAGAACATTTAAATAGAATAGCATTAACTCCAAAACACCAGGGATTTTGCTAATGCTGTTCCCATCATGGTAAGCTACATTGTAGTTGGGCAATTAAGTTGAGCTCTGAAGGATGCTGGGGGTTCTAAGTGACAGAAGAGAAAGGAAGTAATATTCCAGCCATGGTTTTAGCCAGTGAAAACATATAAAAATAGGAGACAAAATGTCCTGCCCAGAAGGCAACAAGTAGGATAGCTTGGCTTAAACATAGAGCTTATGATGGGAAATAATGTATAATCAACTTGGAAAGATAGGTTGGAGACAGAATGTGCCAAACAGTGAAGTTGGGTTTTTGTTTGTTTTGTTTTGTTTGTTTTTAATCCTAGAGACAATAGGAAGGCACCAGAGTCTCTGGAGAAAGGGAACTAGGCAGTCACACCCGTAGATCTGGAATATCAATGGCAGTTGTATGGACAATGGGCTAGAGAGGAAAGAGGTGGTAGAAGGAGGCCAATTAGTAGAAGGTTACTGTACTAAAGATGTGAGATTGTAAGTGCCTGAACTTGAGTGGTTGTGGTATGAGTGGAGACAAAGAAATGAATTAAAGAAATGTTATTAAGATAGAGGTGGAAAGACTTGGCAACTGATTTGAAGTGAAGGAAGAGTAAGGGTCAATGTGACTCCTAGATTGGAAACTAGAGTTTCCAGAAGGATAGTAAATCCCACTACAAAGGCAGGGACATTTTAGGGGGACGTGTAGCAAATTCTGCTTTGAACATGTTGAGGTTAAGATACCTGTGGGCCATCTAGGTAAAGATACTCAACAGGCAGTTAAAGATGTAGTACTGGAACTCAGGACTGAATACCAAAATGTGGGAGGTATTTGCAAAAAAGAAAACAGTTGAACAGAAGGAAACTGATGAAATCATAGAAAGAGTATGTGTAAAGAGATAAAAAGAGAGAAGGAAAGAAAGGAGAAGCAAGAGAAAGGGAAAAGAGGAGAAAAGAAGGGAGCGAGGAAATGAGGAGAAGGGTGTAAGAGAAAAAAGAGAGAAAGGGAGGGGAGAGGAAAAGAGGAGAGGACAGGGAAGAGAAACAGAGGGAGAAAAGGGAGAGAAGAGTAGAAAAGAAAGAGAGGAGTGGAGGGGACAGGAGGAGAAGAAAATGGGAAAGGAGGAAAGAAAAAGAACAGGAAGGGAGAAAAAAGGAGAAGAAGGGAGAAGAGAGATGTGAGAGGAGGGGTCAAGAAGAGAATGGAAGGTGAAAAACAGTAGGCAAAAAATGAAGACAATTTTTTTCTATGATTTTGATGAGAATGAAAGTGCTCTAAGATAATAACTTCAGAGAATGGCAACATAAACTTTTTTCATCCTTGTAACAACCCTATAATGTAGCTACATATTATTCCCATTTTATACATCAAGAAACTAAGGTTCTGAACAGTTCAGTGAGTTGACTACAGAAATGCTGCTGGTAAATGCAAGAGGCAAATTCAAACCTTGATCTTCTTGCCTCCACATCTATCCCAGAATCCACCATGCCATACCACATAGAAAACCACTGCCTCAATAGAATCACACTTTTTCAAAAACTTAATTTTCTGACTGGGGGAGAAGTGAGTTCTTCTGCTCCCTATACTCCAGATCCCAACAGCTAGAAGATAAGTTGGTGTTAGCTGTACTCAGGATATTGCCAAGGATATACAGGCAGGCTTCTATCAGCAAGCTTACAGTTCCCTAATAACACAGTTGAGACTAGAACCCAGATCTTTGACTCTGGGTCCAGTATTCCTTCCACTACATGATGTGATCTGTGCTATGTTCAATAAAAAGAATGAATAGGATGTGATGATGTTTTCTGGATATGGCAAATGAAGGAGAGGAAGGGGTCAACAATGATTCAATCCCTGGCTGTTAGGGTTTATTTTTATGGAAGCAGTGGGTGATCCAAATCTAGAGACAATCAGTAAAAACTTGATATATTCTGACAGGCATAGTTCCCTTGGTAATTCTCTGCACTGGCCAGAGTTGTTACTGAAAGATAAAATGTGAAAGAATGTTTTTTGTGTGTTATCCAGTTGCTGATAGAGTTAAAGTCCACATGTGTGGTCTTAATGAAGCCAGAGTTTGTTAAAATACTCGGGATCAGAATGTGAAAGGCCTCCTCAATGAAAATTCATTCCTTCCAGGAAGTCTTTCTTGGATGATTCTATCCTGTTTTCTTTCTCTTTCTGTCCTTAACTAAATCACCAATTCCTTTGCTGGAGTTTATGTTCAGTCTGTGGAATTAATCACCAATTTTATTCCCTAGAGATATTTAAAGAAGAAAAGGCATCTTTTTTTCTGTTTCTAGCTTAGAAAATTATTCATTCATTCTCTCACTTCAAGTACCACCTCTATATGACTGACTCTCACATCACAGGATGTGTTAGCTATATCCAGGCCTACCTAATCTTTCAGAGCTCCAGTCTACTGCTTTGTGAGCACTGAATGTGGAACCATTATATTGTTAGACCACAGAACAGGCATCAAGTAAGGGTCATTACAGCAGCAGTCACATTCTGAGTAGTAAATATGATGAGCCAAGAGTGAAAATGCTCCAAACACTTTACCTTTGAAAGAAAAAAATATTTGAGGGGTAATCCCTTACCAATATGTTCTCTGGGCAGACTTGGAGAAAACCAAGCACAGAATACTATGTTAAAGGAGCTGTGATTTCAATTTATTCAAGGAATTCTAACCCTTGACTTTGTTAATTTGTTGCTTTACTAAATATAATTTAATCTCTATATGACCAAGTAATCTTTTTTCTGGTCACACGAAATTGGGATATAAATTAGAATCTCAATAGGATGGTGCCTAAGTCATGGCAGATTTATGAGTTATTATTTGTTATTCATGTCCATAGAAAGACATAGAATAGAAATAGTAGCAGTAAATAGTTTGAAACTGGTGTTTCAGACATATATCAGAAGTAAAGTGGTGTAGCTTCAACTTGGAAGGTTATTTCAGTGTTGAGGACTATCTAGTAATTGATTAGATACAATAACTCATAAGAATTGCTTTTTTATTTATCCATGCACAATACGTGAGCTTGTCAGCAAGACAAATGCACAACTTGGTGGCTTACACAAATATAGGACTGACTCTGAGTAGACTAGGATCAATCGCTAGTGCCATTAATGGATGAAAACTTTATCCTTCCTATATCAAAGTGACACCTTTGCTCAAAAGCTCTCCACATATGTCCACTGGCCAAAGGACCATATCCAGACTTCTTACCCTTCCATTTTATACTCTCTGCAATCTTCCCTAAGTCCACCTTTCCGTACTGATCTACCATCTTCTACCACATGAAGCCAGCATTCTCTGTAGATTACTCTACTTACTCTTTCCTATTCAAACTTTTGTCATCTCCAATGCCATCTTTTATCTTCTGCTTAGAATACCAAATTTATCATCTCTGTCCATCATCCTAAGGCTTTCTTCTTCCAGGAGTAAACTCTACCCCACATAATCAAGTTTTTCCTTAAATAGACAGAGCAATAGTAGCAATGGAGAGAGAGGGGGAGGCTCCCACATGTGTAGTAAGGTTGTTTATATTGCTAGTACTTGTCCTTGTGTGTCTCAGAGAAAAGCAAAATAGACACCGCTAGGCTTTTCTCTCCCCTCCCCCCTTCTCTAAGGCTTCCATTCCAGCCTGTAGACAAAGCAAGAGGTTGGGAGCAAAGGCCGTACTACTCTACTTTCCTTAGAGAGAGAGGCTATCAGTCTAGCATATTTACCTGCTCCCTTAAATACTCTTTCTTTAGGGGCTATAATTGAGTTCCATCTAGCTGTGATCACTTTGTCATTTTGGGGAGTAAAGGGAGACCCTAAGCTATATATGCAAGGTTTGATGCCTTTCCCCCTTAATCCCAGCTTCACAATGAACACATATAGAGAATAACAAAGAAATTCATTTATCCAAACCCTAGCAAAACAGAAATCAGATAATATGTACATAGAAGAGTATATATCAGACAACATAGAAAGGAGGAGTTCTCTCATTGGGAATGAATGACTCAGTGCAGCCAAGAGAGAAGTTGCTGAATCCCATCTAAGGGCAAATTCCCTGAAGTCTATAGAGTAACAATCTGATAATAGAGACATGACGGAGACTGACTCCTTTCAAATCTTCCCAGAGTCTTTTCCTTTATCAGCTAGAAGCAGATTTGGCCTCTTCTATCTTCTCTCTCAAAGCTGGAAGCTGACTAGATGATATATGAAGAAGAGACTTAGTTGGTGAGTCCCAAAGAGGAACTCTTACTTGAAGAGTCCCCAAAGTGGGGACTGGCTGAACACCCCACCCCTCACACAGGGGAAGCCATTCATTTCCACCAACAAGGAGAGAGTCCAATATCAATGGGTTTGGGGACAGGGATTATATTTAAATTTTAAAAAGCTATCTTTGAGACTTAATTGGTCTGGGAACTAAGGCTCGAAACATTGACTTAGCACAGTGTCCCAGGACATAACGCAATGTCTGATATATAGTCAGTCAATAAGCATTTATTAAGCACTTACCATGTGCCAGGCACTATACCAAGCAAACAGTAAATGCTTGTGCTGACTTAGCTTCCTTTTTGCTTAAGTATAAAATATTCAACATAGGAAGAGACTGAAGCTAGTAGGTTTTTTTTTTAAATAGTGCTGTTAAGTCCTTTCTATGTGGTATTATTTTAGAATCTATATATTCCCTTTTCCCTTACATATGAACCATAGAACAGCTACTCTTAGAATTTGTGATAGAGGGGAACAGGGGGTAAAAGGAAATGAAGGAGTGGGTGTTAGATGTAGGTATACATTTATCTATCCTCCTAAGACAAAAGGTAATGAGAAATCAGATTCAACAAATCTCTTAATTCCAGGGAATAAAGCAGAAGAAAGACCTTCCTAGTCTAGAGATGTAAAATTAAGTGTGGGAAGGGAACAAACATTTATCTTTAAATATTGTTAAAGTAGTTTACAAATATTTCATTTGATCATAAGTGATCTGTGAAGGTTTATATTAAAGAAAGGTAAGTATTTGGGGCCAAATGGTTGCCTGACAAAGGCAAAATGCCAAGGAGGAGTCAGTGTTTGGTTGGAAGGCAACCAAGATCAGCAAGGCCTAGGCTCAAGCAAGGATATTTTGCAAAGCCATTATAAAAGGAACTCTGTGTTTACTATCCTCAGGAAGGAGTCAGCATCTGGAGAAATCCTGAAATAGGTATGCATAGAGGCCTTAGTGTGATCTAAATGGTCTTTATATTTACTTCCTCTGAGGCACATTGCCAGAGACACATGAAGCGTTGCCAGAGGCCAGTTTCAGATGCCAAATGAAATTATCTGTGCTTAGGTTGGCTGAACTATTTGATTCACTATTTTCTGACCTCTTCACATTACTTCCTGTCACCTCTTTCTGACTGGTGTCAGAAAAGGGAAGGAAGTCAAGAATTAATAATGAGAAAATGCCTCATTTAATGGCAAAAAAGCTCATTTGATATATTGGCTATTGGGCTAAAGCAGGCTTATATAAGCTTGACTAGGTCAGGGCTGGGGGAACCTGCAGCCCTAGAGGCCATGCATGGCCCTCTAGGTCCCTTGACAAAGGGCCACATTTGAGGCCTTAGAGAGCCACATGTGGCTTCAAGGCCACAGGCTCCCCACCCCTGGAATAAGTGAACATGGAACAGACTAAACTAATGCATGTCTACCCTCTGCTGTTGAAAAGTTAAAAAAAAAACAACCTGATATAAACATTAAGCATTCTACTGTCATCTTGCATATTTATTCAAAATTTTAGTTGCTTTTTGTTGTCTGTTATCTTATCTAAATGATAAATTCCTGTTTACAGAATGAAGTCTGGACTCCTTAGTCTGTTTTTCAGGGCCTTCTACTATATGTCTTATATGCTAGTGAAATAGAAAGCTTGTGAGTTTTAGAGTTAATATATTGGCTTAGCCATTTACTATCTGTCTGACCTTGAGCAAATCATTTAGTCACAATGGGCTTCAGCCTCATCTATGAAAAGCAGGATTGGGGGGTGGGGTGGAGCCAAGATGGCAGAGTAAAAGCAGAGACTTGCTTGAGCTCTCCCCCAAACCCCTCCAAATACCTGTAAAAATGACTAAACAAATTCTAGAGCTGCAGAACCCATGAAATGACAGAGTGAAGCAAATCTCCAGCCCAAGACAACCTGGAAGGCCAACAGGAAGGGTCTATCACACCAGGCGGGGACCCAAACTCTGTCCAGCATGGGCCTCTCTGGGACAGACTGAGCGGGAGCAGGCCTCAGGGGACAGAATCACTGGCAGCTATGGCGGTTGCCAGATTTCACAACCCCAAAATGCAAAGGACAAAGCAGAAGGTCAGTGGGGAAACTGTCAGACCTGGGGGAGAGAAGAGCAGCCCTGGGGCAGTGGAAGTGGAGGTGGGGGAGATGAGGGGGTAGCTGTGGCAACAACAGTAGCTGCTGCTGCCTCTAGAGCTCCAGGCACACAGACAGTAGGAGAATCAAGTGACTGATCAAAGAGGCATTGAAGGGATCTCCTTGCTGGTGCTGAGGTGGGATTCTCTTGCTTTGCCCTGCTTGGATCTGGGTCGTATTCCTGGGTGGTGGTCCTGGGGTGAGGAGGAGCACTGGTGTGGCAGCTATGGAGATGGAATCTTCCTCACGGTTCCAAGGCAAAAAAGAGTGCTTGAGGCCACTCACAGACCAGAACACAGGCCAGGAGAGGAGTAAACACCTCTCCTTTAATCATACCACCTTAGAAGATCTTAAAATTTACAGGTGACAAGAAGTATTTCTGACAACAGCTGTGCAAACCCCCTGAAACTTGGGACAGAGCACTCTCCACTCTGGAAGCAGAGTCCTACCTTGACAAAGAGCTCAAAAGTCAAGTAGTTGGCTGGGAAAATGAGCAAACAGATTTTTAAAAAGCAAACTATAGAATCTTACTTTGGTGACAAAGAAGATCAAAACATACAAGCAGAAGAAGACAACAAAGTCAAAGCTCCTACATCCAAAACCTCCAAGAGAAATGTGAATTGGTCTCAGGCCATGGAAGAGCTCAAAAAGGAATTTGAAAATCAAATAACAGAAGTAGAGGAAAAATTGGGAAGAAAAATGAGAGTGATGCAAGAAAATCATGAAAAACAAATCAACAGCTTGCTAAAGGAGAGCCCCAAAATACTAAAGAAAATAACACCTTAAAGAATAGACTAACCCAAATGGCAAAAGAGATCCAAAAAGCCAATGAGGAGAAGAATGCCTTAAAATGCAGAAGTGGCTAAATGGAAAAAGAGGTCCAAATGCTCACTGAAAAAAATAATTCCTTAAAAATTAGAATGGAGCAACTGGAAACTAATGACTTTATGAAAAATCAAGAAATCATAAAACAGAACCAAAAGAATAAAAAAAGAAGACAATGTGAAATATCTCATTAGAAAAACCACTAACCTGGAAAATAGATCCAGGAGAGATAATTTTAAAAGTATTGGACTACGTGGAAACCATGATTTTAAAAAAAAGGCCATAGACATCATCTTTCAAGAAATTATCAAGGAAAACTGCCCTGATATTCTAGAACCAGAGAATAAAATAAAAATTGAAAGAATCCACTGATCACCTCTTAAAAAAGATCTCAAAAGGAAAACTCAGGAATATTGTAGCCAAATTCCAGAGTTCCCAGGTCAAGAGCAAGCTGCTAGAAAGAAACAACTCGAATATCGTGGAAACACAATCAGGATAACACAAGATCTAGCAACTTCTACATTAAGGGATCAGGAAGCTTGGAATTTGATATTCTGGAGGTCAAAGGAGCTAGGATTAAAATCAAAAATCACCTACCCAGCAAAATTGAATATAATACTTCAAGGGAAAAAATGGATATTCAATGAAATAGAGGACTTTCAAAAGCATTCTTGATGAGAAGACCAGAGCTGAATAGAAAATTTGACTTTCAAATACAGGAATCAAGAGAAGCACGAAGAGGTAAACAGGAAAGAGAAATCATAAGGGACTTATTAAAGTTGAACTGTTTACATTTCTACATGGAAAGATGATATTTATAACTCATGAGACCTTTTTCAGTATTAGGGTAGTTGAAGGGAATATGTGTGTGTGTGTGTGTGTGTGTGTGTGTGTGTGTGTGTGTATCTATAGACAGAGAGCACAGGGCGAGTGAAATATGAAGGGATGATATCTAAAAAATAAAATTAAGGGGTGAGAGAGGATTACATAGGGAGAAAGAGAAAGGGAGTGATAGAATGGGACAAATTATCTCACATAAAAGAGGCAAGAAAAAGCAGTTACAATGGAGAGAAAGAGGGGGGAGGTGAAAGGGAATGAGTGAACCTTACTCTCATCAGAGTTGGCATAAGGAGGGAATAACATACACACTCAATTGGGTATCTTACCCTATAGCAAAGTAGGGGGGGAGGGGATAGGGGGAATGATAGAAGGGAGGGCAGATTTGGGGAGTGTTAATCAGAAGCAAACACTTTTGAAAAGGGATACGGTCAAAGGAGAAAATAGAATAAATGGGAGGTAGGATATGATAAAGAGAAATATAGTTAGTCTTTCACAATATGACTATCATGGAAATGTTTGCATAGCTACACATGTACAGATTATATTGAATTGTTTGCCCTCTCAATGGGGGGTGGGTGGGGAGGGAAGAAGGGAGAGAATCTGGAAGTCAAAGTTTTAAGAACAAATGTTTAAAATTGTTTTTTCATGCAACTGGGAAATAAGATATACAGGCAATGGGGTATAGAAATCTATCTTGCCCTCCGAGAAAGTAAGGGAAAAGGGGATAAGAGGGGTGGGGTGGGGATAGAAAGGAGGGCAGACTGGGGTAAGGAGTAATCAGAATGCATGCCATCTTAGTGTAGAGGCTAGGGGAGAGATGGGGTCAAAATTTGGAACTCAAAAACTTGTGTAAATGAATGTTGAAAACTAAAAATAAATAAAATAAGTTTAAAAAAGATAAAAAGCAGGATTTGCACCCAATCATCTGAAGGGTCCTTCTAACCCTAAATTCTATGATCCTCCTTATTGCAGCTCATATAGTATACCACAACATACTCTACTATAATGTGGTATAAGGGGCACAGTCTATGAAGTCAGGAGAGTTGTGTTTGAGTACTGATTTAACACTTAGCATAGTACTTTTACAATGGAGAGCAAGTCCCCAAATATCCCTGAACTTAATTTTCCTTCTCTACAAAATGAGGACAATAATACCTGCCCTATGTATTTCAATGGGCAGCTAGGTGGCCTAGTAGATAGAGCACTGGGCCTGAAGTCAAGAAGCCTCATCTTCCTGAGTTCAAATGTGGCCTCAGACATTTAGTAGCTGTGTGACCCCAGGCAAGTCACTTAACCCTGTTTGCCTCAGTTTCTCATCTGTAAAATGAGATGTAGAAGGAAATTACAAATTACTACAATATTTTTGCTAAGAAAACCCCAAACAGAGTCACAAAAAATTGGAAAGGACTGAACAGCAACATCTACTTCAATACCCAGAGTTGTTGGAAAGAGAAAAAAAACTCTAAAAAAACTTAAAGCACTGTAGAATTCAAGTTATTATTATGGTATATTCCAGAGACCAGTGTATACTCCCAACTGATCCCAATTTTGACTCTCTCATCAAAGCTTATTTTGCTTATTTCTCATTTCCATTAACATTCTGGGATCCTTCACTCCTGATGGATGGTTGCCCCTCTTGGAGCACCATTTCAGGAAAGTCACAGCTGTTCTTCATCCTCACTTCTTTGGCCACTTCCTTTAAATCCACCACACCACCCCCCTTGCCAGTTTTCCTTCTCTACTCCTTTTTCAATTCCAGAACCATGACTCATTATTAAATCTACTCTGCTAATATTCCTGGATGGAGTGTGTCAGTCTCCTCCTCTGTGGTCCCACTCACCATTCCTATAACTTTCTAGATCAAAATGGCACTCCTTGAACGAACATCATTCTTTTATGTATATCCTATACTGCACACAAATGCAAACTTCTTAAAAGGCAAAAACAATCTTTCATTTTGAATTTTTATTCACAAAGCTTAGCAAAAAGCATGGGCATATACTAAATGCTAAAAAATAGTTTTTCATGCAATCGTTTATTTAATAGGCCCAACTCTCTGCTAGGTGATGAATGCTATAAATACTATGCTGGACTCAGAATCCAGAACACCTGGATTCAAATCCTACCTCTGACACTTACTAGCAGTGTAACCTTAAGAAAAGTATTGTAACTCACCGACACCCAGTTTCTTTATCTATAGTAGAAGGAGGTTCAACTCAGATATCTTTTGAAGTCTCTCCTAGATCTATTTCTGTGATTCTAGTACTGAAGTTCTTTCTGTTACAACATACTGTATTGTAAGTTGTCCCAAGACTAAGTATTATTTTAATTCAACTCTTCTCTGAAATGTGACTTCTCAACAAAGTGTTCCTAATAAGTGATCCTCCACCTTTGCCTTAACAATTTCAGGAATAGAGAAACCACTGTTCCACCATGCAAAGATAGTAAAATCGATTTCAGATATGATGCCCTATAATTTACTAATAATTGACCCTAGTTCTACACAATGAAGACATATTAAATAAACCTAGACTAACGTTCCTTTTATGTGAATTCAGTCTCTTTTGCTTTTAGAATTCTATGAGGTAGTCAATTGATGAAACTACATGGACCAATAGGCCAGTGGGCCCACCAAGTGAGAACCTACCACATTAATCAGTGTGCCATAATTATTCACAGGCTCCATATCCAAAAGAAAGTGGCATTGTTTGACAACAGAGTTCTTAAAATGGGACAAAATGAAACAGAAATATTACCTCTATCTTCAAGTTTTCTTGTACCCTACCTTAAGGCATTATGAAGAAGTAGATTAAGAAATTAGGCTTCAGTCTAGGAAGGCATGGATTTAAATCTCCCTTCTGATACTTACCAGCAGTATGACCTTGGCACAAACCTCTTCATGCATCAGATTCAGCCCTAAGTCTTTTCTACTGAGTTTGCAAGGTGCAATCTGAGTTTCCTCTGCTGAAATAAATAACAAATTCTATTCACTAATCCCTGGTGCTGCAATGATAGGTAGTCAATAAACATTTAGTAAGGACACACTATATGTCAGGATTAAAAAAAAAGACAGTTCCATCTCTGAAGGAGCTCAGATTCTAATGGGGGACACAACATGCAAACAAATACATACAAACAAGCTATATACAGCAAAAAATTAAAATAACCAACAGAAGAAGGGTACTAGATTAAGGGAGACCAGTAAAGCTTCCCATAGTAGGTGGGATTTTAGCTAATATTTAAAGGAATCCAGGGAACTACTATAGGTACTATAGAATAAAAGAAGAGTGACAAACCAAAGTAAGTGGAGAAAGAACCTCCTGACCAGGAGTCAGAGAAGGATAAAGACAAACAAAGAGCTTTCCAAAAATCCTGATTAGGATGAGATTTTAAAACTTTGAGTTTTTTATTTTTCATTTTTAAAAAATTTATCTAGACAACCTTCAAACAAGACAAGTTACTCGCTATGCATTTTTCACTCAAGAGCTTAGAATAATGCTTCAATGATCAATCTTAATTATTAAAATACAAGATGGGGAAAACTATGATTTTTTGTGTTTCTCCTATAGCAAGGGCAAGTTTACCATGAATATTATATCATTGTTTGTGGACCAGTGCCCCAAATAGGATATTAAAAGATTTCTCAGGGCCAGTGGAGAATCAATACCATTTGTTCATTGCTATATTTATTCACTCTCACTCCAAGATTTGTGACAGTTTGTAAGTCATTATTTTGTTGCTACATGTCTTCACCATTTCACCAGCAACAAGATGATGCTCTGCTGAGGTTTTCCACTTTTCAGATAATAAAATATTTTGAGAAGATGATAACTTAGTGCTTACTTAGTATTATAGCAATGCAATATCTTAAATCAACATCAAAATTCATCTTCACAAAAAACTTTACAAGCTTGTAGTTGAGGGAGTATCACTCTCATTTTAAATGTAAAAAAGAAAATAAATTATACAGCAGTTAAATGACTTGTCCATATGGCTAGAAAATTATAGAGCTGAGATTTCAACACAGGTTTGGTTTGTTTTTTTTTTACTCCAAATCCAAAACTCTTTCTGACCCACCAGCCTCATTTGGAAAAAGTCCTATGGATCAGCACAGGATATTTCTCCTTGAACAAGAAGGGCTAAGCTATTTAAAGTCCTATTTTGTGGGAACTTCTGGGGTTGGAGCCAATAGGGCAGAATAGAGAAAGTACTCAGCTGGCTTCTGCCAACATTCCCCTCCAAACAACTTTAAAGTAATGCCTCAAATTGAATTCTGGAGTGGCAGAGCCAACAAAAGGTCAGAGTGAGACATTCTTCATGCCTAAAACAATTCAGGTCAAAAATTTTCAAAATCAAATAAGAATGAGAAAGGAAAAAATAGGTAAAGAAATGACAGTGAAAAAAGAAAATTATGAAAAGACAGTTAACAGCTTGGTAAAAGAAACACAAAAATAATGAAGAAAATAACACAGAACAAAACAGAATTGGCTGAATGGAAAGGGAGGTACAAAAGCTCATCGAAGAAAATAATTCCTTAAAGATTAGAATTAGGCAAGTGGAAACTTATGACTTCATGAGACAAGAAAAAATAATAAAAACAAATTCAAAAGAATAAAAAAAGAAGAAAATATTAAATTTCTCAACAGGGAAAGCAATAATTTAAGAATTTTTAGACTCCCTAAAAGCAATAACAAAAGAAAGAGCCCAGACATCACATTTAAAGAAATTATCAAGGAAAACTCCCCTAATATCTTAGAAGCAGAGGGTAAAATAAAAATGAAAAAAATTCACCAATCACCACTTGAAAGAGATTCCAAATTGAAAACTTCCAGGAACATTATCACCAAATTCCAGACCTCTCAGGTCAAAGAGAAAATATTTTAAGGATACAGAAAAAAAAATTATTCAAAAACCATGGAGCCACAGTCAGGATCACATAAGATTTAGCAGCTGAAACATTAAAGAAGTGGAGGGCTTTGAATATAATATTACAGAAGGCAAAAGATCTCAGAGTACAATTAAAAAAAACCTATCCAGCAAAACTGAGTATAATTCTTCAAGGAAAAAATGGATAATTAATGAAATAGGTGACATTCAAGCATTCCTTATGAAAAGACCACAGCTGAATCTGACTTTCAAGTATAAAACTCAATTGTAAAAAAGTAAACATGAAAGAGAAATCATAAAGGACTCAATAAGGTTAAGTTGTTTATCTTTCTAAATGGGAAGGTAATACATGTAGCTTCTAAGCACTTTATCATGTTTATGATAATTAAAGGGATTCTGCATAGAAAGAAGGAACAGGAGTGAGTGGATCACATTGGAAAGATGTATAAATATGAATAGGTGAGAAAGAGAAATGCTCTGGGAGATAGGGAAAGGGAAAAGAAGAATGGGGAAAATTATCTCACATAAAAGAGGTGTTCAAGGAAGAGTTTTTATAGTAGAGGGGAAAATGAGAGGGGTAGCATTTGAACCTCACTCACATCTAAATTGGTTCAGAAGAGGAAAATATACATATATACATACATATATGCAGACAATTGATAATAGAAATCTATGTTACTCAACAGGGAAGTTGGAGGGGAAGGGAAAAAGGGAAAGGAAGGGGTAATAAAAAGGAAAACTGATAAAAGAAGACAGTCATCAGAAAGAAAAAATACTTTAGAGAGTGGACAGGATAAAAAGAGAGAGAAAAAGATAAACATAAGAAAATAGGATGGAAGGCAATGCATAGTTAGTAATCATAAATGTAAATGAGATGAACTCATCTGTAAAAGAGAATCAGATGGCAGAGTGGATCGCTAACCAGAATCCAACAATATGCTGTTTACAAGTAACACACATGAAACAGAGACACTCACACACAGAGTTAAAATAAGGGAAAAGAGCAAAATCTATTATGCTTCAGCTAGAGTAAAAAAGGGAGGAATAGCAATCTTTATCTTAGACAAAGAAAAAGTAAAAAGAGACTTAATTAAAAGACATAAGCAAGGAAACTACATCTTACTAAAGGAGCCATATGAATATGAAATAATGTAATATCAATGCTAAACATATATGTGCCAAATATCATACCATCCAGATTCTTAAAGGAATTTTAAATGAATTACAGGAGGAAATAGATAGTAAAACTATAGTAGTGAGGGACCTCAATTATCCCCTCTCAGAGCTGGACAAATCTAACCATAAAATAAATAAGAAAGAAGTTAAGGAACTGAATAGCATCTTAGAAAAGTTAAATATGATAAACCTCTGAAGAAAACTGAATAAGACTAGAAAGGAGTGCACCTTTTTCTCAGCTATAGGGCACAAAACCTCAAGACCAAATGCAAAAAAGCAGAAATTTTAAATGCAACCCTTCAGACCATAATACGATACAAATTATATTCAAGAAAGGTCCATGGAAGCATACATTAAAAATTAGTTGGAAAGTAATTAATCTATTTCTACTGGATGAGAGGGTCAAAGAACAAATCATCAAAATAATCAACAATTCCATTGAAGAGTATGTCAGAAATGAGACAACATTCCAAAATTTATATATTTTGCCCTGAGTTTGACTCAATGCCACAAATTTATAAATGCAAACAGTAAAAGAAAAAGAAAAAAATTAATGAATTGGGCATGCAACTAAAAAAACTAAAAAAAGAATAAGAATAAATTAAAAATACCCAAGTAAACATTAACCTAGAAATCCTCAAAATCAAAGGAGAGATTAATAAAATTTAAAGAAAAAAAATGAGCTAATAAATAAGACAAATAGTTTTATGGAGAAGTCAATAAAATAGACAAATCATAGGTTAATTTGATTTGATAAAGAAAGAAGAAAACCAAATTATCAGCATCAAAAATGAAAGGGTGGGTGAATAAAACACCAATGAAGATGTAACTAAAGCAATTAAGGGGAGTTATTTTACCCAATTATATGCCAATAAAACTGACAATCCAAATGAAATGCATGACTATTTACAAAAATGCAAATGGCCCAGATTAATAGAAGAGGAAATAGAAAACTTAAATAACCATATCTTGGGTGGGAGGTGGCAGGGGGTGGGGAGAGAAATTGAACAAATCATCAATAAACTCCCTAAGAAAAATCCCCAGGATCAAATGATTTCTGAGTGAATTATACCAAACATGTAAGGAAAAAATTATCTCATAAACTATTTGAAAAAATATGTAAAGGAGTACTACCAAATTTCTTTTATGACACAATATGGTTTTGATAACTAAACCAGAGAGAGCAAAAACAGAGAAAGAAAACCATAGACCAATTTCTTTAACAAATATTAATGCCAAAATTTTTAATAAAATACTTAGGGAAAAGATTACAGCAATCTATCGCAGAGGTCATACCAGGTGAGATTTATACCAGGAATGCACAACTGGTTCAAAATTAGTAAAACTATCAGCCTAATTGAATATATCAACATCAAAGTCAACCAAAATCATATTATTATGTCAATACACGCAGAAAAGAAGCCTTTAAAAGATAATTCCCATTCCTATTAAAAACACTACAAAGCATAAGAATCAATAGTGACTTTCTTAAAATGATAAGTAGCATCTATCTAAAATGAAGAACAGGCATTATCTCTAATGAGGATTAACTTGAACCATTCCTAATAAATCAGGGATGAAGCAAGAACATCTACTATCACCACTATTACTTGATATTTTACCAGAAATTCTAGCTATAGCAATAAAATAAGAAAAAAATAAAGGAATATAAATAGGTAATGAGGAAATAAAACTATCACTCTTTGTTAATGGCATGATGGTGTACTTAGAGAACCCTAGAAAATCAACCTTACAACTAGCTGAAGTGATTAAATACTTTAGCAAGTTGCAGGATATAAAATAAACCAACATAAACCATCAGTATTTATATATAATACCAATAAAACCTAGAAGCAAGGGATAGAAAGGGGAATAACACTTAAAATAATTTGATAATACCAAATACTTGGGAGTCTGCCTGCTGAGCCAATCTTAGGGACTAAATAAACACAATTACAAAACACTTTTCACACAAATAAAGTCAGATCTAACCAACTAGAGAAATGTTAATTATTCATGAGTAGGGTGAGCCAATATAATAAAAATGACAATTTTACCTAAATTAATTTAATTATTCCTTGCCATGCCAATCAAACTGCTAAAGAATTATTTTATAGAGCTAGAAAAAGTAATAAAAAAATTCATCTGGAATAACAAAAATGACAAAAAGTCAAGATTACTGATGGAATCAAAAAAATGTAAAGGAAGGAGGCCTAGTGTTTCAGATTTCAAACTATATTGCAAAATGGTAATCATCAAAACAATTTGGTGCTGATTACGAAATAGAGGAGGATCAGTTGAATAGATTAGGCCCACAATACACAGTAATAGATAACCCTAGTAATCTAGTGTTTGATAAAACCTAAAGATCCAAGTTTTCAGGTTAAGAACTCAACATTTGACAAAAATTGTTGGGAAAACAGGAAAGCAGTTTGCCAGAACTTAGGCATAGACCAACATCTACCACTGTCTACTAAGATATGATCAAAATGGATAAGTGATTTAGATATAAAGGACGATATCTTAAATAAATTAGGGGAGCATGGAAAAATGTACCTGTCAGATCTGTGGATGACAGAGAAGTTTATGAACAAATAAGAGATAGAGAGAACCACAGGAAGCAAAATAGATAATTTTGATTACTTAAAATTAAAAAAACTTTTTTCACAAACAAAACTAATGAAGTCAAAATTAGAAGGAAAACAGGAAAGTGTGCAAAATTTACAACAAATTTCTTTAATAAATGTCTCATTTCTCAAATATATAAGGAACTATTGTGCTATAAGAAATGACAAGCAAATGATTTCAGAAAAATCTGGGAAGACATACATGAACCATATTCTATTCATATCAAATTGATATGAATAGAACAAGGAGAATTTTGTACAGTTACAGCAATATTGTAAGAATGATCAACTTGGGGGGTGAGGCCAAGATGCCAGCTGGAAAGCAGGGACTTGCCTAGGGCACTCCCCCAGGACCCTCCAAACACCTATAAAAAATGACTCTGAACAAATTCTAGAACTGCAGAATCCACGGAATAGAAGAGGGAAGCAGGGCTCCAGCCCAGGACAGCCTGGATGATTGCTGGGTAAGGTCTATTGCACAGAGCTGGAAGCAAAATGGAGCAGAGCCCAGTGTGGGCTGCACCCAGACCAACCAAACCGGGAGCTGGGTGGAACAGGCCCTACTGCCCTGAATCAGTGAGCTGTGGCAGTTACCTGACTTCTCAACCCACAAACACCAAAGACAGCAGAGAAGGTTAGTGGGAAAAACTGCAGGGCACAAAGTGAAAGGAGCTCCTGGTTTGGCCACCACCCCAGAGGCAGCAAAGGTGGTGCAGCTACAGAAGTACAGCTGCAGTTGCTTCCTGCCCCAGGCCCAACTGGTGGGAGGAATTAAGTGGCAGATCAGAGCAAGAGTACAGAGCCTGCTTAAATCTGAGTCCCGTCAGGGTTGGCAGTTCTTGGGGGAGGAGGAGTGCTGGTGTGGCAGAGCTTACTGTGTAGAAATAGCTCTGAAAACAAGCAGCGCCTCAAGCTTGGGACAAAGTACTCTCTACTCTACAAGCAGTCACATCCTGACAAAAAGCTCAAGGGTCAAGGCTGGGAACATGGCCAGGCAGTGAAAATGGACTCAGATTCAGTCTCAGACTTTGGAATCTTTCTTTGGTGACAAAGAAGACCAAAACATACAGCCAGAAGAAGTCAACTAAGTCAAAGAGCCTACATCAAAAGCCTCCAAGAAAAACATTAACTGGTCTCAGGCCATGGAAAAGCTCAAAAAGGATTTGGAAAAGCAAGTTAGAGAAGTAGAGGAAAAATTGGGAAGAGAAATGAGAGTGATGCAAGAAAACCATGAAAAACAAGTCAATGACTTGCTAAAGGAGAACCAAAAAATACTGCAGAAAATAACACCTTAAAAATAGACTAACTCAAATGGCAAAAGAGCGCCAAAAAGCCAATGAGGAGAAGAATGCTTTGAAAGGCAGAATTAGCCAAATGCAAAAGGGAGGTCCAAAAGACCACTGAAGAAAATACTACCCTAAAAATTAGACTGGAGCAAGTGGAAGCTAGTGATTTTATGAGAAATCAAGATATTATAAAACAGAACCAAAGGAATGAAAAAAAATGGAAGACAATGTCAAATATCTCATTGGAAAAACCACTGACCTGGAAAATAGATCCAGGAGAGATAATTTAAAAATTATTGGACTACCTGAAAGCCATGATCAAAACAAGAGCCTAGATATCATCTTTCAAGAAATGATCAAGGAGAACTGCCCTGATATTCTAGAGGGTAAAATAGAAATTGAAAGAATCCACAGATCGCCTCCTGAAAAAGTCCCAAAAAGAAAACTCCTAGGAATATTGTTGCCAAATTCCAGAGCTCCCATATTGAGGAGAAAATACTGCAAGCAGCCAGAAAGAAACAATTTGAGTATTGTGGAAACACAATCAGAATAATACAAGATCTGGCAGCTTCTACATTAAGGGATTGAAGGACTTACAATACGATATTCTGGAGGTCAATGGATCTAGGATTAAAACCAAGAATCACCTACCCAGCAAAACTGAGTATGATGCTCCAAAGCAAAATATGGAATTTCAAGAAAATAGAGGACTTTCAAGTTTTCTCAGTGAAAAGACCAGAGCTGAATAGAAAATTTGACTTTCAACACAAGAATCAAGAGAAGCATGAAAAGGTAAACAAGAAAGAGAAATCATAAGGGACTTACTAAAGTTGAACTGTTTTGTTTACATTCCTACATGGAAAGATGATGTATATAATTCATGAGACCTCAGTATTAGGGTAGCTGAAGGGAATGTGTGTGTGTGTGTGTGTGTGTGTGTGTGTGTGTGTGTGTGTGTGTGTGTATATATATATATATATATATATATATACATATATATACAGAGGGCACAGGGTGAGTTAAAGTTAAATATGAAGGGATGATACCTAAAAAATGAAATTAAAGGATGAAAGAGGAATATATTGAGAGAGGGAGAAAGGGAGAGATAGATGGCGCAAATTATTTCACATAAAAGTGGCAAGAAAAGCAGTTCCATTGGAAGGGAAGAGGGGGCAGGTCAGGGGGAATGAATGAATCTTGCTGTCATTAGATTCAACCTGAGGAGGGAATACCATACACACTCAATTGAGTATCTTACCCCACAGGAAAGAAGGAGGAAGGAGATAAAAAAGGGGGGATGATAGAAGGGAGGGCAGATGGGGGAGGAGGTAATCAAAACCAAAGACTTTTGAAAAGGGACAGGGTCAAGAAAGAATACTGAATAAAGGGGGATAGAATAGGAGGGAGAAAAATATAGTCAGTCTTTCATAACATGAGTATTGTAGAAGGGTTTTACATAACGACACACATGTGGCCTATGTTGAATTGCTTGCCTTATCAGGGAGAGTGGGTGGGGAGGGAAGAGGGGAGAGAATTTGGAACTCAAAGTTTTAGAAGAAGATGTTAAAAAAAAGTTTTTGCATGCAACTAGGAAATGAGATATACAGGTAACGGGGCATGGAAGTCTATCTTGCCCTACAAGAAAGTAAGGGAAAAGGGGATGGGAGGAGTGGGGTGATGGGATGGGGGGCTGACTGGGGAATGGGGCAATCAGAATGTATGCCATCTTGGAGTGGGGGAGAGGGTGGAAGTGGGGAGAAAATTTGTAATTCAAACTCTTGTGAAAATCAATGCTGAAAACTAAAGATATTAAATAAATTAATAAAAAACATTAAAAAAAAGAATGATCAACTGTGAGAGGCTTAGTTACTCTAATCAAGTCAATGATTGAAGGTAATTCCAAAGTCTCCACAAAGAAAATTGGTATTCACCTCCAGAGAGCATACTGATGAATTCTGAATCCAGATTGAAGCATTCTTTTGCTATTTACTTTTCTTGAGTTTTTTTCTGGTCTCTGTTTTCTTCTGCAACATGGCTAATATAGAAATATGGTTTGCCTGACTTCACATGTAATCAATATCAAATTGTTTGCCTTCTCAAGGAGGCAAGGTGGGTAGGAGGAAGAGAATTTTTTTAAAAAAAGAATGTTAATTTTTATATGTAATTTGGAAATATTTAATGAAATAAGATATATTTTAAAAGAAGAAAAGCATTTTCCATACTATCTCATTTTAGTCTTAAAACAACCCTGGGAAGTAGATTCTATTACGATCCCCATTTTACAGATGAGGAAACTGAAGTTAAGTGATTCACCCAGGGTCACCCAGCTAATAAGTGGCAAAGGGAGGATTTGAACCCAAGTCTTCCTGACTTCAAGTACAGCCCTATTTCTACTGTGCCTCCTCATTGTTTCTTTCCCTCTGCCTTTAAATGAGAGGAAAAAAAATGTGTACATAACAGAAGCTACCAATGGCCCTGCTTCCATCTCCTGTACCTCTTCAAATATTCCATAAGCATATAATACCCACCCCTAGAGGAGAAGAGTGGGGAAAGACTTATAAAATCGTTATTAAGGACAATCAACAGAATTCAAGAAGACCTGGGAGAGGGCAGGTTTGGCTCAAGACATGTAGTGGAAGATATCCTGGTTCTAGAGACAGAATACATAGATTCAGCTTTCAGGTCACTGATATTTACTATCTGTGTGACCTTGGAGAAGGGAATAAGGATGTATGTAACACTTACTATGTACCAGGCACTGTGCTAAGCACTTTTGCAAATATTATCTCATTTGAGTCTCATAACAAACTAGTGGTAGGTGCCATTCTTATCCTCATTTTACTTTTAAGTAAACTGAGGCAACCAGAGAATAAATGTCTTGCTGAGGTTTATACAGTTAGTTAGCATCTGATGCCACATTTGACCTCAGGCCTCCCTGGTTCCAGGCCCAGTGTTCTATCTACTAGGTCACCAGCTGCCTTTTGGTCCTAATTGCCTCAGGCAAGTCACTTAACCCATATGGGCCTTGGTTTCCACCTCTACAAAATGAAGGGGTTGTACTAGGTTATCTCTGCGGTCCCTTCTATTTTTAAATCAATGATCCTATGTGATTAAAAAGTACAGTCAGAATTTAAGATATAAATCATCCAGATCCCAAATTCAAGAACCAGTTGAGAATGAAATCCCAGACACTTACCTAATACTGGAAAAGTCAGGATGGAATCAGGGGTAACACATTAGAATGGACAGTGGGTATATGTCAGTAATATAAGGGTTTTCTTTGCCTGTGGTAAGATAACAGGCTGTAACGTCTCTTCAGTACACCCTATGAAAAAGATATGCTACTACCAAAACAAAACCATCATCATCAAAGGAAAAATAACAGATTAGGGGAAATGTTTATGGCAAATAGGATAGACAAGAATGTGATGTCTAAGGACATAAAGAATTGTTAAAAATATATAAAAATGTACCATGATTTTCAAAAGAAAAAACCAGCAATTTTTAATAACTACGTTAAAAATGTTCAACCTTACTAAATTGAGTTACCTCCCCATATCCATCAAAGTAACAAAAAAAAGCAATGAAGTTCTATGCTGGCAGGGATATAAAGAAAAAACACACACATTCTTTGTAAATGAAATTGTAAACTTGTCAAATCTTTTTTTGAGAACAATCTGGCGATATGCTATAAAAGTTACAGAAATAATCCCGTCCTTTGACCCACTTTTTCCTTGGTTGGGAAAATACCCTGAAAGTGTTATCAAAAACAAAAACAAAACCAAAAAGAAAAGAAGAAGAAGATGTATGTATTTCAGTGTGTTCACAGCATTATTATTCAGAAATATGAGAAAATGCATGCATCTTGGAAGACAAGTTGAATAAACTGTGACACAATGTAATAGAATACTAAATGCAAATACGATCACAAGTAGAAGGAATATAAGGCGATATGGAAAGACCATCAAGAAATGCTTCAAAGCTAAAAAAAAAAAGCAAAATAGTTAAACAGAGTATATATTAATTATAGCTACTTTAGAGGAACAGTGAACAGGAATCAGTGGACAAAAAAAAATGCTGTTGAGAACTTAGAGGGAATAAATAAAAAGTTCTTATGACATTAAATGACCTGAATTTAACTTATTTAAATGTAATTGCAATTTGATTTTAGTTCGATTGATTTTGTTGATATGCAATACTGTTCACGAATGGGCAGCTAGGTAGTACAGTGGAAAGAGCGCTGGGCCTGGAAGCAGGAAGATGTTTTCCTGAGTTCAAATCCAGCCTCACTCATTTACTAGCTATGAGACCCTGGGCCATTCACTTAACTTTGTTTGCCTCAATTTCCTTGTCTGTAAAATGAGTTGGAGAAGGAAATGGCAAATGACTCCAGTGTCTTTGCTGAGAAAACCCCAAATGGGACCACAAAGAGTTAGACATGACTGAAAATGAATGAACAACAAAAACAACATTGTTCATAAATAATTCCAAGGAACATTTCTAGAACCCACCTATCCCCTTGCATTTGAACTGTTGTCCTAGAAGTAGTGGTCACTCTGATAGCTGAAATTTATGGAACTCTTGGCTGTGACTTACAGCTCTGGATTCCCACTGATTCACTTCAATCTTGGTTGTTGTTGTTCAGTTATGTCAGACTTTTTGTGACACTGTGAACTATACCACACTAGGGTCTTGACCTGGGGGGCTCATCTTTCTGTGTCACACACTATTGCTATCCATGGGGTTTTCTTGGCAAATTTACTGGATTAGTTTTCCATTTCTTTCTTCAGTGGATCGATCACCTTTTGTAAGAACTCTCCACTATGACCTGTCCATCTTGGGGAACCCTGCATGACATAACTCAGATTTCATTGAGCTACACAAGTACTCCACCATGACAAGGCAGCGATTCGGGAGGGAAGCTCAATCTTAAAGGTTTCCTAATAATCCCGTAGCTAGTACTCACCACACCTGAGGAAATACTGGGACCATCTGAACAGTTTCTTGGCTCATTTCTAGCTCTCCCTAGTTGAGAAGCAGGGAGGGGGGAAATGGTGTTTTGTTCCGCTATAAACGGAATACTACTAATAGTCATTTAACTATAATGCATGTTTATTAAAAGGTATGGGCAGCTAGGTTGTACAGTGGAAAGAGCCAGGCCTGGAGTCAGGAAGACTCATCTTCCCTAACCTGGCCTCAGACACTTACCATCTGTGTCACCTTGGCTTTCATTGGATGGCTGATAATAGGGACCAGATCAAGCCTTTGTTGCTCATTGTTTGGGTTTTGATGGCTTAGAGTGACTGCAAATAACAACTATTTTCTGTTCCGGCCAAAAACTCTAAGGGTCTTCTTCTCCCAGACTAATACTTTTGTGATGGTAAACTAGACCATCTTTCATCTCTGTTCTTACCTAGACCTTAGTCATTGAATGGGCTTTGCCTCAGACAAACTGAGACCTGGGAAAGATCTTAATTTGAAAAGGCCAAGGTCACCCACTGCATCCTGGGCCATCTCTAGTCATTTTATCTTACCACTGGCCTCGGATAACTCTGGAGGATAGATTGAGGCCAGTGACTTTGCACAGCTCTGCTTCACTGAAACTCAATTCACCGGCAACTCAAGACATCACCCTTGTGATGTCACTGGTTTTCTTCAAGAACAAAGGATGAACAACAACAAACTGTGTAACCCTGGACATGTCACTTCACCCTGTTTATCTCAGTTTTGTCATCTATAAAATGAGCTGGGGAAGGAAATAGAAAACCCCTCCAAGTATCTTTGCCAAGAAAATCACAAAGAGTAGGACACAATTGAAAAAATACTAAACGACAACAAAGAACAGATAATGTATTAGTATCCTAGCCTGGTGAGCTACTCTGGGTGAATGCTATTTCTTTCATCCCCAACCTTCTGCAACCCAATGGTTCAACCTGAGTTCAAACAAAACTCACATCCAAGGCAAAATATGGACTTTCAACAAAATAGAGGACTTTCAAGCTTTCTCAGTGAAAAGACCTGAGCTAAATAGAAAATTTGACTTTCAAACATAAGAATCAAGAGAAGCATGAAAAAGGAAACAAGAAAGAGAAATCCCAAGGGACTTACTAAAGTTGAACTGTTTTGTTTACATTCCTACATAGAAAGATGATATGTATGATTCATGAGACTTCAGTATTAGGGTAGTTGAAGGGAATATGCATATACATTATATATATATATATATATGTATATATGTATGTATATATGTATGTGTGTGTATATATATATGTGTGTGTATGCATGTATATATGTATGTGTGTGTGTATATATATGTATATATGTTATATATATAGACAGAGGGCACAGAGTGAGTTGAATATGAAGGGACGATATCTAAAAAAATAAAATCAAATTAAGGGATGAGAGAGGAATATACATAAAAGTGGCAAGAAAAAACAGTTCTGTAGGAAGGGAAGAGGGGGCAGGTGAGGGGGAATGAGTGAATCTTATTCTCATCGCATTTGACCTGAGGAGGGAATACCATACACATTCAATTGGGTATCTTAACCCACAGGAAAGGAGGAAGAAGATAAAAAAGGGAGGATGATAGAAGGGAGGGCAGATAGGGGGAGGAGGTAATCAAAAACAAACGCTTTCAAAAAGGGATGGGGTCAGGGGAGAAAATTCAATAAAGGGTGATAGGTTAGGAAGGAGCAAAATATAGTTAGTCTTTCACAACATGAGTATTGTGGAAAGCTTTTACATAATGATACACATGTGGCCTATGCTGAATTGCTTGCCTTCTTAGGGAGGGTGAGTGGGGAGGGAAGAGGGTAGAGAACTTGGAACTCAAAGTTTTAAAAACAGATGTTCAAAAACAAACAAAAAAAGCTTTTGCATGCAACTAGGAAATAAGATACACAGGCAATCTTGCCCTACAAGAAAGGAAGGGAAAAGAGGATGGGAGGGGAGTGGGGTGACAGAAGGGAGGGCTGACTGGGGAACGGGGCAACCAGAATATATGCCATCTTGGAGTGGCGGGGAGGGTAGAAATGAGGAGAAAATTTGTAATTCAAACTCTTGTGAAAATCAATGCTGAAAACTAAATATATCAAATAAATTTAAAAAAAGAAAAAAAGAAAATTATATTTTTTTATTTTTAGTTTAAAAAAAAACTCACAGCAAGTAAAATTTCAATGATATGCTTTGTTGTTATGACTCTTAGAGCTAATCTAGTGGTATTATTTGCCTCTTCTTTCTCCCTAAGGTGCCATCTCCCTTACTTTGGTATTCGCTAACTTTATCCTGACTCCCAGTCACCGCTGCCATTTTTCAGCATGTTCCACAGTTGTCCCAGGCCTCATAGCTCTGAGCTTAGCACAGGAATTCTTTGGTGCACTCCTGGAAAGTATTGACAGTATCGTTGCTTTTGTCTTTGCAGGTTCTTCTATGGCAAAATAAGACCCTTCTTCAATCCTCTCTGGCTCCTATGTCTTTGGACTATACTAGGGTGGAGAAAAAAATAACCTCCCTTTGGAGCCTATTAAGTCCCTTCAACTGCAACACCATGGCACTATGGGAAAGGGCTACTCAGAAGCTTTAAGAGCTGTGGGATATTACTTATATAAGACTTTTGAATTCTAAAATATTTCATTTACATTATCTCACTTAACCTGCACAACAGAACTCTTAGGTATCCAAGGCAAACGGTACAAATATCATTACTCCCAATAGGACAGCAGCTCTTAAACTTTTTTCGTATCATACCCCCACCCCCACGCTGGTAGTCTGGTGAGCTTTCGGAACAGTGTTTTAAAGTACATATGTATGTGTGATTACAAAAGAAAACAATAATATTTGAATGCAGTTTTTAAAATTAAAAATATTCACAGACACCACAATAAGAATTTCTGTAACAGAGTAAAAACTCTTTGATGGCAGGGAAGGTTTGATTTTTGTCTTTGTGTCCCCAATGTCTAGCACAGTGACTTGCATATAGTACATACTCAATAAATGCTTGTTGCTTGCTTGATTGGTTTTATGCACAACAAGTCTTTGTGTCAGAAAGTTTTACTAATTTTCCCCTCCATATTATCCAGATTTAAACCAAGGTTCTCTATGCCAAACACAGTGCACACCAGTGCATATACCAGGCCATGATACTAGCTTCCCTATGGTTATGGAATTGGTTGATTCATCACCATCTTTTTTTTTTTTTTGGAGGGGAGAAGTCAGGGCAATTGGGGTTAAGTGATTTGCCCAAGGTCACACAGTTAGTGTCTGAGGCTGGATTTGAACTCAGGTCCTCCTGACTCCAGGGCTGGTACTCTACTCACTGTACCACCTAGATGCACCCATCACCATTGTTTCAATTCTTTCTTTTGCAATCGGTGAGACAGAGATGAGGGCACAATCTGTGATCATGGAACTAAATTAATCTAGTCGGTCAGCACAGAAAATCAAACCCATGACTGTGCTATCCTTCTCACCTGACCCTGACAAAATGAGTTAAACATCTATATATAGGAAGCACACTTTAATGGAAAAAGCAGAGGACTAGGAACCAGAAGACTTGAAATTTTGACCTGGTTAAGGCCAATAATATGCCAATGATGAGAAGCTGTTTAATGTAGTGGACAGAGGACTGGCACGTGTTTGAATGCTGCCTCTGATCCACAATACCTACGCGACTGTCAGCGAACCATGACACCCTTCAGAGACCCCAGGCAACCAAGACTAATTGATAGATTAGTGATTGGTGTCAATCAGCAAAGGGAATTTCTATACTGGTGATCCACGTTTAGAGATTCCGGTTTGGGCCAAACTGTGAGAGGTAACTGCTCTTGATGAGAGAAGAAAATGTCTCCCTGTTGCTCCTCTACACCATCCTTTCCACTGACCTTGTCCTTGGAAAGAGCCTAGAGGAGAGGAAGGAACAGGGAGAGCAAAGACAAATACAGAAAAAGACACATGCTGAAGGATAGCCAGCTAAAGGCAAAGCAATGTCAAGGTATATGACTCTTTGAATCCAAAAAAATTCTGGCTATGGACTCAAGAAAGGCCTTCCAAAAAGCAGTTTAACTTTTGATCTCGTATGTACTCAATACACGTGCCTCACTACATACTCTATGTCGAAATCCTTCTCACCTGGAGAATATGTGTGCTTTCTATGTGCACTTAGCATAGTGCCTGGCATATAGTAGGTGCTTAATAAATGGTGATTGAATTGAAAATTTAAATTCTGGGAGTATACCCCAGATTTTGGAAGAAAATAATGCGTTCCAACTATTTGTACTTTCATACCTTAAAATTCTCTGTTCTAAAAGCAGATTGAGGCTACCGGCTGACAATGAGCAGAAGGACAAAATAGTTCAGAGGGGCCTTGGGAGGAAAGTGTCTTGTAAACTTTAAAGTACCATAAAAATGTAAGGTATTGTTATCAACACTAATAATATCACCAGTAAAAAGGAGATGGCTTAAAAACCCTGGTTTTGCCATTTACTCTCTTTGTAAATTTAGGCAAACGCCTCAACTTCTCTGAAGTATAGTTCTGTCACCTAAAAATTAAAAGGGGTGACCCCCAAATTTTTCAATCCAGTGACACTGGTCTTTTGGCTGTTTCCATAAACAAGACACTCCATCTCTCAGCTCTGGGCATTATCTCTGGCTGTCTCCTATGTCTGGAAAACTCTCCCTTCTCCTCTCTGACTACTCACATCCCTGGTTTCCTTTAGGTATCAACTAAAAGGCTACCTTCTACAGCAGGGCTGTCCAAAATGCAGTGGGCCACATGCGGGCCCACAGTGCGATTTATGTAGCCGGCCTGAAAGCATAGAAATTTATATAAATTCTTTAGTAAATGAAACTGAGCTACCACAGAGCTCTCACTAAAATGGCAAATCAAAATATATTGTCTATTGTTTCAATAAAAACCTAAGGTTGGACATCTCTGTTCTATAGGAAGCTTTTCTTAACCCATCTTAATTCTGGTTCTTTCCCTCTTAATTATTTTCTATTTATCCCATATACAACTTGCTTTTTATATATTTGTTTGCATTTTGTCTTCCTCATTAGATTACAAGCTCCTAAAGGTAGGAAGCTGTCTATTTCCCCCTTTTTTGTATCCCCAGCACCTAGCATATAGTAGGCACTGAATAAATGTTTATTAATGGATTGATTGATTTAATGGCCTATCTATAAGATGACAGTTGTGAAAGTTCTTTGAAGAATTAGAAGTGCAATTTTCATACTAAAGTGACTATGCTGCATGAAGCTGACCCTGGGATTGCTCAGGAAGCCATGCCATTCCAGTGGAACAGAAGCTCTGACAGGTACTAAGCAAAAGAAAAGTCTCCAAGAATGAGCAGATGACTGAATTTTTATCAGTTCTCTGGGAACCAGTGCAGTTCTAACTTCAGAGATGCTCATTACCAGACTGGCTACTGGGTGGTAAATTTTATTTTACTATATTTTTTTAATTGAAATCTTTTGTTTTCATAACACTTTCACTTCTAAATATTCCCCCCCATCTTCCCCAAAGAGTCAGCCTTTATCACAAAGAATGAAAAAGAAAGAAGATATAGCAGTTCAGCAAAATTAAGCAGCCCACCGAATGAATATAACAATATGTGTAATGTTTCATATCCCAACCCCCTTAACTCCCCCCAACAGAGATAGAAGAACAGCCGTTCATCTCGTCTTTGGGTACAATCCTGGGCATTGTAAGTTTCCCACATTTCATTTTCTGTTGTCGTATTGCTGTTCTCCCTGTTTACGCTGTGTTAATCATTGTTACAGTGTTTTCCTGGTTCACTTGCATTGGTTTCTATAAGTCTTCCCAAGCTTCTCTCAATTATGCATGTTCTTCCTTTCATATAGGCTTTGGAATATACCATGGTATTTATTCATTATAGTTTGTTTAGCTATTCCTCAGCTGCTTGACGTCTACTTTATTTAACCACATCGACAACTGAAGGCAATCCAGGAAGTCATCCCAGGCCTATGGTCTGCCTAATGGAAGGAGTGTCCACAAGAAAGAAATCATGGATCAATGTAAATATGAAAATATATTTATACAATACTAATTGTGAAAAATAAAGGAATTAAAAAACTGAAACGGTATTGGGCTGAGATAATATTTCCTGCTTGAGTAGAACAGTAGCGGGAGTCAATTTCCAAAGTATCCTATGTCTAAAGACACAGTCAATACAATCATTGATTCAGAGCAAGAAGGGATTTAAAGGTCAATGAGTTCATTTCAATCATAGAGCATGGGGCTTAGAGTCAGGAAGAACTGAGTTCAAATCCAGGTTCAGATACTCATACTGGGTGACCCAGGGCAAGTCATTTAACCTCAGTTTCCAAGACTTCAGGATGGGTATAATAACAGCACCTACTTCACAAAATTGTTGTAAGGATTAAATGAGATAATCTTTGTAAAGCACTGAGCACAGTGCCTGGCATATAGTAAGAGATAAATAAATGCTTCCTTTCCCTTGCCTCCCCCCATACTCTGCTGCATCTCTGTAACATGGCCGTGAGCTTTTATTGAGCTGCCTCAGCAGATAGATTACTGAGCTAGAAGACTAGAAGTCATATGAGTTCATACCATAAGATTTACTTAACATCTGTGATAATGGGTAAGTCATTTTACTTCTTCATTCTTCATGTAAAGTATTGATAACAATACCTATAAGTACCTATATCATAGTACTTCTGTAAAGTTCAAATTATATAATATGTGTCAAATGCTTTGAAAATGTTATTTATCACCTATTTATCTACTGAAGGAGGCAGCTAAGTGACACAGTAGATGGAGAACTGGGCCTAGAATCAGAAAGACCTGAATTCAGATCCAACCTCAGACACTTTCTAGCCATGTGGACTTGGGGAAATCTTTTAATTCTATCTGCCTCAGTTTCCTTAACTGTAGAACGGAGATAATAACAACCCCCACCATTCAGAGTTGTTGTGGGGCTCAAATAGGATAATAGTTGCAAAGAGCTTAGTATAATGCATGGCACACAATAGGTGGCAATAAATATTTGTTACTTTCACTTTAGGGCTTGCACAAATCAGGTACAATTCTGGGAACCTCCATTATCTCCTTTACTTTTTGTCCCTACTCCAGAGGAAAACTGCAGGGAAATCTGAATAAAGCTCAAGAATAACTTAGGTCAAGTTTTCCCCACATTTAAGTTCTAGGGTTCTCAACTCTGAATGGCAAACCATTTAGTGTTCAATATGTTTATTAGGTATGGAGCAGTCTTTGTTTAACTCACCACAAAAAATGCATAAGGCACAGAAAAATCATAGAAACCAATAAACAAATATATAAACACAGGTACTTAAATTTATGCCATTAGAGTCATTAGACTCTTTCTTTCCACATATTTCTGTATTATGAAAATATGTATGTATTTGCATAAATATTGCAAACTAATTACAAGGCAACTGGGAGAGTACTAACAGCTACGGAGAGAAGAGGAAATATTGGAGAGAAGGGGAAATATCATATAGAAGGTAGTACTTCAGTTGAAATTTGAAGGAGGTTGTGGATGCTAAGAAACAGAAATGAGGAGGGAGTATATTTCAGGTGTGGAGGACAGTCAATGTGAAGACCAAGAAGGGGAAGACACAAGAGTTCATCTACTGCCTCAGTTAATCAGTCTAAACCATAAAGTCCTGTCCTCTGAAGCAAATCAGTAAAGGGGAGGTTCACAAGCCTATCTACCTGTGGAAAGCCCCTTCAATAATAGAGCATGTCCCATAATCTCATCAGGATGATGGGAGGATTTGTCAAATTGGTCAGTGGCTCTCCCAGTGACCCTCCCTTACACCATTTAAAATGTCACTATTATTAGGCCCAGTCTCTTGTGAATCTATGAAGCATTTGGAAGAAATTCTGTTGTCAGAAACTAAATGGCTTAATGGAGAGGAGGCTATTTCCAGAGAGCACTTAGTACATTAACTCAAGAAGAATAATCAGAATGTGCTAGCAAACAGTTACAGCTGAACACGCCTGGGCATGAAGGCAAGATTCATAGGATTGTAGATTTTGAACTGGGATTCTAAAGTGGGGATCTTCCTCCTACTGCTTTTAGTTCTTCTCTTTCTTATCAAAACCTATTCTCATTAAATTAATTCACCTGTAGGTCTGTCAAGAGCACACATGCACCATGCCTGATATGTGCCTCAGAATAGCCTTAGACAGAATAAAAAGTCTCAGGAAGGAAGCACTTCAGGTTGTATGATAGCATTGGAAAGATAGCTTCTGTGACTCACTGAGCAAGGTTTCTAGTCACTGATGACTTTGTACAGTGTAGACCCGAAAGAAAATGTGATACATCAGAACTTGGCATAGATTGTGGACTGAAAGTGTCATTTCACTCCCTGACCTTGAAGGGATATTGAGTGGGCACAGTCATAGAGGACAGCAAGTTTTGACCATTGATGAAAAGAATGACTTTTGATACGTGACATTGAATGTGCCGGCACCTAAGCCACGCAGACGCACAAATGAAAGCTTCTACCACATTAAGTAGATTCTGTTTGAAAGATCTGTGAAAGAACATGGACATCTTTGAAGCAGATAGAATAAGTAGGCATGGAGAGGTTATAATATCCCTGATAAGAGAAATCTCCACAACAATGAAATCAGAGATCCTATCAGATGTAAGTATGTGAAAGTTACTGGGAAACCTACAAAGGTGAACTAAGATACAATTCCTTCCTTCAACAAGATTATAATCCAATTAGGAGGATCAAATGTATGATGATGATGATGATGATGATGGTAGTGATTATGATAATTCTGATGATAGTGATTAATAATGATGATAATTCTCATAATAATGTATCTCAAAATATAATTCTCATAATAATTCTCTTAATAATGGTAATAACAATAATAGCCCTTATATAGCTATTCAAGGTTTGAAGGATGTTTTGCATACATCATTTTCCTTTATCCTCACAACAACCCTCTATAGTAGGTGCTATTATTACCTCCATTTCACAGATGAGAAAATTGAGTCAGACAGTGATTTGCAAACAGTGTGATTGAGGCAGGATTCAAACTCCCACACCACTAGCTACCAAACCCAGGCGAGAATCTTGCCAAAGATGGGTGAAAATCTCATCTAAATATTTGCATGCTGGGTAACTTTGGGAAGTCACTTAACCACAATCAGCCTTTGTTTTCCTATCGGTAAAAAAAGAACACTTGAAACATGGACCTTGTGTGATTTTTGAGTCTCAAAAGAAACAGTGGATTTAAAAAAAGAGAGACAAGAAAAAAAATCAATCTCTCCATCCTTGCCCTCTCTTCTAAATGTGGTTTTAGACAGTCTTTAGGAAAAAAATTTTAAAAATCAGAGCTGAAAGGATCCCTAGAGATCATGTAGGCTAGTCCTGTCATTGTCCAAAAGAGACCCAAAGAGGTGTTGTGATTTGCCCAATGTTCCGTAATTGGTAAGTAGAGCTCAAACCCAGTTCTTTTGATTTTAAATCCAGAGCCCTTTCCACTACACCACACGCAATTTTTGTGATCTGTACACACCCTAGAAACATATAAACTGTTCACAGCCTAGTTCTGACCCTGAATTTTTGTCATGGTACAGCTCCACTAAGCTCAGCAGGGATGGAAGATGCCCACAGGAGGACCAAAAGGCCACATCTTTGTTCTGCTGGCTTCTCTCAGTTGTAAGCACACATAAATAGGAATTACACTTAGGGCCATTTCATAGTTAGTAATGAACCGGCTGGGAAATTGTCCAATAGCTTAACTACCTTTTAGAAAAAAGCGTTCCCTACATGAGCTAAGCCGGACAGGTTGTCTGCAAAACAGAGCTAATATTATAAACACCATACAGCTGCTCATATCAGCAACTCCACAATCCTCTGTGTCCTTATCCCAGCCAATTAAACATGGCAACCAATGTGTTTAGAGGATGAGATTGCTTCTTATCCTCTCAATAACTACTGTTCCTGTCTTTATCCAAACCATCGCTGGTCACAACAGGAAAAAAATCATCTTTGGAACAAATCCCCTTCAATTATAAAATACTATTCTTTGCACCCCAAAGGAACTCAGTGTGTTACCACCCCTTTCTGTTCTGTTCTTTTCTGGAGAGGATCATGTTTTGAAAGGAAAGTTTGCAATTCCTACTGAGACCATAATTGTTTATAAAGCTATCAGACTTTGCTTGCAGGGATGTGGGCTTGAAGCAACTATACTGCCTCATCTAGACATCTGCTTTCCTCTGGCCCTCCCTGCCATGAGATGAAAAATAGAGAGGTAAGTTCTCTCCATTAAATTAACTCTAAGAAGCACACAGTAGCCAGCAAATTTCTATGAAATGAGACAAGAACTTTCAGGCTTAAATCAGGGAGAACTTCATAATCCACCATGGATCTCAAAATCAACATATCTAAAACTGAAGTCATTATGTTTCATCCTGAAGCCACTCCTCCTATTTCTGCTGAGGTTGCAACCATTTTTATAGTCCTGTGCTCCTGGCGGTTAGACATCTTTGTAACTAACCCAGACTGAACCCACCATGCTGCTATTCTCTGGCCTACTTCATGCCATGCTTTAATGCACATGCCCATTATTTGGTATATATCCTATTTCACTCACCTGTGAATATGAAGTATTGTCCCAAGAGGATAAATGTATACTACTTCAGAATAACACTTGTTCCATTTTTGAGTTGGTAGCACCAATGCCTAGCACGGTGTTTGCTACACAGTAGGCACCTAATAAATGTGTGAGGCAGTTAGCTATGTGGCACAATAGATAGAACATAAAATTTGGAGGCAGAAAGGCCTGGATTCAAGTCCCACCTCAGATATTTGCTAGCCATGTGACCTTGGGCAAGTCACTTAAATTTTCTATGCCTCAGTTTCCTCATCTGTAAAATGGGGACAAAAATAGCACCTACCTCTCACAGATTTTGCGAGAATCAAATGAGATATTTGGAAATCACTTTGTAAACCTTAAAACGCTATATAAATGCTATTATTACAATTGTTGTTAATGAATAATTGACTAATTTATCCAGGAACCTCTTTAGATTGGCAACATGACATAGGATTAATAAAGGCAGAACTTTAAAACAAGGCTGACAATTAAACCACAGAGATACTTCTAACCATGAGAAGTCACAGCCTCTGGCCTCGAGTGAACAAGTCAATACCACAAACATTGATTAAGCATGCACTATCCGTCAGGCACTGCACTAAGTACTGTGTTCATCTCCAAAATGGAGATAGTAATATCTTTAAAATCTACTTCATGGGGCAGGGCTCCAAGTCTTCCCAAGACATACCTCCTGTTGCTCATGCCTGCTGTGAGGATGGCTTCCTGAAGCTGTAAAATAACACACCACCCACCATGAACTGCCTTGAACCTTCCAATCACCTTCCTTCCTTTGTGGATCACTTTCCACCTACTGACACTTTGCAAGTTCCCCAATGGTTAACATAGTCCAAAAACTGTGTGGATAGAGCACTTTGACTGGAGTCGAGAAGATAAGCTCAAGTCTTGCCTCAGATATTTACTAGCTGTGTGACCTTGGACAAGTCACTTAGTCTCTCTCTTCCTTAGTTTCCCTAAATATAAAATAACGGAAATAATAGCTTCTACCTTGTAGGGCTTTTGTGAGTACTTAGCATAGGGTCTGGCACATAATAGGCATTAATAAATATTTATTACCTCTCATTCTCCCCATCCTGATGATACACTAAATACCATTTGCCAAAAAGCAAACTTCCCTCCTACCGCCACTCATTCTATACCTCATTCACATCCAATTTGGCCCTCTCTCCTCCTCTTTCCCATTCCAGATAGTAATATCTCTAACATTTATAGAATGATTCAAGGTTCAAAAGTTTTTACATATATTATCTTATTTTATTCTCACAAGCACCATCTGAGGTAGATGTTATTATTAACTACATTTTACAGATGAAGAAATGGAGGCCAAGAAGTTAAAACTTGCTTAGCTTCAAACTGCAAAGAAGCATCTAAGGCAGGATTCAAACTCAGGTCTTCCTGCCTCCAAGTATGACACATTATCCATACTGGAGTAGTCATACTTTTAATCACATCATGCCCTACAAGCGTTCCCATTTCATATTCGTGAACACTAACATTTCTTTCTCTGGTCACGTAGCTTCCCATCCCACCCTTTCCACTGTGTTTTCTGGAATCCTTGTGCCATAATTCACAAGCTTCCTTTCATTCTAAATGAATGAAGATACAACATCCCTGGCTACCCTTTCCAGTATGTGCTGAGCTTTTTTCGTACCCATCGACTCATTGATCTTTGTGTCGGAGTCAGAATACTCCTTGATTCCCACTCTCATGTCCAGACTTTCCTCTACCAACATCACTAAATAACTTCTCCTTTAAGATTTATGCTATCCTGTTTTATCACACAATCTAAGCCCTGGTGGCTATTATCTACCATCCCACAAAGACTGCTGATTCTTTGTCCCACGATGAGCTACCTGCCTGGATCACTTCTTCCTCTCTATCCCAAATCTTGCCTTTGTACTAGAAGTCTTCAACATATATACCAATATTCCCTCAAATACCCTAAATTCCTAGTTCCTTATTCTACTCAAATCTCATTATGTCTTGCTCTATCTCAGCTATATAAAAGAATAGTCTTATCATTAATTATGTTATGGCCCATGAGTGTTTCACTTTCATATTCATGAACCTTGACATTTCTTTCTTTGGTCATAATAATTTATAATTTCATCTTTCCCTGTGCTTTATGCCCCCTAATGCAGTTCTTTTTCCTCACCATAACCTCTAAATTCTCTACTCCACAGTGCTTTCCTAGGCATTCACCACTGCTTTGACTACACTGTCCTCCTTTCAATCGTGACCCTTTGGTGAACCACTTTGACTCTATAGTATGCTCGGTTCCAAATCTCTTGTCCCCTTTTCCTATCCCTGGCTGCAATGACAAATCCATACTATCAAGTGCTCCTACCATCTGCCTCTTTTTTTTCCATGACTCATGTGCTGCTGAACAGAGCTAGAGGAAATCACGAAAATCACACCAACTAGGTTCAATACAGGCTTGTTACTTAATCTCAACTGAGACCTACCTACAGCAAGGCAATCCTTGTGCTCCATGTCCTGAGTCCATGAATTTCTGTTGGCTGTTCCCCAAGCCTGGAATGTTCTCCTTCCTCATTTCTACCTGTTGGTTTCCCTGGCTTCCTTCAAGTTTCAACTAAAATTCTACCTTCTACGAAAAGCTTTTCCAATCCCTCTTTAATCCAATGCCTTCCCTCTATAGATTATTTCCTGTTTGCTGTCTCCATAAATTACTTGTGCATAGATGTTTCCATGATATTGAAAACAACTTCCCCATTGTATCGTGAGCTCCTTGAGGGAAGGGACTGTATTTTGTCTTTCTCTATATCCCTAGTGCTGAGCACAGTATCTAGCATGTAGTAGGAGCTTAGCACATGCTTATTGACTGTCTATTTTCCATAATTAATTCTCTATTACACCCACCATAACATCTGTTTTAAACCTTTTCTCCCTTCCAGTCTCCTATGTAACTTTAATTAACCCTTACATTTGATGACCAACTGTGCCCCATTCTTCAATTTAAAAAATGAGGCCATTCACCAAGAACTCCCTTTTCCACTCTTCTCCCCATATACAGTAAGTCCTAGGGGAATTACCCTGATACATACATACATACATACATACATACATACATATATATATATATATATATATATATATATATATATATATATATATACTTCCCTAGGAGTTAAATAAGCATCTTGAATCTTGTGATATCATTGGTCCTCTTCGAGAAGGAAGGACAAACAACAAACGCATTGAGAGCAGAGATTGTTTCATTTTTGTCTTTCTATCCCCAGTGTCTAAGACAATGCCTGACTTATAAAAAGCCCTTAACAAATGCCTGATGACTGATTGTTGACTAATTCACTACACAGCATTCTGCGTGCTAGCTATTTCCCAAGATCACTTCTCCTAGACTAACATTATATCCACTCCCTAATGGACCTACTGGAAATATTCTTCATATTCTCTCTAAGTCATTCTTAGACCTTCACAGAATGATTCTTCCAGATCAATGATTTCCAAATGCAGGTCATGCCCCACATTAGGACCAGAAGAGTCTATCGGTGGTCTGGAATGATTTCCCAGAAGATATCCCTCAACCTCCCAGATAAACAGAGTGAGGATGAGGAGAGAGGAGGCAGTATTTAGTGAGCAGGGATCAGCTGACAGAGATGCTCTTAATTAGCCTGCCATTTCTTGTCCTTTTGAGTCTCACAATAAGTAATAAGGTCACTCAGTCTGCCACTCAACCAAACAGGCATGAGGAGAAGAGTTAAATACCTTTATGTATCCTTTATGAAGTCCCCAGTGACTTTGGTTACAAAGCAGAAAGCAGATTTTCAGGAGTAGAATTTTTTGGTATGCAATAGGCACTGAGGTCCTGGAATGCAGCCTCTCCATGAATCAATTCTGTTTTAAACAAATACAATAGAATCTTGTTATAACAATAGTGCTGGGGATTTTACTATATTTAGAATTAAGCTACACTTTCTATTTAAACTTAAGCTACACCTCCCAACCAATCACGCCTTCCATTTATCCTCCAAACACTTTTTGTCCACTGCTCTCTCCACCTCTGGCCGGATCAAGTGTCTTCTACTCTCCTTTAAATCTATACAAATTCAATGAATAAGATTTCATCTCCTCCACTATGGTTCACAATGATCTTCTCCTTTCCTGACCTCCTGTGTCATATCTAATCCAGACCACCCAGTTGTCTTTCTCTGACTACACCAGCGAATAATTCTGGTCTTCATTTGTAACATAATACAGACAGGTGGAGGTACTACCTAGACATAACTAGGCAAGTGGGTGGCACAGTGGAAAGACTATGAGCCTGGAGTTAGGAAGACCTAAGTTCAAATCTGGCCTCAGAAACTTACCAGATGTGTGACCCTGGCCAAATGACTTAACCCGGTTTGCCTCAATTTCCTCATCTGTAAAATGAGCTGGAAAAGGAAATGGAAAACCACCCCAGTATCTTTGCCACAAAAAGCCTGAAAGGTGACACAGAGAGCCAGACATGACTGAACAACAACAGATGATTAACACTGTTCACAATATGCCTTACTGTATCTTGACTGACCTGAAACTGCAAGTCATCTAATATCATAGTGTTCTATAATACACTATAGGTTATAGGCTGCTAGGTGGCATGATAGAGTGCTGAGCCTGGAGTCAGGAAGACTTGAGTTTGAGTATTGCCTTAGGCATTTACTTCCTCTGTGACTGCAGATAAGTCCATGAGCCTTTTAAAGCATTTGCTTCCTCATTTATAAAATGAGGATGGCAATACCTATATAATTTACCTAAAAGTGTTGTTATTAGGTCCAATAAAATGATGCGCATGAGATGCAATCTTTACAGCACTAAAATGTTGGTTATTATTATTAAATAGGAGCCTTCTACTATTCTGGCAGATGATATCCTCCAGTCTGTGCCTCTGAAATGTGCTAGGGGAAAATATGAGTGATAAACTGTTTCTCATGTTAATCGAGTAGTCCTGATCTGTTTTCTCATCTTTGTATGCAGTTGAATGAAAAATAGAGAGATGGGAATAGACAGGAGGACAGACACATAAAGGAGCAGAGCTGATCTTGGATGACAGATGGCTGGTGATGGGTAGAGGGTTGAAAAGTATCATCCAGGAAAGGCCAGGATCCAATCAATTGCAATTAAATCAGAGGTAAGGGTGGTAAGGGAGAAGAGCAGTTGAAAGGCAATTTTTGCCTGCATGAATTTGAGCCAGAGAAAAAGAGAAGTGTTTTTAAAATAGTCCTTCATTAAAAATTCAAAAAAGAAGCAATGTTTAGTCAAGATTAAAGCAATTTATTGTCTGTGAACAGGACTAGAAGCTGCTTATTTATAGATGATAATATACATACCCAACAAGAACAATTACAGCCTGCTAAGAAGATGTGTTCCTAAACAGTCTTGGTGGACCAGTTATATCTAGCCAGTGCCTCCCTCTCAGAGACAGTGCTGCTCATCCCCCAAGTTAACCTAGCCAGCCTTAGTCCAAGGGCACACCAGTTCCTTGAGATACTAGAAACTTTATGAGATTTCCTGAGATGCCCTTCTCTCTAGGGCTCTCTGACTGCTGACTGACCCTTCTGGTTCTATTGCACATTTTCTGTTCTCAATGATTTTTCAAAGTTCATGGACAACAGCTACCTAAGAAAGTCACTTCATGGAAGCCTCCCTTCTCACCCACACTGACCCAGAGCTCAGATGCTTGGATCAATCAAATAAGGAGCAAAGGATACCTGGGGAAGAAGACGGCAGAAGAGACCTCACATCAAAATTAGAACACCAATGGCCCGATTTCTATGGGGAATTCTTAGAGAAGATTGATTTTTTCTGTCTTCCATCAACAGAAGACATTAAGTCAATCTATCTTTTGTTCTGGCTCTCTAATCCTATCCTAATGTAATTGGCCTTAGGTCCAAAAAGCAAGTGATACTACTCTTGACCTTTTTAAATCATATTTGCTTTTACCCAGCCTGCTCCAATCCAATACATCCATCACCTAGTTCATTCTACTGTGCACATAGGAGCTTCTGCTCTCCCATAACCCACTATTGATTCCTGTATATCCTTAAATTTGCCAGTCCACATTCCTTCTACTTCCTTATTAAATGGAAATATGTGTCTCCCATTAGGGAATCACACCTCTTGCAACACTCTCCCCTGGTGGCCATTTCTTTCGTTGCCCTCAGATATTAGGGCCAAAAGGAGATGAGGTATATCGTTTGCTCTTCACTGCCTTTTCCAGACCATTATTTTTACCACCACTGATTGAAAAACCTTTTGTTTTTCTTTCGATATCAATATCTTTTTATCTAACCCTCTCCATCCAGCTGAAATGTCTTCTGCCACCAAGTTATTCTCCCTCCAACGTTCTCAATTATTTTAGTACCAGGCTTATTGTCATTCTCTGTACCACCTAGCCTGCCATCATACCCCAATACTTCAATATTCATATAACAATTTGATTTCATGATTACTAAAACTCAGTTCCAATAACTTCTTTCTCCACTCACCCACCCCCACGTGGTGACATGGTTACTTCATAGATCTCCGTATTTCTTGTACTTGTACCATCTCCAAAATTTGAAACTTTGAAATTCTACTCTCTAATCACTATCTCCGATACTTTGATCTCTTTGACTCTTACTCACACTAGCCATACTCATTGTCCTTATAGTGACCTGTGATAGCTTGGTCCACTCATATTCTCTCTCAGTCTATCTTATCCACCACAACCTCATTTATCCCCATACTCAGCTGTGACCCCATTGTTGAAATGTTATAGCTACAAATCTGGAATGTCTACAAGCCATTCCAAACTAATGAATCTTCATACTGGGGTTATCTTCATATCCAATTTCTCCATTCTTGCTCCAGGAATATTTAGCATCACTAGAGAAAGTCACAAAATCAAACTGATTGCTACCACTACACTTCATAGGGGCTTTACAATCATAGATACTTTAATTATACCTTAATTGTTCGCTATGATATTCCCCAGAGTGACTGTTCCAAATTTTTTCTTCTCTACTCTTTGGTCCAAACAGACCCCTCACCCCAAACCCTACATTAAAAGTAAATTATCTAGGATTGAGTAGCCAAGAGGAAGGAGTTGTTAACAGTGTCAAATTCTGCCGAAAGGCCAAGAAAGAGAGAGGACTGAAAAGGGGTTATCAATTGTAGCAATTAAAAGATTATTGGTGAGATTTTAAAGAGCCATTTCACCTTATGGGTGAGCTAGGGAAAAACAGATTATTGAAATTAATGGGGTGGGGAGAAAGTAGAGATTTCAAGTCTATACTCTTTTTTCTTTGAGTTTAGCATCGAATCAGAAGAGAGATATAGAATGCAGCTTAAAGTAATAAAAGGGTCAAATGAGATTGTTTTCATCTTTACTATTTTTGTATTACTTTCTTAAATCTAGACAATCAACAAAACAGTAAATTAGCCCCTAATTTGTAGAGTTTGCCTATTTCTAAGGTGTAAATACTCATACTGAAAACTTAACAGTCATTCAATAGCCAGTCCCAGCTGGCTCCAGTACACCCCTGGATGGCAAAGAGCTAAGCCTATTTGTAGGCACTATGGAAGAGAAAGGGAGAGATTAAGACATTGTTTTAGGTTCTTCTCTGCTTCCTCAGAAACTTTTTCTTCTTCAGGTATTACTTCCATTTTTTTTTTTTCAAAAAGCACTCCATTCTCATTGATAAGCCAGATAGTAATGAAGAAGTCTTCTAGCCTTTTTGCCATCTCTTCTAGCAGAAAAACCAAATCACATTTAAAAAAGCTTGGTTGATCCCTTTTGTAGTTATATTACAACATTTTCTTGACATAACAAACCCTCATATAATTTCCATGGTAAGCATTCTTAGATAACAAAAAATAGCAGTTAGAAAAACCAATTCATACATGTACTGCGTCAGACAAAGTATGCAATATCCCATATCTTTAGATCTCTACCTCTCATGTGAAAGGTGAATATATGTTTTTATCTCTTCTCCAGGGACAACAGCATTCATTATAATGCAATAACATTCAGCTTGAGATTACTGGGTTTTTTTTTTTTCATTTACAGTTTAATAGTCATCATGTATACTGACTTCCTGGTTCTGCTTACCTTCAACTGTATCCATGTGTCTTTCTTTTTCTTTTCCTTCATATCCTTATGCTGGTAGTTTTTATAGTACAATAATAATCCATTATATTCCTATACCATAATTTTTAGTTATTCTTCATTTTATTAAGAATACTTCCCTTTGATAGTTTAATTAACATAGCATTTAATCTATTAATTAATTTAATGTTATAATTTTTATTTTATTGACTTGACCAGATAAGAGCATTGAGTATACTAGTTATTTGTCCTCTTTTATTTCTGCTGTAAGTGAGGGGGTTCCCATCCCCACCTCATTGTATGTGGTCACAACAGTCCCAGAATGTAATCATAAGGTGATAATAAAGTGTTAAACTATTCTGATCCCTTGTGAGGTACAGACACCTCTCTGATCGAATACAAAATGTAATAATGTGATTGGCTCAGTAAATAAATTAGCCATGCCTCTACGACTTTAAATAACCCTGGATGAATTATTTCAGTCTGTGTTCAAGATGTTGAAAGATATGAGGCAGAAGCATGGAGAACATTGGGGTTGGGAGAAGGAAAGGAAGTTTCTCTATATTTCCATCCCACATTGGTCATGTAACTTTGAATAAGAGCTATTCAACCTGCAGAAGACACAACGTGCAGCAGAAATCAGAGACATAGTATGGACAGGCATGGAGACAGAGACACAGGGGAGGAAACAGCTCCCCAGCCAAAGAGAAGAGAGTCAGACCTTGAAGGAAAGGTGACCATGGGCAGTCCAGAAATCTGCCCAGCAGAGATTTTGTACCCAAACAGAGGCTTGGGACTTTACAAAGAGAGAAAGTGCTTTAGGGATCTGAAGTATCTGGGATTGTAAGTTGCCAAAAATGTATTTACATGTGTACATCACCCATTCTATACTCTAAATTTGAGCACATTCTTCCAAGATGCACTATATATATTTGTGTAAGAGCATACTCCAACTTTATGTATAGGGGGCTAGAAAGATAAGGTTGGTTGGTTGTTGTCCTTCATTCTTGAAGAGGACCAAAATGATATCACTGTGTTAGAGTTGAGTTTCAATGTTCCTGACTGTGGCTGATCAGACCAATACAAGCTCAGGTCAGGAACAAACGGTGCGTGTGAATATTTGGTGTGAATACTCCAAATTTGCTCTTCCTGCTTTCCTTTGAGTTGTCTCAATTCTGATTTGTTCAGAGAGCACAGCACCTTCTCTCATGTGGGCACACCATGCTGAGTGGTCCTGTGCCAGTGTCTCCCATGTCACAATCAATTCCAAAGTTCTTAAGAGAGACCTTGAGAGTGTCCCTGTATCACTTCTTCTGACTGCCATGTGAATGCTTGCCCTGTTTGAGTTTTCCATAAAATAGTCTTTTTGGCAAGCATACTTTTTTGGGTAAAAGCATACTCCAACTTTATGTACAGGGGGCTAGAAAGATAAAGTGCTACTACGGAACCAGGAAGTTAGTGAATGATTGGATTTTATTTTCTCATCCTTATATTCTCTTTTGCTTTATGAGATCATTTAATCCATTACTATTTAAGGTTATAATTGTTTAGGTTTCCATTTCCCTCCATTTATTTTTTGCGTATTGGATTTATGTCCTTCCTCTTTTAAGTCAGTACTTTGTCTTACAATTCCTTTTGCCTACTAATGTGATATTCATCTTATACAGCAGTTTACTAGGACATTTTAAGTAATATTCTTACTTACTCCACTATTTTCTCAGAAAAGCCCTGAGAACCAGGATCAGAGACCCTGAGATTCAAAGACAAAATAGCAAGCAACCATTCCAGTGATACAGAGGTAAAAATCCAAGAAGCACAGAGTTAATCTTCAAGGTCCAAAATGGTTAAGTAAACTAAGAATTTTTAACCTAGAACAAAGAAGATTTAGGAACATTAGAAAATTAATCCAATCCCCTCATTTTGCAAATGAGCAATTTGAGGCACCTAGATCACAAAGGTAATAAATAGTAGAGTTAGAACTTGAACTTGGGCCTTTGTTGTATGGCTCCAGAAACTAAAACTAAGGCTGTGGTGGAGTTGTGGGGCAGAGCTTATAGGGAGATTGATTTAAGATTGCAAAGATTCAGCAATGGAATGGACTGACATTTAGTCAGTGAATTTGAAATCACTTCTGATATCTTTATCACACAGGCAGGTTAATTGATGAACGACTCCTGGTCAGTCATGTTATAAAAGGATTGCTCCTTTGAGTAGGTATTAAGCAGATGACTATCAATATCCCTTTCAATTCTGAGATTGTAGTGTAATCTGTGGCTCAAAGCCCCTTTGCATAGAGTTATCCTGATTGTTGGAGATTCATTATTTAATGCTTTATGCCCATATGAAAGGTAGAGTTGTCAAGAGCCCAAGAAAGAAGAAAGATCCTGTCCTTCTTTCTTCTAGCCTTGAGAAGAAAGACCTGTGATTCCAGATTCTCTTTAGGTCCCTGAAGGGAGAGACAGAATGTAGAAAGAAACCCACATGTAGAGGAGCCAGGACCTCCATTATGTTGTTATGTCTAGGTTACTACATTAGAAAATTTGGGGAATTTCCATGTGGATACGATCTAGGACTCTATCTCCTGGTTGAACTTAAATATCACACTCCTAATGAGAGAACTCACTCAGTCTGGTATTGTCTGGTATATATATTTTCATCTGTATACTTTTTGCTGACTTTTATTTTCTACTCTATTGGATGAGTTTATTTGCTATGTGTATTCATTATGGACTCTCCGTTTGGTAGAGAGTCAAGCCTTGGACATATATCTTGGGATAGTCCATTCCTTTTAAAGATTTATGATCAGGAACTCCCCTTGAACCTTAAAATTATTTCCCTTAGATGAATAATATTGGGGGGAGTGGTTAGTAGATACAATTTTAATCCAGTATCCTTTCCCTGAAGAGATTGAAGTGTCCATTCTTTGGCCTTCTGCTTCCTTTCTTGGCAGTAACAAAATTCTCTCTTTGGGAAGGTTGGGTGGAGAAGACTAGAGAGACAGATATGCATATATGTGTTATATATGTGTATAAATAAATAAATATATATATATATATATATATACATATTCATGCCTCCCTATGAATTACATCTAGACAGACCTATGTGGCTGCACATAAGCTACATGGAAAACAAAACACAGCAAACCCCACTTTATACTTTATGAAAGTCAAAGTTGAGCACCAGATGTTTCAGGGTCAGCTCAATCAGTATAGCTAAGGAAGATCATTTGTTGCTTGCCTGTTCCTTGTTTTCATGTGTGAGAAAAGCATGGTCTAATGACTAGGTCCCTTAGGTCTGGTCAGGTTAGGAAGCAGGTGTAGGATAATTAACACTTGATATCAAGCTTAGTAATTTAGGAAAAGGGGGAGAAAAATCATAATAATGAGGAAGAAGGGAGTTAGAAGAAACCTATATAAGGCAGGGCTATAAATTCTAATCCATTCACCTATTCAGTCATCCTAGCAAAACTTGTGACTGGTTCTCTAACAAATACTACAGGATTGATAAATCCAAATGAAAAATTTTCTTTTTAGGAACACAACAGATGATTTTTCAACAGTCGTTTTTTAAATTTATCTCAAAGGTTGGGACACACTCTTTTGAACAACTTCAATATTTTATTGATTTATTTCACTGTACAAATATTTGTCCTCTAAGGAGTGTCAGATACTCACAGAATCTTGGAACCAGGAGCCACCTGGTCCAACCTCTTTCCAAACAAGAATCTACCCTATTATACTTGATTAGTAATGACCAACCTAGCCTCTCATTTAAAAGCTGGGACCCACTATCCCCTGGGGGGAAGTCATTCTTCTTCTGGATGGCTCTACTTGTTCATAAATATAAGATATGCATGAATTGCCCATGTAGCTTATACATGTTCACATGGATCTGTCTAGAGATGGCTCACAGAACTCCTTTGCTAACCATTCCTGAAGGGAGACACTGATTCTAGCTAAGAGGGGAGTAGGAAAATTGGGGCCATGAAGCTGACCTTTCTGCTCAGAAAGTGGGTACAAGGATAGAGTTATATCTATTCATACCCCCTAAATATAGCCAGTCTAGGGGAATAATTTTAAGTTCAAACTATGCTCCTGGTCTCCAACCTTTAATGGGAAAGGTGTGTCACAAGTGAAGTCTTAATGATATTCCAACTAAATATAGTTACACAAAGACCATCAGTCATAGTATAGTAAATAGTGAAGAAATCTGTTCATCCAAGCTGAAAGCAAACAGAAAGTTATAGAGATTAGCATGTATTAGAGAGAGAGAGACAGAGACAGAGAGAGAGAGACAGAGCGATGGAGACAAAGAGAGACCTTGATTTCACCAAAGGGGAAATTCCCTGAAGTCTCTCATGTGGTAAACTAAGAATAGGGATGTTACCAATTTAGCAAATCTTCTATATGTAAATGTAATCCTGGGGTTTTTCTCTCCCTACAGGGAGCCCTCCTTGAAGAGAATGTGAAGATACAAATGTTCTCTCAAAGCCAGAAGTTAGAACACTAGTAGCTCTTCTCTCCTAAGGGCTCATCAACTTTGTCCATCCACCAATGATCCTTAATAACGAGGAAAGTCTTATGAAAATAATCTTGAGCCCCAGGTTACATTTCTTCTCTGGGGTGTAACTTTTTTCAGTATCTTCCAAAAATCAGCCAGACCAAGCTTAAACCATACATGGCCCATTAAAACAAAAAGGCTGATTTTCTTGGCATCCAAGGAAATCAAGGAAAGGCACTGTTGAAATGAAAATAAGAGATATGTTAACAGAATATGCAATAGACATGGCATGATACATAACATCACCTGAGAAAGTACTGCAGTGACAACATGCCTAACAACATATGGAACATAATACATGCACATTTAAAAAGTAGATACTTGTGAGTAGTGCACAAAAATCAATCATAAGTAGGTAACTTAGACAAATCAAGTCAACAAGCATTGATTAAGTGCCTACTATGTGCTAGGCACTATATTAACTGTTGGAAATATAAATAGAAGCAGAAAGACAATTCCTGATCTCAAGGAGCTTGCCTTCTAATGATAGAAGACAAGATATAAAAAGGAGCTACTTTGAAAAGTAGGGAAGAAGAAGAGATGAAGATACCCCACATAGGGGTATTATAGAGAAATTTCTGAAGAGGCAAGAGCACAACATTGAGAAAATGAAGACATGGCTGACCTGGGTTTCCACCTTAAAATAGAGGATCTGGGAGAAACCAACCAATTAAATGGAGATACTACAAGGGTGGAATTCATGTCCAGTGTGTGAACTACAGAGATGAAAGGGACCTTGTAGGGTAGAGAGGTGTCTGTGGCATTGCAGAAAAAGTTCAAGAAAGTCGGATGTGCAGCTAGCTGTAAAAATAACAGTATTAATGGGCTGATAAAAATAAGAACTACAAAAATAATCGTTCATATGCATGAAACAATTAATAGACATTGCTATAGTATGAACATAACAGAAAACATGGTCAAATGACCCTAAATGTGCCTCACAGCAACTTTCATCCATTGCTCCTAGTTCTACTTCTGGGATAAATACAGTAAGTCTAACTCAGGCTGCATTAATAAAGATGTAGTGTCCTTAATACTGCACTCTATTATATTTTCCACATTTCAAGATACACAGTAATGTCAGCTGGAGCAGGATAACTAGCATGGTGAAAGGACTTGAGACCAGGGTAGATGAAAATTAGATGAAGGAAATAGGGATGTTTAACCTCAAGACAAAAGAAGACTTATGGATTTCATGGTATCTGTCTTCAAGTATTTAAAGAACTGTCACACAGAAGAGAGATTAGGTATGTTCTGCTTGTCCCCAGAAGGCAAACCTATGATAAATGCGTGGTAGTTGAAGAGAAGTAGGCATTAGTTTAATGTGAGGGAAAACATTCTAGCAATTGGAGCTTTGTCACAGTTTTCTTGGCTTCCTTCTAGTCCCAGCTAAAATCCTACCTTCTACACAAAGCCTTTCATGATCTCTCTTAATTCTGATACCTTCTCCCTGTTGATTACTTCCCATTTATGCCACATATAGTTTGTACATCATTGATTACATGTTGTCTCCACCATTAGATTGTGGGCTCCTCAAGGGCAGGAACCATCTTTTGCCTTTTTTTATATCCCCAGTGCTTAGCACAATGCCTGACACAGTATAGTTACTCAATAAGCATTTATTTATGACTGACTAGTGAATGATTTCACCATCATTGGAGGTTTTCAAGTACTTTTTGGATGATTATTTTACAGGAATTCTATAAAATGGACTTTTTCATGTATACATTAGACTAGATCAATCAAGCAACAAACATTTATTAAATACTTACTATGTATCATGAATAAGGCTTGGTGTTGATGATATAAAAGAAAAAAAAACAAGGAGCTTACAGTCTGATACAACAGGGGGACAGTATGTGTGTGTGTGTGTGTGTGTGTGTGTGTGTGTGTGTGTATAGGTGTATACAAGACACATACAGAGTAATGTCCACTTTAAAGGAAAAGGCACCAGCAGCTGGGAGAAACAGGAAAGACTTCCTATATTAGGTGACATGACCTGAGTCGGAAAGCCAGAAATTCTAAAGGTAGAAGGTAAAGAAGGAAGAATATTCTAGACATGCAAGGAAGCCAGAGCAAAAATATAGAGAAGGATGGCAGAGCATCATGTGTGAAGAACAACAATTAGGATGATGTATTGTACAGTGCATGGAGTAAGATTCTGGGTCGGGGGGGAGTGCTAAGGAAGGGAGAGGTTATGAAGAGCTTCAAATACCAAAAGGGGGAGCTTATGTTTGATCCTAGAGACAAGGGGGAACATATTGAGTTAGAAGGGTGGCATAGATAGATCTGTATTTTAGGAAAATCACTCTGAAAGCTGAATAGAGGATGAATTGGATTGGAGAAAGACTTGAGGCAGAGATCAACAAGAAAGCCATAGCAATCATCCATGCAAGAGATGATGAGGATATGAGATAGGGTGTTGCCTGTACAGAAGGTAAGGAAAGATAAATGAGAGATGTTGAAGAAATAGAGCAAACAAAATTTGGCAACTGACTACACATGTTGGTTGAGTAAGAAGGAGGAGTTGATCATGACAGAGTTTGGGCAACTGGAAGGATGCTGGTGATTTGAGCAGTCATTGAGAAGTTCAGAGGTTCCTTCCAGCTCTGAGAGCTTTTTGTCTGGAGTTACTTGGCCATAGTTGCGTACCTTGGTACTCTATTAAAAAAAGTCTATAACATTCTTGAACTCAACCAGAAGGTTAGTTTATTGAGCCTGTATCCGCCAGAATAAAACAATGTCTTTCAGTGTCTGAGTGACTAATCTAAGTCACAAAGAGAAAAGGATTGTGGTACAGGTAGTCTAGGTTGTTTCCTAAAGAAATCAGGATTAGTGAACAAAGAGGTACAGTTATAAATTTGTATTATTAATATAGAGCAATGTCATGAGGCTAAAGAGAGAATCAAACAAGCCTTTGATAAGTCATAGTCAAAGGATTATGGATTTTTACAGTGAAGTGACCTTAGAAATTGTCACAGTCAACTTCCTCATTTTACAAAGGAAGAAACTGAAACAGGAGAAGTGGAAGTGCTTTGCCCAAGGTCAACAGCTACTAAGCAACAAAAATGATATATGCACCCTTGTCCTCTCAAGCTAAACCTAGCAGATTTTCCATGGTGCCACATGATTTTGTGGAAAGAGCACCAGAGAAGTCAGGAGTTTACATTTTGATTTCCAACTCTGGGACAGGAGAAGTGGAAGTGATATGCCCAAAGTCAACAGCTACTAAGCAAAAAATGATATATGCACCCATGTCCTCTCAAGCTAAACCTAGCAGCTTTTCCACAGTGCCACATGATTTTGTAGAAATAGCACCAGAGAAGAAGTCAGGAGTTTACATTTTGAATAACAACTCTCATGATATTTTCTGGTTGTGTGACTTTGGACTACACCCTCGATTTCTCTGAGCCCCAGTTTCCTTATCTGTAAAATAGGGATACTACTACAATGATACTATTACAATTGACATCACATGGCCACTGTGGATAAAAAGTGTTTTATAAACTTAAAGTGTTAAGTAAACTGAAGTTATTACAACAACCAGTAGTTTCCCCCCCAGAATTACACAGAATTTCTGATGCTTTTTAAAGCTCTTTGACATATATATGTCTATCTTTATCTGTTGCCTTTCTTGATAGAACATAAACTTCTTGAAAGTAGGAGCAATTTTATTTTTGTCTTCTTATCCCAAGTATTTAGAACAACACCATGAACACAACAGGTAGATAATAAACATTGATTGGTTTACAGATTGCTAGAACAGTGGCTTATCAGCAGTTAGGTGGTCCAGTGGCTAGAGCTTGGGACCTGGAGTCAGGAAGACCTGAATTTGAATCACTCCCTGCCTTAAACACTTTTTAATTAGTGGTGTGACCTCTCTCAGTCTCAATTCTCTCATCTGTAAAAATATGGTTAATAATAGCACCTACCTCTTTAGGACTACTGTGAAAATCAGATGAGCTAACATAAGAAAGTGAACTTTGCAAATCTCAAAGTGCTATATAAATGCTAGCTGTCCTCCTCTTCCTCTTATTAATTAGTATTATTATTATGTCCTTGTTGCTCCTGTGATTCCCTATTCTATACAGACTATAATATAAAAGTCTGGACTTGAATTCTTAGCCCAAATCAGTTACACCCACCTTTCCAACCCCATTTGATGTCTTGCAGTCCTCTGTTCTCTGATTTTCTTCCATTCGTTCTCACCTTGAAGAATTCACACAATCTCCTATTCCTGGAATGCACTCTTTCCACATGTATGCCTTTTAAAATATTTCTCTTTCTTGAAAGCCCAACTCGAGGAGCCACCTCCTCCTTGAAATCTTCTTTCATCTCCCACCAAAAATAGCTTTTCTCTACTTATATTTCTTAAAGCACTTTGTCCACTTCCTCCACACCTTCTTGGTATCAAATCTTACATCATACTTGCACAGGTGCTATTTCCGTTATAATTGAATATAAGCTCTCTGCATATAGGAATTGCTGTGCTTTCAACCTCTTATTCCCAGTGCCTAGACCAGTGCTGTATACATAATAAATACTTAATGAACATTCAGTTGATAAAACTTAATTTAAAGTTATTTATACACAAAGAAAGGAAATCAATTATTTTAATAATTTTAAACCAATAACACTAATATATTTATATTGTACTTTTCAGTTTGCAAAGCACTTTAAATACATATATTATCTTCTTTGAGCTTTACATCAACTGGGTGAAGTAGGAATCACAGGGATTATTATTCATATTTTACAAATGACGAAACTGATGTTCAGGGGGGTTAAGAGTTAAAGGTCAGATATAAATCCCAGTCTTCTTTATTGTAAGACTAACATGTTATCCACTATGTCATGATACCAAGTGCTATCCCCCACCTTTTCCCATGGAATAAACCAAGTTGGGAAGTCTGGATGGGATATTGCAATTCCAGTTAGTGTGAAATCTTAGGCATAGACCCTACAAAAGTATTCCTAAGTGAGAAGGCAAAAGACCATTTTGGAGGACAAAGAGAAAACCTTCCAAGGGTATATGGTTTTGGATGTGGGGCTTATGATTTGGTGCAGGTTTTCCTCCAGAGAAAATGGAAGGGTTCAAAAGATATCAAAGTTTCAGCCAACCTCAAGTTTTTGACATAGGATCATCTCTACATATTTGCTATAAGCAGCTACTAAAATGTCAGGTAATTTTTCTCCATAATGCAATACGGGAATTGGATCCAGGATGTCAGGATCTCATATAACATGAGGGAGGAGAGGCGTACAATAATTTTGTGTTCGCAGAGGGCAAGCCACAGAGGTAACCAGGCTCTGTGAAACCTCATTACGCAGATATCTCACCTGGTTTTCTTGTTATTCCTATTATCAACATACTCAACTCCACAGTATGCTGTAAGGTCCAGTTTAGGAAATACCAGCCCAGAAATCTGGTTTATCACATAAGCATCCTCAAAGTCAGAGAACAGCTGAACCCTTCTATAGGACTATTGGTAATAGTTACTGCTTTCCTTTTTACTTTCCCTTTGTATGCTTGAGAACATACCAACTGTTTGGTTCTTTGGTAAATGATTTGGATGTAGGAGTGTGGGGAGGGACAGGAACTAGAGCCCAGACCCTGTTTCCATAGAGAAGAAGGGAAGTCAAGGATATCTCTCTAAAAACTTAGGAGGGATTGGGAGTAGATTCAAGCTCATTGAAGATGAGTGGCCTCCCCCAAAAGAGAAGGGTTTTCTTATACTCTGTCAAAGGAAACACCCTACAGATAATAAAAACAAGAAGAGAAAAGCACCAAGGTTGGGGCAGAATAAGGAGGGAGCACTGAATGACTGGCCCAAGATAAATTGTGGAACTTGATTCTGTTCTTTGTCTGCCACAGGATAGAAAGAATAACGTAAAAACATGAAATGCCAGAAGGGTTTTCCCGATGTGAAACATAACAATGAATCTGTTTAAGAGACAAATAGAAAGAGCCAGCCACAAATGGCAGATGGGCCCATTTGTCCTAAGCACTTAAGAACTAGTCCCAGGAATAATTCATTCTTAGATGAAAAACAATGTCACCTCAGAAACCCTGGGTAATCTCAGAGCCTGAATGCATTGTCTGTCACTCAAAGGGCAGTTACGAAAGATGGCCTCAGGTAATTTCCTCCTTCAAGTTATTGAAAGAGCTCTGGAGATTTTTTTAATCTCTGAGGTCACACATAAGATTCTTTACAAGCAATTCTTCTCTTTTTTCCATTACTCTAATCCAGGAATGACAAAATATGCAGTTTATGGTCCAAATCTTGCCCACTTGCTGCTTGCAGCAAATAATGTTTTTGTTTTTCTTTCTTTTTTTTTTAACATTTTTAAACACAATAAAACTTTATTGAGAAGATTCTGGGAAGAGGGTGGAGTGGGCCAGAAAATTCTAAGCTCTCCAGATTTCCCCCACAAACAAGACACAATAGCACCTCAAGGCAAGAGCAGTAAAAATAAGCAAGATTTGGGGCAGAACAGTGGTCCTCCTGGAGAAGATCTGAAGAAAAATCTTGGGACTGAGGTTTGGTCCCTGTGAAGTCTAAACACCTCCAGGTTAGTTCCACTGAAACAGTAGGCAAGCCCTGGGACTAGCTGGGTTGGAAGGTAGCCTTGGCCCCAGCCACAAGAATTTTCACCTCTTGGACAGTGTAGGGAGTCTGGTGTCTGACGGGGGAAGTTGAGGGAACCTCTTCTAATAATTGACATCAGGCCCAGCTGTGCTGCTGAGATGCAGCCCTGGCCAAGAAGGAACCAGAACATTCCCTGTGAGTGCACTAAGCAGTGAGGTCCCTGAGACATCCCTGGCTGTGGGCACTTATAGGAAGGGACAGTAGTTGGTTTTGGTTCTAGGGCAAAGGGGAGAACTGAAGGAGGATCTGAGGCCAGAGGCACCACCCCCCATGCCCCGGGACTAGAGGTGATTACAATAATAAGCTGTCACAAATTTTTAAAAATGATCATACAAAGGAGAAAGAACCCAAGTATTGAAAGGTACTGTGGGAATAGAAAATACTGGGATTCATCTTCAGAGGAGGATACTGAAGCAAAAAATAAGTGCTTCACTTTTGAGTGAAGAAATGCCCATTCAGTGAACAGACCTTTTTAAGTTAATCAAGGGATGGCCCCTTTAATCAAAACTCAGGGAAAAAATCAAACTGGGAAGGGAAGAGCTGGCCAAAAGAGAAACAGTTACTATCTAGTATTTGCATTCTCTATGTGCTAGGAGGGCAGGGACCTATTGTTCAATCTATGAGCTCCAGAATGAATTGGATTTAAGGTTTGGTTTTTAAAAAAGAAGTCTAGCCAGTAAACCCGAAGTTAAGGAGACAGCCTTCAGCCATCAAAATGTCCCTTCCTTTGGGCAGAGCAATGAGAGAAGGGAGATGGAGAACCTGAAGAGACCTTAGCCTGAAAGGGCCAGGGTCTCCCCATGCATCCTGGGACATCTCCAGTCCTCCTGGTGAATATCAGGCCACTGAACCCAGATGGCTCTGGAGGACAAAGTGAGCCCTCCCTCACTCAAATCAAAGTCAACTGGAAGTCATGTCATCATCTCCCTGATGTCATGGTCCTCTTCAAGAAAGAAGGATAAACACAACTTTAGAGAAGCCTCTCCCTCTCCCTTTCCCTCTCCTTCTCTATCTCTCATACTGAATTGCTTAAAAGACTATATGAATGTGACTTATTTGGGTTTAATTAGTATTAAGGGCTGGAATCTCTAAACAAAATTATCTTCCTCTCCTAGCTTTTATCTCAGGATTATTGATTTATGACTTAGAATCTCCTGGCCTTTTCAGCTTTGAGAAACTCCTCTTAATTAATTTATTCAACAGAGTCTACTATATGCCTAAGAATTGTTCCTGTCCTCAAGGACCTTTCAATCTAGGGAGAAGGATGTAACTCCTTGGCACAGCAATCAATAGTTTAGCATGCAAATATCCCCAAGGATCTTACTCTCAATTCTCCTAGAACTTTGTACCTCTCCTGTGCCTGAAGCAGCTATGTGATGTAGTACATAGAACACTGGCCCTGAATTCAGGAAAACTGGAGTTTAAATCTGGCCTCAGATATGTACTAGCTGTGTGACCCTGAGAAAGTTGCTTAGCCTCTCTATTTCAGTTTCCTCAACTGTAACATGAGGATTAATAATAGCACTTACCTCCCACCGTTGTTGCAAGGATCAAATAAAATAAAGCACTATATATGTCTGAGTTATTGTTGCTGTCATTATCATGGTTATTTTTTTTGGAGGGGGGAAGGCAGGACAACTGGGGTTAAGTGACTTGCCCAAGGTCACACAGCTTTACCACAGACAGTAAGTGTCTGAGGTCAGATTTGAACTCAGGTCCTCCTGACTCCAGGGCCAGTGCTCTACTCACTAGGCCACATAGCTGCCCCTCATCATCATGGTTATTAAATAACATTGAGTTAGCAGTAAAGAGAACTGCCTTCTTATTGTTGATGCTGTTCAATCATTCAGTCATGTCGACCTTTTCATGACTCCATGGACCATAGCATGCCAGTCCCTTCTATCCATCACTATATCTCAAAGTCTGTCCAAGTTCACGTTCGTTGTTTTCAAGATGGTATCTATTCACCTCATCCTCTGCTATTCCCTTTTCCATTTTCCTTCAATTTTTCCTAGTGTCAGGGTCTTTTCAAGTGAGTCCCATTATGTGGCCAAAGTATTTAAGCTTCAGCTTTAGTATTTGACCTTCCAATGAGTATTCTGAATTAATTTCTTTAAATACTGACTGATACGACCTCCTTCTTGTCCAACAAGCTCTCAAAAGTCTTTTCCAGCACCAAAATTCAAAAGCATCAATGCTCTCAGTTTGTTTTTAATAACTCAACTCTCACAGCCATACATCACTACTGGGAAAACCGCATTCTACTCCCACTATGGAACCCTGGGTAAGCAACCTTCAGTTTTTGAACCTGTCTCCTCAATTATAAAATAAAGGGTTGAACCTCATAAACTTTAAATTCCCTTCAGAGTTTTATGATCTAGATGTAACCCCTGAAGCAGCTTCCACATCATCAAAGAGCCACAGAGATCCTAGACTCCACTTTCACAAAGGACAGAAGCATAGATATCAGGTTTGTAATAGATCTCTAGCTCTAGAGGGATTTTTAAAGAATGAGTCAGTCAGTTGGTCAACAAGCATTTACTAAATGCTAACCAAGGTGTGGGGGCAGCTAGGTGGCATAATGGATAGTGTGCCAGGCCTGGAGTCAGGAAGACCACCAGAGTTGTGTAACCCTGGGCAAGTCACTTAACCAAGTTTGCCTCAGTTTCCTCATCTGTAAAATGAGTTGGAGAAGGAAATGGCAAACCACTCTAGTATATTTGCCAAGAAAACCCTAAATGGGGTCATAAAGTCAGACATAAGTGAAGTGACTTACAACATATAAATATACACATATACAAATGTATATATACACAGATAATGTACATACATACTGTGTGTGCATATATATATATATATATACACAAATATACACACAGTATAGCTAGAAGTTAGCCTCAGAAGGAAAAGTAGAGTCATGAAAGGGCTTCTGCAAAACAAGGATTTTAGCTGAGTCTTGAAAGAAGCCAGGGAAACTAGAAGGTGGAGGTGAGGCAACAGACCATTCTAAGCATGGGGGAAAGACAGTGCAAATGCTTAAATTCAGGAGATGGAGCATTGTTTTCAAAGAACAGCAAATACCCCAGTGTAGTCAGACCACAGAGACTACGGAGGGCAATAAAGACTAAAAAGTTTGGAAAAAGTAAGATATTTGAAGGTTTGTGAAGGCTTTTAATGAAAGGGGGTTTTATATTTGATCTTGGAGGTAATACAGAGCCATCGGGACACTACGTATGTTGGCTAGGGTGAGGGAGAAGACAAGCATGGTTAAATGTGTGATTTAGAAAAATCTGAAAATCTCTTTGTCAATACTTGTATTTCACTCTCCCTGGGACTCTCTATGTTTATCTCTGTCTCTTTTGCTCTTTCTGGGTTGGCACTTGAAGCATGATGCATCTTGCAGGTAGTCACTCCTTTAACCCACCTGTCAACAACACAGGGCTAAGACATCATGAAGGCATTTGACCACATGGCTGCCTAGGCTCCCCAGGAAAAACTCATGTAGATATGAAGAAATGGAGTTTCTAGATACCAGCCAGGAGTTCAAAAAGGAAACTGCTTTGTGAGCCTTAAAATTGTAGGAACCAGTAATGGGCAAATGGTTTCTTTAGCCTCTTCATAACTTTGAGAGGAGTGATACTTGGAAGGAAAAAAAGGCCTTTAGGCGTACCTATTAAAACAGAAAGGAAAGAGATGTTGGAAGGAACTGAAAATTCATACTTTACTGGGAGCAACAGGACTTCACCATTCAGTTTTACTTTTATTTTCAATTAACCTCAGGAAATGAAATTTAATTTAAATTTGATTAAATTAATCTTTCGGATCTTGATGAGGAGGCAAAGCAAAATGGCAAACTGACCAGAACTAGGGTTGTAATGAGCCAAGTGAATTCTGACTTATTGTTGGCATATCCTTTCACTCATCTTTAGACACAATCTTGGGAAGCAACTAGAGCAGGGATTCTTAAATCGGGGTCCATAAAATTAAATGAAAAACTATTTTTATCACTGCATTTCAGCATAATTGGTTTCTTATTCAATCCTACGTATTTTATTTTAGAAATACTCTTCAGGGAAGGGATCCATAGGTTCCACCATGTCTGGAGGGCTCAGAAGGCTAAGAAGTTAGCACATTCACAGATGATCCAATCAGTAGTCCAATTTTTGAGTTCCATCTTCTGTCTCTGACACACACCCCTAGTGCCAGACTAAATATTGTGCCCATGGGCTAAAGAGGGGGAAGAGGAGAAATCAGAGAGAGATATGTCATTGGTCTATTAGTGTCTTTGTCCTATTTTCTCTACTAGGTTGTACCTTTCTTGAAGAAAGGGACCGTGTCTTATTTATCTTTTTATCAACTTCAGAACTCAACAGACAGTAGATACTTAACATATTTTTTGATTGTTGAATCATAATACCCAGAGGTCTTGCTGGCTAACAAAGTTGGCCAAGGTTGGCTGGCAAATAGCTAAGGGCAAGGAGGTGGGGAAGAGACAGGTAGATGCTTGGAGGGGACTCAGAGAAGGGTGGCAGACAGGAAAAGAAGGGAACTGGGAGGAGAAGTGGTAGATAACTAAAGACAAATGTCTTTTTTTGAGGCTTTGAGTTATGGAGGGTAGAGCTTCACACTTTGAGTCATTAGCCCTTGCTTTTAATCCTGGTTCTGATATTTGCAGCTGAAAGACCGTGGACAAATCCCAACCTCTTTGTCACTGTTTTCCTCTTTTAAATGGGGATAATACTTGAATTATTGACCTCAAAGGGTTATTATAAGGAAAGCTTTTATTTTGGTCTCGCTTAGGATCCTCATTTTATTTTTTTCTTCTAAATAGTATTTTCTTTTCCAATTATATGTAAAGACAATTTTTAACATTCCCTTTTTTAATACAATTTTGAATTCCAAATTTTCTCCCTCCTCCCTAGCTTCTCCTCCCTACAATTTGATATAGGTTATGTATGTGCAATAACATAAACCATATTTCCATGTTAGTCACATTGTAAAAGAAATAGAACAAAAGGAAAAAAAAAGATGAAAAAAATTTTAAAGTGAAAATAGTATGCTCAAATTTACATAGACTCCATCCTTCTCTGGATAAGGATGCCTTTTCCATCATGATCTTGGAATTGTCTTGGATCATTGGATTGCTTAGAAGAGCTAAGTCATTCGTAGTTGATCATCACACAATGTCATTGCTTACTGTGTATAGTGTTCTTCTAGTTCTGTTCACTTCACTGTGCATCAGTTCATATAAATCTTTCCAGGTTTTTCTGAAATCTACCTGCTTGTCATTTCTTATAGCATAATAGCATTTCATTACATTTGTATACCACAATTTGTTCAGATATTCCCCAATTGATGGGCATCCCCTCAAATTCTAATTCTTTGTCACCATAAAAAGAGCTGCTATAAATATTTTTGTGCATGTAGGTCATTGTCCCTTTTTTTATAATCTCTTTGGGATGCAGACTTAGTAGTGGTATTGCTGGACCAAAGGGTATGCATGGTTTGATTGCCCATTGGGCATAGTTCCAAATTGCTCTCCAGAATGGTTGGATCAGTTCACATCTCCACCAACAGTGCATTAGAGTCCCAATTAAAGGAAAGCTTTTTTAAAAAATCATGGACACAAGACATGTGTTTTACTATCACTATTATTATAATTATCAATACCATTATTATATTAATATTCACTGATTTCATCATGTTCTCCAGCACTGGCTTCCTCTTGCACATGTAAAAGAATAGAATTACGGAGTTAAAAACAAAAACTTTTCAATTCAGTTCAACAAATATTATTTATTAGACAAATACTGTTTATTACAAAGCACTGTGCTAGGAATTGGGCATACAAAGACAAAATTTGAACATTTACTATCCTTAAAGAGCTTACATTGTACTAGGGAGATACAGTATATACGCAGAGACCACTGTTGGTAGTGGTGGTGGTAATGGTGGTGGTTGGTTGGTTGTTGATTATCAACTGTTGTTGTTGCTCAGATAGGAATTGGACCTGTGATTTCATTAGTATAAGGAACTCCCAAATGAGGAAACTCCCTCTATGGATATAGGCTAGGACCAACTTTACAACATATCATCTCAAAGAGTTACCTGGCCCTTGAACACCAAGAGGTCATGCAACTAGTATGTGTCAAAAGCAAAACTTGAGCCCAGGTCTTGCTGATGCTGAGGCTAGTACTCTGTGCACTAAGATGTTATGTACAAAAATAATAAACTTCATTTCAAGAGGTAGACAGTACTAAAGACTAAGGGGAGTGGGAAAGGCCTCATATGGGAGGTAGCACCTGAAGTGTCTATCAAAGGAAACTCAGCAGTCTAAGAGAGAAGTGAGGGGTGGAGGGGACAGCACTTAAGGTACACGGTATAGGTGGTACAAAGGTGGAAGATAGGATATTATGTGTGGAGAATAGCTAAGCAGGCCTCATTGAATGGCTTGTGTGTATATATGCATTTATGTATATATGAATGAATGTATGTGAAGGGGACTTATATGAAAGAAAATCAAATGGAAACCAGATTATGGAAAGCTTATGACTTTTTTTCTTATTTAGTGATATTTCAAGAGAAGCTTTGTAGCTGTACTTGTGGGAGGAAGAAATTCTTCGTACATATGGAACTTAAGACTATGGTCCTTTAGACTTCGAAGGAAAAAATTTGGGAAGATGATAAATGATTAAAGTGAAAATTGAGAGCCTTATGTTTTATTCTAATAGGAAGACTAACAGATTTTACCCCCAGTACATCTTCAATGTAAATTTGCATATTCTTTTTCATAAAAATAAATGCCAAATTTCATAAATATGTATGTCCCATTCAAAAAGTCCTTGCTCTAAATATGTAAATAACAAGCACATGGAGTCTCCATTTCCTTCCCTGTATGTTTTTTTTTTTTTGCCCCATTCTCTAAATTTCTCTCCATTTGTTCTTTTACATTTTGGATACGCATGTTTTTTACCTAACAATTTTTTCATCATGATTTGGGTCAAGCTTTTTAGCAGCATATAAAATTCAGAGATGAGTTCCTACAGAAAAAAAAAATCAAGATCTATGATTTAAACTCAATGTAAGGAATGCCTTCTCCACAGATAGAGTTGTTCTCTTATGGCACATTAGGAAGAATGAATTTCCAATCATTGAAGTAGTACAAGAAGGAAACAACTTTTAATTGAAGCTAGGAGGCATAGCAGATAGAGTGCTGGACTTGGGAGAGACCTCAGTTCAAATCCTGCCTTGAGTACTTACTAATTGTGTGATCCTGGGAAAGTTGTTTCACTTCTCTTAGTTTTAATTATCTTGCCTATAAATGAGGATGATGATATCACCCACTGCACAGGGTTGTTGTGAGGAGCAAATGAGAAAATATAAGTAAAGTATTTTGCCAATTTAAGGGCTAGATAACTCCCTCATTAGGTCTCTCTATCCCCACTAGCAATGACCTTTAGCTCTCCTGTTTCTTGGCTAAATTCCTTGGGAAGATCATCTTTAATCAGTATCTTCACTTCCTTTCATTTTTAAAAAATTAAATCTTATTTTTAATGAAATGTATTTTTCTCTTTCCCACCTTTCCCAGAGAAAACTCTTCTATTAAAAATGTATAATCAAGAAAAATGAATTCCCTCATCAGCATATGTATGTATATATGTATGCTTAGGTGTATGCTTATGATATACACATACGTATATCTGTGAATATATATACATATGTTGTACATATATTCACACATGCATACATATTCTATACCCTGTGTCCATGATCTCCATTGTTAGGAGATAGGTAGCATGCTTTATCATCAGTCTTCTAGAGTCATAGGTAATCATCCTCTTGATCAAAGTTCAAAGTTTTTAGCTTTACAAAGTTTTTCAAAGTTGTTTGTTTTTATATCATTATTATATAAACTGTTCTCCTGGTTCAGCACATTTTATTCTTGATCAATTCATACAGTTTGCCCACTTCCTTTCCTCTTACTCTCTTCTTACCTCTCTGCAGTCTAGCTTCCAACTCATCGTCAACTTCAAACTGATCTGTCTCCTATTCCTCACTTCCCTATGTTACTGTTAAAAATGAGATAAGTTTTTAAAACACTTTTCACAGTGCCTGACACAGAGTAGTCAGTTATTAAAAGGAAGTTAACAAATGCTTATTCCCTCCCCTTTTCCCATTGAGGGGTACCACCATATTCTCATTTACTCAGGCTTGAAACTTAGGTGTCATCCTTAACTACTCACTCTCTCTTACTCTCCCATAACCATCCATTTGTCATCCTGTCTTTTTTATCTTTCTTCCCAATAACTCGCATATATGTTTCCATGTCTTCTCTAATATTTCAACCACCCTGGTGCAGGTCCTCCTCGCCTCACACTTGAACAATTTCAGTAGCCTATCAGTCTTCTCACACCTTACTTTCTTTCATGTACTGTAAACCAGTGACCCTGACCCCTTTGCTATTCTTCATACAACACCTTCCATCTCCAGATTCCAGGCATTTTCATTGGCTGTTCCTCAAGCCTGGAGTTGTCTCCCCTCTTGTTTCCACCTCCTGGTTTTGCTGGCTTCCTTCAGGTCTCAGCTAAAAGCTTACCTTCTACTCGAAGCCTTTCCAGCTTGTCCTATTAATGCTAATGTCTACCCTCGAAGACGACCTCCAATTTTTCCTATATGTGTATGTGTCTGTGTATGTATACACACATATATTTATCTGTATGTTGTCCTCTTCATTAAATTATTAATTCCTTTAGGGTAGTGATCCCCAGCACTTAGTACAGTGTGTCCACATAGTAGGCACTTGATAAATGCTTGTTGAGTTATATAAACTTGATTCTCCCCCACCCCCAATTCCTGCCTCTAAAGAAAGATGCTGTAACAATAAGGAACAAGCTAAATCTTTTTACAAAACACTTTCCTCACAATATTCATGTGAGTGAAATGGTACCATTAATATTTTCTCCACTTACCAAATAAGAAAACAGACTCATAAAGGTTAAGTGACTTGTGCAAGGTAATACAGATGATAAGAACTTCAAGCTCAGGGCTCCAGGCCTTAGGTCCAGCATTCTTTTCAACAGCATCTCTCTACCTCCCAAACGAATTTGTGTCAGGGACCCAGGATCTCTAAAAAGACATTGACCAGTAGGACAATTGCTTCTGTCAGGCTATATTTACAGGAAGGCAGTTGGGAGAAGTAACATAGTAAAACATAGGAAAGAGTGAGCAATCAATCAATCAAACACTTACGGAACATGGTAGGGACTCTTACTGTGCTCTGGCCACTGAGAAAGATGCTAGGGACATAAAGGGAAAAATGAAATGGTTCTTGCTTCAAGGAACTAATAGATTCACTCAGAGTATTCACTTTGAAATTATAAGGACCTGAATCAAAATCTTGTCTCTAGCACTTAAAACATGTGTGACCAAATCAAGTCACGCAGTCCCTGTGGGCATCTGTTTCCTCATCTATAAAATGAGAGGAACAGACTAACTGGCTTTTGAAGTAGCTAGATAGTATAGTGCATAGAACACTGGATCAGGAGTCAGGAAGACTTGAGTTCCAATAAGCTTTAAATACTTCCTAGCTGTGGGGAAGTCACTTGAAAGCTGCTTGCCTCAGTTTCCTCAACTGTAAAATGGGGATAATAATAGTATCTACTTCCTAAGGTTGTGGTAAGGATGAAATGAGATAATATTTATAAAATGCCTTGCAAACATTAAAGCAATATATAAATGGTAGCTCTCATGATCATTTTTATTATCATTATATCAGTGAAGTATGGGTCTTCAATCCACCACTCCCAGCACCAAGTCCAGAGTTCATTCTACCACATCACGCTGAAGATGGCCACTTCAACATATCAATAACAAGAAGTAGCTCTAAAGCACCTACTGTGCCAGGAATGCCTTATGCCAGGCTCCATACTAGACACTGGGGACACATACACAAAGAATGAAACAATCCCTACTCTCAATGAGCTGAGATTTCAACAGAATTATAAGCACATATATGCATCTATGCATTATACTTATAAAGAGAATAAGTTCAAAGCAGTGAAATATGTGATTATTAAGAAGAAAAGGTATAAGCATGGGGGAGATTAGGAAGAACTTCATATAAAAGGTGATGCTTGAACTGTATTTGCAAGTGAAGGCTTCTACGAGGTGGAGGTGAGAAGAGTGTGCATTCTAGGCTCTGAAAAGGTCGAGAGAGGAAAGATGAGGTGTTATGCGTGAGGAACAGAAAGATGTCTAGTTTAGCCAGAACCAGAGGGGAAGAGCGGAATAATGTTGGAAAGAAATAGTGGAGTTAGGGCAGATGGTGAAGGATTCTAAGAGCTAAACAGACAAGTTTATAGAAAAAAGTATTAGTAACATGGTGCAATGGATTAAGAGACAGATTTGGACCAAAGAGGTATCAGGTCAAAGTCAAAGCCTGATTCTGTCACTACATCTTTTAATTCAATCTTGAGAAAAGCATGTCCTTCCCTGGGCCTCAGTTTCTTCAACTACAAAATCATAAGTTTAGACTATATGATCACTTATGTCCTTTCTGGTCCTAACTCCTATGAACTGGTCCCTTTACCTTCAGACCAGGGAAGTATTATTGTTTCAATGATAGATTAGATAACTGAAGCTAATAGATTTGCCCAAGGTTGCATGACTAGTGAAAGGTATACCTATGAACTTGTTCAACCATTGAAAACTATTTAATTTTCTAATCACTATTGACAAATACGCACCTGAATGCATTGCAGATTTTATCCCATCATTCTCCTTTGGCATCATTGTCTTTGAACCATGCAGCTTCATAGTCCATTACCATCTTTCCTTTGTTAGTCTTTACTTACATATATAGTGTGTTGAAACACTGTTATTTGATTTAAAAATGATTAACCGGGTTGAACTAGATTCCATTTCTTTTGGATTTAATCTCCATCCCTGGATGCATACTTATAAAATATTTGTGAAGCAATCATCCCAAGACTGTCCCTTTTAATCTTCATCATTAATCAACTTTAGGCAAGACCCTCAATATCCTTTGGCCTCAATTTTCTTATCTGTAAAATGGCAAAAATCATACTCATAGGGGGGCAGCTAGGTGGCGCAGTAAGTAGAGCACTGGCTCTGGAGTTAGGAGGACCTGAGTTCAAATCCGGCATTAAACACTTGACTCACTTACTAGCTGTGTGACCTTGGTCAAGTCACTTAACCCCAATTTCCCTGCCTTCCCCCCTCAAACAAAAAAGTCATACTCATAGGGCTGTTGTGGGGACCAAATAAGATAGCAAAGGTCCCAATGGTCTCTAACTGACTTATTTCAATATTAGCTTACATTGATAATCATTGTTAATTAGTGTGAATTAAGTTAATTCAATAGTTTGACTTGATTAATTAACAGGATGAAGCTGCATGGTGCAGTACATAGAGTGGTGGGCCTAGAGTCTTGAAGGCTTGCGTTTAAACACTTTCAACACTTTCCAACACTTTCTACCTGTGTAACCCTTGGGAAGTCACTTCATTTGTCTGAGCACTGGTTTCCTCATCTGTAAAATAAGGAGGTTGGACTCAATAACCTGTTAGGCCTCCCAGATCTAAATCTATGATCCTATGATTTAATTATCACTTTAAGATTTGTGAGGCTGATTTACATACATTATCTCATCTGATAATCTTAATGACTCTCTGAGGTGGGTGATACAGATCTCACAAACTAAATTTTACAGATGAGGAAACTGAGACTCAGAGAGATAAATGACTTTGTTGGGGGACAGAGTGCCAATAAGTGTCAGGGATGGACTTGGAACCCTGGTCTTCCTTCGACCAAGTCCTGCGCTCTATCCAGAATGCTATGCTGCCTCTAATTTCCTCAATGTGGCTATTCTCTCCATCAATGCAGATGTTAACCACTATACACCTCAGCAGAATGCTTCATGAGTTGTAGGGGAAAACTCATCAATGTTTCATTTATATTCTCTGAATCAGTGGCTTTTTGAACAGTAACTGGTAACTAGGGCATATGTAATAAAGATATGTTGGTTGATTGATTGATTCTGCTCATCAAAACCCTTTGATACTTCTCTTCCCTATTGAATAAAATTAAGATTTTTTTTGGCCTGCCATTCAAGGACAGCCACCATCAGGAGCCATCCCATTTTCCTTGCTTAAACTCACACTATTCCCTCCTATATGTACCTTATTTACAGAGACTAAATGTTTAGAGGGCCCTCAGAAGTAATCTAGGCTAACCCATTACTGAAAAATAATCCTTTCCACAGCATCTCCCTGAAGCAACCATCTGGCCTCTGCTTAAACAATAATAACAACGTATAGTATTTTTTCTAAGTTTGTAAAGTGTTTTACATACTTTTCCCTCCTTGTTTGAGTCTCAAAACAGTCATAAAACATAAGCACCATACTTATTATTGTCACCTTTTCACAAATGAGGAAACAGGCTTAGAGAGGTTAAATAACTTGCTTATAGAGACACAGTTAGCAAATGTCAATGAAAGTATTAAACCCTGGTCTTCTCTATGCCACATAATTTGCTGATTTCATCCATGTTCATGTTGGTGTTTGAATCTAGATCAGCTGCTACCGCTCCTCTATCTACTGAATTTTTCCAAGTCTTTTACAGCTGAGTTACCACCTGTGATATCTTAAGTCTCTAATCCTTTCTGAGCCTTACTTTTCTCTCTATTAAATGAGATTAGATCTCCCTTCCATCTCTTAGTCCATTTCTAGCCCTTCTAGATAGGTGGCTATCATAGATTGAGCTCTATTTGCATAGCTTTTAAGAGCCCTCTGCATAGTCTTTGATGGTCATCTCCATGTGAGTGTAGTGGTTAGTTGAACTCCATGGGGAATGAGTGGGAATGACCCCTGTCCATACTCATCAATCCCCACACATGGTCCAAGGCTATCAATGCCTGCTATGCCATGATGATGCAATAAAATGGGGACTTGATAGTGGTTTTAACTGTATAGTGCTACATAAAGGAGAGTAATTGACCAGTTATTCAACAAGTACTCACTTGGTAGCCTATTATGTGCACCTTGTTGCTGGGAACTGTGGGGACAGAGGCTGCAGAAAGGTGTATTTAGACTTGTTGTCAGGGAAAATGTTCTAACTTTGAAGCCTTTCATATTTCACCTTCTCTGAAAACCATGCCCATTTGTCACACATACACACACACACACACACGCATGCACGCACGCACACACACACACACACTAGTTGATTCCACCCTGTGGTAACATATTGCTTTGAATTCATTTGTCTTAGAGCATATCCTTTGTTGTTTTATACTACAGTGATAACCCTTTTATATAGGCCTTTCAGGTTTATAGAATACTTTCATCACAGTAAACTTCTGGGTCAGATGCAAAATATGTTTACCCCACTTTACAGATGAGACAATTGAGTCTTCTAGATAAAGTGATTTATCCATATTCATTCAGCTGATAAATATCAGAGCTGAGTTCCAAACTCAGGTATCCTGACTCCAAATCCCCTATTATTCCTACTATAGCATGATGATTATATTTTATAAGTGTCCAAGGTGGGAGGGGAGGGGGAAAGAGTGATGCACGCAGGTGTGCATACAATATATAATATTTGTACATACATATCTGTGTATATACATACATATATGTGTGTATGCATGTATATAATATATATTCCTCTTCTCACCTTGTAAGCCATATTAGAGCTGGGATAACCCCTTTTTTAAAAAAAAGTTTTATTAATGCATTTTGGTTTTCTTTTTTTGGCATCACCATAGTTTTACAAAATTTCCCTCCTCACCCCTCAGAGCCATCCCATATAACAAACAGCATTTGCTAAAGACAAAAAAGAAGAAATAATAATAATTGGTCAATACATTTAAAAAGTTGAAAATATACGAAATGTACACCACTTGTAGACCTCTTACTTCTGGAAAGGGAGGTGAGAGGAATATTTTCTTATATCATCTTCTTTCTGGCTACGCTCATGCTTTATACTTCTGTATCATTCTCTTTCGATTGTTTTGTGGTTGCTCTTTCCATTCCCATTGATGTAGTCATTTTGATTATTGTTTTCTTGTCTCTGCTTATTTCATTTTAGGTAAGCTTGTGCAGAACTTTTCATGTTTTTATGTATTCTTCACATTTCTCATTTCTTATAGCACAGTAATATTCCATTATAGTCATGTACCACCATTTGTTTAGCTATTCCACAAATGATGTGCATCTACTTTGTTTCCAATTCTTTGCTGTCACAGAAAGTGCTGCATAAATATTTTGAAGCACATGGATACTTTTTCTGTCAGTGGGGTATAAATTTTTACATAAACTCTGTGTCTCCTATGGAACCTAGTGTAGCGCCCTACACAGTTACTCAGTAAATATACATTGATTGAATTGAAATGAGGAAGAACAATTGCCAGAAGGCAAGAATGAGCATGCTGTGGTCATGGGGCATGAAAAGCAGGGATTTATGCTGAGAGGTAGTAGGGAAATAAAATTGGATAGCTAGGGTCAATCCAAAATATGAAAGCTCTTAGAAGCTTGATATATCTGGATAGGAAATGGGGAACCAAATTGGACTTTGGTAGCAGGGAAATAATGCTCTAAGGAAGAGTCATCTAGTGGAACAAAGAGTGATTTAGAGAGGCTGTTTTAGTGATACAGAAATAAAGGCTGGAATTAAGTTGGAGGGATCGGAAATAAGATATAAATATAAATTCTGGTATACAGGTAAAATCATTTTGAAAGAGAAGGGGTACATGCCCTGAAGCTTCTGGTAGGAAGACTTGACACCCTACCACTACTAGTCTAAGGAACAATACATTACATATTCTCAGACCAGACAATATAAAGCAGGCTTCTCTGGTTAAGTGCAATCAGTCTGTGGTCCCAGTGGGCACAGTCAGGACCTTGGACAAGAGCATAGTTACTACAGACCTTTGGATTTCATAGTCCAGGTCTGAATATAGGAGCAAAGGGTAATTGCATGGGGCCAGCTAGGAACCACAAGGCAGAGAAGGAAGCATGATTTCACAGACATTAGCACCCTAGAAAAACATCCCAATTGTTTTATGCAAATTGTTCAGCTCTTTGAGAGAAGAGAAAGATGCAAAAGTTATTTCAGAAAGAAGATTTACTGGCTAGTTAGCTAGCCATTAAATTAGTTGATTAACATTATATACATATATAAACTAATGTATGGAATATTAATGGAGTAATTACTATTTGCCCAGTGCACTATTAGACAGTGTACAGAATTTAAAAAAAAATTTCATGGCACAGACTCTACACCAAAATGGATCTCTAATTAATTGGTGTGGTTTAGGGATCCCCATCTTGTCAAAGAGATGAGTCTAAACCATGTCGATTAGTAAAAGACCAGAATGATGTATCTGCCACAAAGAATCTTTTGCCCATGTAACTTTAGACAAGGTATCTAGCCTCTCTGAGTCTCAAATTGCATCTGTAAAATAAGCTGATTAGTCTATATGATCTCTAAAGTCCCTTCCAGCTCCAAATTCTATGAACCTGTAAATACAAGATAACATCAGATCAGGGGACTGGGGTCTAGCACCTGCTCTATTGCAAATGCACACTGTGATGGTGGAAGCATCTACCACTGTCTCTAAATTTAGTCAATAATAATTAAAAATAGTAAATTGAGGGTCAGGGTTGTGTTTTGAGTAGGGAAAGTCAACACTAGAGTCAGATTGGGATTCAAGTTCAATCTCTGGCATATACTGTTCATGTGACCCTGGACAAGTCACCTAGAAGCAACTAAGTGGTGCAATGGAGAGTATGTTGGGTCTAAAGTCAGAAAGAATTAAATTCAAATCCAGTCTCAGACAATTTCTAGCTGTGTGACCCTGGGCAAGTCATGTAATGTCTATATGCCTCAATTTCCTCAACCATAAAGTGGGAGTAATAATAGCACCCACTTTGCAGTGTCTTTGTGAGGATAGGATGAGATAGTATTTATAAAATGCTTAGCACAGTGCCAGGCTCTTGGAAGACACTATATAAATGCTTATCCCCTTCCCTCCCTTTCCTCTTAACCTCTCAGGGCTCCAGGCAATTTTCTTTACTAATGTTATTTTTATAAACTTTATTTTACTCTTTTTTTAATTTACATGTGTTTATTTTATTTCCCCCTCACTACCCTAACAAAAGAAATCAAAACCCTTGTAATGAATATGCATAATCAAGCAAAACAAATTCCTTCATTGGCCATATCCAAAATGCACTCATTATTCAGCTGGAGTTCCTCACCTCTCTGTTGGTGACACATAGCATGCTTAAACGAATTACATCTTTAGGTTCTGGTGGAAGCAACAGTGTCAATGCCCACCCATTGTCAGTAATTTAAAATTTTTTAGATTTATTTTTATTCTGGACTTAATACCAAATAAAATGGGTATTCCCATATACATAGCAGGTAAGAAAAAGGATTGCACATGAAAATGCAAATCTCCATTATTCATAACTTACTATGTTTTTTAATGCACAAATTCACCTTGTAGTTTTCAAAATTATCTTGCTTATCTGTGTTTCCTTCTGTTCTGTTGTCTGCATTTCTTTTAAAGATGTCCAGTGACGCTCTTTTATTTCCTTTCTTTTTCTTCATTTGGCATTTTTTTTTTGCTGTTCTATCCCTGTTCCCCCTTCCCCTCCTACTTCTCAAGAAAGAAGGAAGGAGAGAAAAAAGGAAGGAAGGAAGGAAAGAAGGAAGGAAGGAAGGAAAGAAGGGTGGAAGAAAGGAAGAAATATACATAGTCAAGCAAAACAGATTCTCATATTGGCTATATTCCAACAGACTTTTTTCCTGCATATTAAATCTGGAGTTTGGTATTTGCTTCTTTATCAGTCTTCTGGAATGATAAATGTTCATGACATTGATCAGAGTTCCCAAGGTTTTTGAAGTTGTTTATGGTTAATTGTTTACACAGTTCTATCCATTTCCCTCTACATCAGTTTATACCGGTCTCCTCATGTTTCTCTGAAATCATTAAACTCATCATGTCTTCTAGAACAATAATATTCCGTCACATTCATATACTATAATTTGTTCAGTTTTTTTCCCCAATTAATCGGGGAATTCATTTCTAGTCCTTTACTACTATGAAAAGAGCTGCTACATTTTTGTACATATGGCTCCTCTTTTTTTCTGTTTCAGTCTCTTCAAGCTATAGGCCTAATAGTAGTCCCAGACAATTCTGTAAGACTATAAATTACACAGAAGTTTCAAATTTGCATTAGTAGTGATAATTTCCTCACTGAGATTTTTCTCTGGCAATGAAATCACAGATCCAAACCAAACTAAATAAATAAATTTGTGTGATGTTAAACAAAACATGTGGAGGGCCATATATTAAACACTGGCATATAGGAGATAAAAATTACATGATCCTTCTCAAAAAGATCACAATCCAGTTGCAAATAAATAACTACAACACATATTAGAATGAAACAAGTTTATTGGAATTCAACAGAAAGGGATAATAAATCTGGGGATAGAATGATCATTTATAATCAAGGTGGAGAGATTAGGGAAGGCTTCATAAAAGAGCTGGGCTTTGAAAAAGTGAAAAATGGCAAAGATTCATATTGCAAAGATCAAGATTGTGGAGAATCCATTCCAAGTATGAGTTTGTCCTGGACAAATGCACAGAGTTTGGAGAGTGTCTGAAATAATCAGCTAATTGCTAGCATTTTTGTTTAGTAAGCATATTAAAATAGGTGACAAGGAATAGTGTAAAAAAGTCCAAAAAGCTTGTTTGGAGCTTTGAATGACAAGATAAAGAGTTTACTCTTGGATAAACAGACAACAGAGAAGTCTTGAAGGTTCTTGAGCAAAGTGGATGATGCAATTACTTCTGTGCATTTGGAAGATTACTTCAGTAGTAGCATGGAGGATGTATTTCAGGGAGAAGAATGGAAGTAAAAAAACTGGCTAGGAAGCCAGTATCATAACTCAAATGGAGATAGGTGGTAGAAATTTTTTGAAGCTAGAATAGATAAGATTTGGCAACTGATTTGATGGGGTAGGGGAGTGAATAAGATGAGAAGGAGAAAAAGAGCAAGGGAATAGATAAAATAACTCCAAAGTGCAAGCCTGTGTGACTGGGAGGTGAGGAAATATAGAAGTTAGGTGAAGGGGAAGGTTTGGGAGGAAGATATTTTGGACAAGTAGAGTTTGAGGGACTGATGGGAAGCATCTTAACGGTAGATCAAAGGTCTTGCTGTGGTCCAGTTTCACTCATCAAGTGGTTCTGAGAATGAAATGGTATAACAGATTGGCAAACACTTGGAAAAGATCCTTTACACCTGGAAAATAAGATAAAAATAATTTGAACAAGTCATTCATTAATTAATTCAATAGGCATTTATTAAGATCTTATTATTGGCACTGAAGGACATACCAAATTTAGTTTACAGTCTAAGAAGCAAAAATACAGATTAATTAAAATATATAGTATTTTAAGACAATAATATCAAACACATATAGTGTTTTAATGTTTGCCAAGAACTTTACAAATATTTCATTTGGTATTCACAACAACCCTGGGAGGTAGGTACAATTCTTATTCCCATTTTACAGATGAAGCATTGAGACAGGAAAAGATTAAGTGACTTGCCCAAAGTCATGCAGCCAGTAAATGTCTGAGGCAGAATTCAAACTCAGGTCTTCCTGATGGATGCTAATTCTATCTCTCTAGCCATAATGCCACCTTCCTGTCTTAAGTTTAGAAAAATATAAAACGAGATTCTATGTGAAGTCCAAGAGCAAGATGCTTCCAAGGGGATCAGAACAACTTTTCCAAGGAGATAACATTTGAGTTGGATGTCACAGGATATGTAGGAATTCAACAGGGAAAGAGAAAGTCTGAGGCACGCCAGATAAAGGAAAGAGCATGAGCAAAGGCACAGAGGTCGAGGTGAGGGCACGGTGCCTATTTCTGAAGTCGAGAGTAATTCAGTTTGACTGGATAGTAGGTATTATGAAGGCAAATAAGATGAGATAAAGATAGGAAGAGGTGGATTGGTGCCAGATTGGGCAGGGCCTTGAATTACAAAGATTTGTGAATCTCATTGAATTAATTATAGAAGTCTGAGACACCTATTCATTTTGTTATCCTCTCCATGATATCAATAACATGCCATTTACCATATAACTTGACTTCTATTCACAATGGAATCATAGTCTGATAGAGCTGAATAGTTTTTTTTTTCTTCCTGCGATTTTGTGCAGGGAAATCCGTTGTGGAAATTTCATCCACCAAAATAGATCAGGCACTCTGTTAACTTATAGTCATATAAGATTGCTTGAGTGCACTTAGAATTTGTTATGTGGTCATATATTAAGTTTGTGCCAGAGAAAGGACTCGAACACAGGTCTTCTTGACTCCAGGGCCAGCTCTCTAACCACTACCCCATACTGCCTCTCCCTTAAGAGATCTTAAAGATAATTAAATACAGTTCCTACCCTCTCATTTTATTGATAAGAAAACTGAGAAGGCCTATAGAATATAATTCTCTTGAATAAGATCATACAATTAGTAGGAAAGTTGAGACAAGACAGACCAGATCTCTGACCCCATGACTGGAATTTTATTCCATTGTGTAATGTAGGTTTTTTTTTCCTTTTTAAAGCATAGTACATGTGTGTATGTGTGCTATATGCACATATGCACACACATACATTGTTCTTAATTCTTTTTTTAGTATATGTTAGCATCATGTAAATCTCGAAGGAAAAAACAAAGGAATAAAATGTTACAAAGAACCACTTCATGTAGGATGGACAAAACAGTCCTTTGAGTTGAAAATTCATTTGGGATAACTATAATTTAAGCTAGTAAATTTGTAGAAATTTTAAAACATGAAACATGACTTGCCAAATGCAAACAGCTGACCTCAGTGCTCCACCCCAACAAGCTCAATTGCTGAATTACTGAATTGTGGACAGCTCCTTGGCAGTACTCAAGTAAGGTACCAGATGGTTTCAATCTTATTGCTCATTTCTCTGTTGTTAATGTATCCTCCCAGCATCAGAATACTTTTAGTCCAGATAAGAATTTGCTTAGAACATCGAGATCGTTGGCTTCAAAGTGAACATACTCTCTTCTTTCCTCAGCTAAAGAAACATATGACTCAATAGTTAACATTTCTCAAGGTTTACTTGACTGTAGAATTCCTTTCTTGAAAATGTCCAGACAGAGGTGTGTCATAGCCAGCTCAAACTGAGAGCTGATCATTAAATTTTCAGGTTGAGCTTTCATATTATGTAAATTGGCAAATGCTACAAATGAGGGCTTGATTTATCATTTTGTTTATTGCTAAGACTTAAGAAAGCCTGGAAAATAGCTGGAAAAGTATCAGCAAGGTAGATTAAGCTTCAAAGTGGTATGCATTTTTTCTCAGTGAGCTAGTTGTTAAATATTTGCCCAGCATTCAGAACTAAAAGCAATCAAACTTTATACCTGTTGTCATTCATTCATTCATTTATTCAACGAAGATTTATTGGATGGATGAATAGATGGATAGATGAAAAAATATTTTCTGAATGTGTACCATATGCTAAGCTAAATTTTATGGATATAAATTTAAAAAGTGGGGCAATCCCTCCTCTCAAGTAGCTCACATGATAATTGGTAGAGACAACACATAAAAGTTCATCTGCATGGTGAATGGAAAGTTCTGGAATTTCTGAGGCTGCAGCAGTGGTGCAGAGGGCAAGATACATGAGTTCTTAGACTGAGTGGCAGTGTCAGAAGGATTCATGGCAGAGGCAGGGCATATGCTAAGGCCTGGGGGACTTTGCAAAGCAATTGCAGAGGAGATGGCAATATATGGTATGTTTGCATTTCATCTGAATGAATAGTTGTTGGCTCCCATCTCAACAAAGGAGAAATAGAAGGAAGAAGGATGCCCAAAGTGATAGCTGATCTTCCAGCTGCCCAACAAAGGAATACTGAACTGAGTGTCTGATCTTGGAGAGAGTGCCAGAAACTCATACAGTTTGGAGGGCAGCTATGTAGTGAGGGAGGGGAAGAAGCCCTCTCATTGTTGCCACTCATCACATAACAGGCATCAGCTGTATTGGTGGGTGGCTGCACTCACTTTGTCCCTGTACAACCAGTAATAACCAAAAACACAGCGAAAAGATATGACTCTAGCTCCTCTCAGACCAGTGACAGATTGTGGTTGGTTACTATGGGTCATGTGACAAACAAGAGATAGTGCTCAGTGGCAACCCACCTACCAAGTTACATGATGGACACACTAGTGACTAGTGGAAGGTGGGTTAAGCAGGGCATGGACAAAGCACTTGTTACATCTTTACATCAGCTACATTTTTCTCAGGTTGCCCAAAATCCTTTGGTGGGCCACAAGCAGCCCAGGGGTGGTATGTTGTGCAGGCCAGACATAGCCTCTTTGTGTCAGAGGCTGGACCTGTACCCAAGTCTTACTGGTTCTGAGGCTAGCTCTCTGTTCACTATGTCATATTGCCTCTCACAACATAATGGAATTTGTATTATATTTGTCTGTGAACATGCGTACAGCCCTCTCAAATTGTAAGGCCTGAGGGAGAGCAACATGTCTTATTTATATCTGTATTTTCTTCAGAATCTTGCAGTTACCGTAGAGATTTTTTGGTTCTAACATTACTGTTTTGGGGATGACTTTGTAAAATGGGTGAGAAAAAGAATCAGAAGATTGAATCAGAATATAGAGTGTTTAATCCAGAGTGGACAAATAGATACTTGTTTACTTACCCAGAAAACAAAATATTGTGCCTTGCTTGCTGAGAAGTAATAGCGGTTCTGAAGGAATACAATCTTCATTGCCATTTCAATTCCAAACATTCTGACTTAAGCAAATTGGACACCAATAAAAAACAAATTAAAGCATCCAAATTGTTGAAAAATCTCAGTGGGGAACAATGGTTTTTCAAGAAAGTAAACTCAAAAAATGAGGCTAGTTTTCAGATTCCAAAGAAATCTATTCCAACATAATTCCAGAGTACGATAAACTGATTGCCGAGAAGTGTAATGTGTCCCATTAACTAAATGTAAGCACTTCTTAGTAAAGTGATTTTTCTAACATTAATGTGATTTCATGATAAAAATGTTAAGTAACAAAGTATAATTAATTGATTTTAATTGAAATTTACCTTTTTAAAATATGGTTTATTTGCAAAATAGTTTAATCATTAATCATACCTTTACTTGGAAAGTGAGCCATTAAAAACCTATCTGAGGCCCAAAGAAGTTTATCCTATTTTAATTTTGGCCCCTACCCACTACCAAATTTTGTAGGTTTGGGCTATGAGATTAATCTCTCAATGCTCTAGATTAGAGGTATCAAACTCAAATGGAAATTGATCTTTGCCAGCAACACATTGACTTAGAAAAAACGCAAATTAATATTATCTATACTGTTTTGGGTTTTTATTTATTTTGTCAAACATTTCACAATTATATTTTAATTTACTTCTAGCTGTGCTGGGAATTACATCTCTAAGTAACTTCAAAGACTATAACATAAAGAGGAGGTGCTGGCTTGAATTGAAAAAGGGAATTTCCTCATTTGGGAATTCCCTATACCAGGGATGGGGAACCTGCAGTCTCGAGGCTACATGTGGCCTTCTAGGTCCTGAAGTGCAGGCCTTTGACTGAATCCAAACTTCACAGAAGGGAACAGTTTGTTCTTTGAAATTTGGATTAAGGCAAAAGGCTGTACTTGAGGACCTAGAGGGCCACATGTGGTTGCAGCTTCCTCCTCCTTCCCCCCCACCCCATCAAGAGAGTCATAGGTTTAATCTGTATGCCTATTCTACAATATGTGAGACTAATTTAAATGTGTTAAGACAATAGTATGTTCAATTAAGACAATTGTGTGGTTCACTGGGGACTGGTAGACTAAGAGGAGTAGTCTAACTTCTTTTTGTTTTAGAACTGCTTTATATTCTTAAAAATTATCGAGGACCTCTTTATATTATTAAAAATTATTGATGATCCCAAAAACCTTTTGTCTAGGTGGGCTCCATTTATGGAAATTTACTGTATTACAAAGTAAAATTGGTATTTTTATATATTCATTTTAATTCATTTAAAACTAACAAAAATAGTAAATTCATTCCATGTTAATGTTTTATGAAAAATAACTATGTTTTCCAGAACAAAAAAAATCAGTGAGAAGTATGATGCTATCTCACATATTTCTGCAAATCTCTTTAACTTCCAATTTTAATTTTAAAAAAACAGCTGTATTCTCATATCAGCTTCTGGAATCAGTCTGTTGTGATATGTTATTTTGTTTGAAGTATACAAAGAAAATCTGACTTCATGTAGATATGTAGCTGGAAAAGGGAATTCTTATTCTGACCTTGTGGATCCCCTGAAAGTGTCTTGGGAACCCCCAGGTTTTTGTAGACCAAACTTTGAGAACCATTGATCTAGACTCAAATTCTGTCTGTAGAAGAATTGTCTACATGAAACTGGGCAAAGCCCTTAACTTCTCAGTGCCCCCAGACAACTCTTTAAGATTAGAACTTGCACAACCTGTGCTGATCTTCAATTTAGTGGAAGGATTTTCCACCCTGAGAGTTCCTTATACTGATGAAATCACAAACTTACAGGAACTTCCCCCAAAAAACAAGCAAACAAACAGTTTAAACCATAGTTTAGAGTCCTTAACTGTATCACTCTTCAGGAATTGACACATGACTATTTAATCATGCCATACTACAGTACAGATGCCCAGAGTGAGTGGGCAGTAGTATGGTATCGACAAATGAAGATCCAGATGTTCCAAAGAGATGCTTCTTAAATTTCAGCTTCATGAGTAAAAGCAGAAGGTCGAAAACAATGGAGCCAATGGTACTGCCATCCTCTGTCTTGAACTGGCCAAATCTGGAGTCTTGTGTTCAATTCTAGGTAGCGAATTTGGGGAAGGACCTTGGCAAGCCGAAGTGAACTGGCCAGAGCCACCCAGATGGTGAGAGGGGTACACTGAGATCATTTCCTGATTTCCCAATTAGTGTTCTCCCTTCTCAAATCACCATGTATTCTGTGTGCAAGTTATACTTGTACTCATGAATCAGTGCTGTAGAACTGGGAAAGACCTCAAAAGCCCTCCTTCCGTCATTTGACAGATGAAATTAAGTCCCAGAGAAATTTAAGTGACTTCCAAGATCACACAGATAGTAAGTACTGTGAAATAGGATTTGAACCCAGATCCTCTGACCTCAAATCAGTGCTCATTCCAGTGGACCATGTTGATGTAATTCGTGTATGTTGTATGTAATTCTTTGCTCCTGATGAAAAACAGGATGATTTTGCCTTTATATCCCAAAAGCCCAGGATACTGCCTTGTACACAGTAGGTGTTTTAAAATTCTTGAATCAAATTGAATAATGTATATAAAAGCATTTTGCAAACATTTGAAGCACTCTAAAAATGTCAGACTATGGGAACCTACACTTCTAGCCACCATAGTTGAGAGAAGCTATGTCATGCACCGCCACATTCCCCAGGGTCCCTCTTTTCTGTATCTATTTTATTACCCTGTTTCCTGAGGAATTTAATAAGGGGGTGTGGGGAGGAATTTCTACAGCCTCTATTATAAGGAAGCTAAGATAATGACTAGCAGTCATTCTTCTCACCCTCAATGTCTGTCTTATGCATTTGTTCTATTTCCCGCTCCCAAGGAAGCTATTTGGCCTCTTGGTGGAAGCAGCTACTCTCTGTATCACCTCAGGGCATTCTTTCCTCATCCAAATATGCAAACTTCCCCTCCTGGCTAGGTTTCCAAGCAGGAACAAACCAACATTTCCTTCTTATATTTTTCCCCAACTACATTAAAAACAGTAATTTGACTTCACACAGTTCCAGTCATTTAAAGTGTAGTGGACTTGAGATAGGAGAGCAATTTCCATTCACAGCATAATGCAATGGAAATGATTAGAGGCAAATGAGATTTCAATTGTTTTCAATTGTTTTTTTAGAGCTCTTTCTCTGAAGTTCTCATGTTATTGGCTGTTGCTAAACACTATGAGATGCAGACAGCCCGGCATCCCCTCAAACAAAGATAGCTTCAGTATCACTCAGCAGAACTAGGAAATAAGGATGCCAGGTGCCTTCGCTGCATCCCAGACAGGCACATTTAGGACTTTGCACTGCAATGCACCCACTGTAAAGTCTGACTCCCCCTGCAAAGGTGAGAAGATCCCTCAGGGAAAGTTCCATGTATTGAAGTTAAAAATAACCTCGACAGCCTCATTAATGGGAAATTCTTAGGAGGCAACAAAATAAATTGAATTCCATGTCAGACAAGTTCATTTTTGACTTCAGGGTTAACCCTTGGCAAGAGTAAATCAGGGGGATCAGAGTTAGAAAGGACCTAAAAAATCGTCGAGGCTAAATTGCTTATTTCAAAGGGTATAAAGGTTAAATAAAATAACCAAGGTCACACAGATACTTAATGGTAGAGTCTGAGCTGTACAAAAAGCATGAGTTTAACTGGTTGCAGTTAAAGACTTTTAGGGGCAAATGAGGTGAGTGTGAAGCCCTAGCTCCATGCAGGTGGCCCAATTCTTCTAACTCCATCATTTTTAGACTTCTTATATCTACTGTTGTCCTCATTATATTCCATATAATCTACAAAACAATGGACTCACTCATGCCCACTAGCTGGAAAAATCACTATTCTGTTCCTTCATTCTGTTCTCCTTCATTAGCTTTTACAGAATTTACAAGGTGATTATAAAATAAAAGCAGTCTAAAAACTGTAATATTAAGAAAAAAAGACCTATTAATTCTCTTAGTGACAGGGACAGGTTCAGAAATTATTCTGTAATGGAAAGAATATTGAAAGAATTTGGGATCAGATGATATGAGTTCAAGTGACATTGAAATCTCTTATCCTGTGTGCCTCAGTTTCCTCCTTTAAATGTAGTGCTATTTTTCTGCTGTCAAGGAGACCAGGATGTTTAAGACAATGCTAGTTAACTTCAACTAGAAATTTTTTATTATCCCCCTTTTCAACACCCAGCAAGGTTTCCCTGACTGAGTAACTAGAAGGGCCAGACTTTGATTGACAGACTTTTTCCTTCTCACTTCAGATATGTATTGAAGACAAAATGAGAAGATGAGAAGAGAATGAAGGAGGGGAGGTGTAGCAAGAATAATAGCTGCAGAATAGGTGGATCAGTAATAGAAAATTGGTCCTGGAGTCAGGAAGATGAGTTTAAATCCATACTCAAACATTTAGTAGCCATGTGACTTTGGGGAAGTCATTTAACCTCTACCTGTTTCCTCATCTGTAAAATGGGGATAATAATAGCATCTACCTCCCAGCATTGTTTGGAGTATCACATGAAATGATAACTGAAAAAAAATTGTTGTTCTTGTTATCAATCTATATGTGTCACTGCTAAGATCAATAGGAAAGTACCCCAAAAGGGGCAAGAAATAGATTTAAAACTGATTTATTTTCCCAGAGTTTAATCTCTAGCTGGGGGCTCAGAGCTATAAAAGAAAAAGAGTTTTTGTTTCATTTTTTAATACTCCAGAGCAGAAAAAATGGTATTTCTATTGGGATTGCCTAGCAATTGCCTAGCTAGGCAGGGCTCGATCTTCTTCAAATGCTTAATGTGAGAGAAAATTCACTTCCAAAAAGGTCCCAAAGAAGCAAGGCGAAGATAATCATGCCCAAGGAGAGGTCTATCCCAGTCTTCTCAAACCCAAAAGTAGAGTTAGAAAGTGTGATTGATAGTGCTGCCAGCCTGTTCATTAACACAGCATAGATACTATCATCCCACCACTGCTAGATATGAAATGAAGTGATTAGATTAAATGAGATCTAAGATCACTTCCAGCTCTAAATACTATGATAGTCTGAATATTTGTTTATTTCTACATATGCTACATACAGTTTTGAATTTACAAATTAATTCTATTATCTAAATAATCCAAGCCAAAAACTCATAGTCCCATAGAATATATAAAGTAAGTGAAGTATGAGACTAGCATTTATTTCCTATAAACAAAAAAGTGTTATACAACAAAGGCTCTCACCAGCTGAGATTGACAGACACTTAAAACTGGATCCAGTCATTTATTTGTGTCATTCTTTGGTCAATGAATCATGTCCAACTCTTCATGACCCTATTTGGAGCTTTCTTGGCAAAGATACTGGACTGGCTTGACATTTCCTTCTCCAGCTCATTTTAAAGATGAAAAAACTGAGGCAAACAAAGTTAAGTGACTTGACCAAGGTCAAACAGCTAAGGCCAGATTTTAACTCAGGTCCTCTTGATCAGTAACTTATACCTCCTGTTATCTTTAACATAGATTGACAAAAACTTAAACAAGCTAAACAAACAGATATACTAAGGACTATTACATTCTGCCTGGAAATTGAAAGTTAAACATCAGAACATGAAACATTCTGTGGAACTGCTGAATATTGTTACGTTTCCCCCATCTGTGAACCATCCAAACTATACCAATTCACTGTTTCCTTTGTCTAATGGTCCCCTTACAGAAGTCAAGTCCACATGATGGTACTGATGGAACCAATATCTTTAAACTTCCAAAATCACTCATGTGTCCAGTCTAATGCTGGACACATCCATCTTAGGACTGCTATTTACTTACCTGTGATTAGGCAAAGATACACAAAGCAGAGGAGGCCAACAGAGACCCAGTCTCAATCTCATCTAGCTGAGTACCTCTGTTTTAGTTGCCACACGGAAGTGGTTATCAGAGAGTTGGGATGAGGAAAAGATCACCAGCCATTCTCCCCAACTAACCAACAAGAAGCTTGAAGTATATTAATATGTTCTACAAATGGGAAGGAAAAAAAGTGTGATCATTACTGTTTTGTTTTTTGGTTTTGTTTTTTTTGGCAGGGCAATTGGGGTTAAGTGACTTGCCCAAGGTCACACAGCTAGTACGTCTGTCAAGTATCTGAGGCTGGATTTGAACTCAGGTCCTCCTGACTCGAGGGCTGGTGCTCTATTCACTGCATCACCTTACTGCCCCTGTGATCATTACTGTTGTGAGAATTTTTTTATTCTTGATTTCCTCTTGTTAATTTTTGTAATTTAAGACAAAGTCAGGACTATTTCTCCTGGTTAAGAGGTTATTCAGCTGGCTAAGAGCTATCCTATGGGATGTGAAAAATTCCTTAATGCCTCAAATATTCCTCAGATAAGAAGCCAAAAAGGAGTCAAGGTTTCCCAAGTATTTTATTTGAGGATGGTTAATGGTTGGTTGCTTTCCCTTGTGATTGATGAGGACCCAAAATGATATCACTATGTCAGGATCAATGCACAGCGAGTCCAACAGTGCCTAATCAGACCAATATGAGCTCGGAAGGCTCTACTACCAATCAGGCACAAAGAATCAGTATGAGCATTTGGAATGGAGGTGTCCTAAATTTGTGCATTTTATGTTTCTTTTGAGCTACTATAATTCTGCTTTGCTCATAGAGCACAGCACCTTCTCTGATGTGGGCATCATGCTGAATGTCCTGTGCTAATGTCTCCCATGTCTCCCAAAGTTCTTCAGAGAGTCCTTGAGAGTGTGCTTGCAATTTGACTTGAGGAAAGTTTCATCTGACATTAACAATGTAGGCACGTAAATCTCTCTTCTCAGTCAACCCATTACGAAGTCTCTAAATATAATTTAATCTGTAATCTGGCTTAGTTTACCATTAGAGTCTGTTGAACTAGGTTTGTTGTCTTATGGAATGAATGAGATTATGATTCAGCTGAACTAAATTTGTTCAACTTTTATGGCATTAAAGGAAGTATGAGATTATGAATCTGTCTTTTTAAACTTTTATAGCCCAAAAGAATGTATGAGGTTGCAATGAGTAAAACAATTATTTCTCTGTCACTTTGATGTAACTTTGTCAGCCTCTTTAGAATCCTAATTTTTTTCAGGATATTTTTTACCTCCTGAACTTGTACTTAAGCATAATAAAACTTAGGTTTTTGCCTCTATAATTTCTGTATCATATTAGATACTTTTTCAGCAGCAGTAACCTACTATATGACTTCAAAGAGGAGATTTTTGTCCCATAACACTAAAAGTCTATAGGCATTAATTCTTTCTCCTCATTCACTAATAAGGTGATTGTTTCATCAAGTTTCCCAAAAGGTTATTGTCCCAAAGTGCTGACCAGAAGCACCTAAGGGTTTTGCCATCCTAAAAGCACATCTAAGGACTGAGCTATTGCTTGTGCTTGGCCAATATGAGGCAGGGAAGGTCTACAAATACTCTGTGCAACCCCTGGTTATTTGTGGCTTTCACCAAGCTGGGCATGTCAAGAGAATCAAAAAACAAATATGTGCCTGCCAAGTATACAAATCGAAAACTGCCTCTGATACGTAGAATGTAGAAACATCTCATGATGCTCTTTGGACACTGAGCCTACTACCTTTCAGGAGTCTGAGAAAACTGTCAAGATCCTGTGACCTTTGACTGAAACAATCCTCAGAGAATACAAAAGGACTCGGAGATATAGTCAAGAATTCCAGTGTCCCTTTATAGCACAGCTTCATCAGGGCCCATCCCTTTAGTATAAACTGTACCTGAGACCTCAGGCATTCTTCAGGATAATCTAGTGAAGCAGACTTTCTCCAGGGACAAACACAAGGGAACACAAAGTCAGAGTGAATGTGAAAGCAACCTGGATAACCAGACTCTCCAAAGCAAGCATTGCCTAGCCACAGAGGGCCTCACCTGGCTTTTCTCATCTCCAACAAAAATTAACCCTGTTAGCATTCCAGCACATGGAGCAGTTTAGGATCCCCATATTAGAAACCTGAGCAAGTTTTGCTTTTATAAACTGGCTATAGGAAGCTTCAGGAATATTGGCAACAGTTGGCATATATCACTTGCCCTGCATTTCCCACTGTGGTAATAGTTACTATTCTCCAAGGTCTGATATAGTGAAAAGTATTCTTACCCTTGAATGATATCCTAAGTCAGGGCTGTCCAAAATACAGCCTGCAGTGCGATTTATGTGGCCTGCCTACAAGCACAAAAATTTACATAAATGCTTTAGTAAAGGAAGCCAAGCTACCTCAGAGCTCTCATTAAAATGGCAAATCAAAACATATTGTCTATTGTGTCGATAAAAACCTAAGGTTGGACAGCCCTATCCTAAGCTATTTCAAAGACCATATGCAACTCATGAAATTGATAGGAATCTTGCTAGACTAACTCTGCCAGCACTACTTATATGCAGAGTTGGAAAAATGAGATTTAGGGAGGAAGAGTTGGCACTTTTTTTCTCAGGCAATCAGGGTTAAGTGACTTTCTTGCCCAGGGTTACACAGCTAGTAAGTGAAGTCTTCCCGACTCCAGGGCTGGTGCTCTGTCCACTGTGCCACCTAGGTGCCCCTGTACTTTTAAGCCACATTGTGGACCACCCAAAGGTAAGTACATAACATCCGAAAAATGAGACATCCTAATATCAACAAGCCCCATGATCACCAAATAATCTGTAGCATTTTCTGGAATTTTCCTGGTATTATCACCATTTCACTGCACATCTATTGGATTCATAGCTTGAGAGTTGACAGGACACTAGGAAGCCAACTAGTCCAAGCCACTTACTTTTACAGATGAGAAATCTAAAGTTCAGAGAAGTTAAGTGATTTTACTAAAGTTATCACAACTAGTAGGTGCCAGAGCCAGAATTTGAACCCAGATCTTTTTATTTGAGAGTCAATATCAATTTTTGTATTACTATCATTATCATTAGTTATCATTATACGCAAACTCTCTCACCTCGAAATATATTTTACCATTGTGATTTCTCTTCTAAGTAACCACCTTCAGCAGAGTGAAGTTATACAACCTCAGGGAGAGAGATGAGGACCCTTAAAGCTATCTTTGGGGTACATCAACAAGATGTTGAAGGAACCTTATACCCAGTCATGGACCAAACTGACCACCGCAATCATGAAGAGCTAAACTGAATGGAAGACAGATCCAGTGAGCCTTTGACACATACTGGCTATTCAACCCTAAGCAAGTTTCTAAATCTCTAAGTGCTTTTGGCAGCTCTCCAAGACTGTAAAGTTACGGAGAAGGTATGCATTTGAAAAGGGAGCATCCTCTTCTGGAAGTTTCTTATATTAATGAAATTATGGCTCCAGTCTTTATCTTTCTGGAATGAATAATCATATAAAATTACGGAATTATAGAATCTAAAAAGTTGAATGGGACTATAGAAGCCACCTAATGCAGAGGGTAGTTAAATAGTTAGCCCATTGACAATATCCCTGATAAGTGACTATCCCATGTCCACATGTATCTAACAATCTTCATATTAGCCAGACTGGTCTCCTCCTTACATTGCACTTTTCAAATTATGCTTTTGCTCGCACCAATCCCTCTATCCACAATGCCGCCCCCCACCTCACCCAAATTCTCACCATCCTTCAAGGCATAGCTTGATCCAACTTCTCTCCCCTAACCCACTTCTGCAAGACCACAGTGATCTCTTGCCTCCTCTGATCTACTCCAGCCCTGATTGTCTATTCTACTCACTGAGGTCTTGGCACATACAGACATATTTGCATGTGTCTCTTTTAATTATTATAATGCTGTGGTGGGCTCTCTGCCTCATGTTCATTTGTTTCCCTTGCAAATAGTAGGTACTTGATCTATGGGAGCCTATTGAGGAACCTCACCTTCCCAAATCCATATGTAATTTTCTGTTTCTAGCACTAATACCAGCCTGACCTTAGGGATCTTCCTAAGAAGAGGGATAATGTCTAAACCCCATGGCCAAGCAAAAGAGGAGGCTGGATAAACCCTTATCGGGTATGTGTTAAGATTCTTTCTCAGGAATAAGTTGGTCTACATGGCCAGGAAGGTTCCTTCAAACTGAGATTTTGTCATTCTTTAATAAGTGGAGATGCTAGCAGACAGGAGTGGAGGGTGGTGATTGTGGATGAACAATGGAATGCTGGACATAATTGCAGCTACGAGAGAACACATGGCAGCATTCGTATCAGTGCTGATTTCTTTTGATTAATTTCTAGTTCCTACTTTCATTCCCAATGTAGCACCTCCTTTGAATACGGTACATTATGCCTATATTGCCATATCTACTCTCTTGATTTGACTCTATTGCCAATCCTGCTCTGGAAGGATATTTGGATATACAGTGGCCTTCAAGATGACAGCACCTTTCTCAGTGCACCACTGCATGCTCTCTGATCTGCCTTGATGTATGTCCCTAAGAGCCCCATTTCTTCCAGTCCACAACAGTGTAGCAGAGTAAAAATTTGACTGAATTTGGGTTCAGAAAGGCCTGGATTCAAATCCTGTCCATACCACTTACCACATGTGAGTCCTTGGCAGTTACGTCGTTTCTCTGGCTTCTACTTCATCATTTAAAAAAT